>NC_059104.1:84686556-85009473 GCF_020740685.1 Jaculus jaculus
TATTTATAAGGATGAAAGGGGAATTGAATCACCAAATCAACACTTGGCCTTTTTCTTCTGAACTTTCAAGTGTTTGGGAGAAATATTTACTGACTCAACAAGCATAGTTAGCTAGCGAATTGCATGTAATGGCAACACACCTGCTGCCGACTGCACACAGTCCTGGGGTCACTACCCTCAAGGAGATTGTCATCTAAGACATGACTGAAACAAGGAATAAAAGTGTGAGCATTCAGGAGGAAGGAAGGGAAACTTGGAATGGGCACATGTTGACATGGGATGGCAAAAGTTTTACAGATAATGACAGGCTATGCATAGCCAGGACACAGAGACTCTTGAACTGTCACTATGCTGTTGTGCATACCTCATGTATGTGATCTATTAAAAGATGGGACCCTATGTGACACTGTGAAGCTCATTTGTCAGAATCTCCACCAAATTCTACATAGGCTCTTACTCTGCTTAGAAACATCAGCTTGGTATACTAATTAGCATGCCTCTGTTGAACCCTATCAACAAAAGTAATGACAATAGATATTTATCAGCTATTTACTCTTTAATGAGCACTATCACACACAAATTTGTTTAATCCTCATAAACATGTCAAGCAGCAGAAAACACTATTACATCTCATTTCAGTAGTGATAAAAATCAAAATACAGTGAGGTTAGATAACCTTGTTGAAGCCATTCAGCTGGCAAATGGGGATCTGGGATTTCAATTCATGTAGTCTACACTAGAGACTATGCTATTATACAGTAAGGGCCAAAACTACTGTCAGTGGCTTCCATAGTCCTAAGGAAGATGAATCCAAGATAGGCTGTCCTAGATACTCTCAGAGAGTGACAAAGTATTTTTCAGAGTTCTAATCCAATGTGATAATCAGCACTTCAGTCTTATGCAAAGATTCAACTCCTCTTTTTCCTCCAAATCCCTGTGGCCAGTGACCTGCCTCACATTTGGAGAGGCAGAAAAGTTTCCTGATTCTGTGTTCTTTCCCATCTCTTCCACTCACTTCTGTTTCTTCTGTGTGAGGTTAGGTATGCAAAAGGGAGAAATATAGGAGTGGTCAGCTTCTAAGCATAGAGTAGCTCTTACAATATTGGGATGTAGACAGATCAGTTGATTAGACAGTTTATGGATGTTGTTGAAGGTTCTGAGAGTCACTCCTGCTGGAACCCTCCATGCAGTTCCCATGATGTGAATTATTAAATTTCTATGGTATGCAGTTCCCATAGTATGGACCTTGTAATTTCCAAGATGTGAACTGTGTAACACATTATGGATTTCTATAATGTGAACTGTGATGTTCACATGAAGTGAACTGTACTGTTACCATGGCTTGATTCCTACTGTTCCTATGATGTGAAACATGTATTCTGTTATTCAAATTTCTTACTCTGAACTATTCACAGCCCAGTATAATAAGAGCTAGTATAAACTTATAGACTGACCATTCTTCTCCCCTCCACCCTGTTACATGCTTGACCTCACAGAGTCAGAATGTTACACATACTCCAGGTATATTCACCAGTATAGTTAAAACACTTCTATTTGGATATAAACTCAGAATATTCAATGGTCTTAGACTGATTCTCCATCAGGGACCTGCAGGTCCATGATACTAATGTACCAAATGTATCCCTCTTTAGTCCAGAGAAACTCACTAGTGCCTTTCTCTTGCCCACTAAATTATTAAGTGTCAGTAAGGTTATGGCTCACTGAGTACTGCAGCTGTCAAAGACATACTGGAGACTTCTCTAGGAAGCCTCTGAATATGGGCTAACAAGATATGACCCTCAAACATTCCTTACATAGAAACTTCCCCTACATTTGACTGTCTTCTAATAGTTCTATACGAATGGGAAATAGAAGAATACAGAGAATTTGCAAAGGTCCACTGTCAATCTGGCATCTCACTATGAAATTTTACATCAATTGTATCTTGGTTCTTCATCCAAAAGTTTCAGTTCAGCACCTAACATTTACTGAGAACATGTTATAGTCCAGGCACTACTACGAATGCTTCTGCTGTACTTTCTATTGTGGTCTCAATAACTCCATTAAGTTGGTAATATCTATAAACATATGTTAAAAACAAGGATACTGCAGTCTTGACTTTAACGACAATTCTGTACAGCACTGAGCTCACACCCACTTAAAGCAAACTGTCTGGATATCTGGATGTTGTTTTTGCAACATATTGCTCTGAAGTCCACGCTCTCTTTCTTCATGCCTCCCAAATCTACTTAAGCAACCCTGATGAAAGCCATCAGTTATAGTCAGCTCCGCATTGGTGTAACAAACATCCAACAGGCAGTTAATGGAAGGTATGACTTTATTTCAGGCTTTCAAAGTCCAGGGGAATACCATCAGTGGTGGAAGAAGGTGGCTCCCATCCATAGATCCAAACAGAGAGACACCACAAGCCAGCACAAACAGCCAGAGCTCAAAGTGCTCTGCACTTACCTTTGGGCTGGAATCAAGATCCACCCCAGCAACAGACCACCTCTAGCAAGAATCTACCTGATAGGTGCTCAACTAAAAGTTTAATGAAAAGAAAAGCCAGGTTTCTCCATGCTCTGCATCAGCAGCCTATGGTGTCTTCATCAGTAGGGTCTTACCTTTTGTCTCAGGAGGGTAATCAAATGCTTTGACAGAAAGCTGTCTTGTCCCACTTTTTATATAGTCTCAAACCCCTGAGCTAGAACAAGACCCTATCTTGAAAAAAAAAATTCTCAAATCACAGAAAGCCAAATACCAATGAAACACATCATTCATATATATAAACTTGGGACTGAGAGAATTGCTTAGATAAAAGCATTTTTCTGCACAATAATGAGGAACTAAATTCAATCCCCAACTCTAATGTAACAAGCCAGGCATGGCTGTGTATATGGGTAATCCCAGAGCTGAGGGGCAGACGGAGACGAGAGGATCTCTTGAGCTTTATGCTCAGTCAGTATAGATGAAAACTGAAATACAATGAGCTCCAGGTTCATTGAATAGCCCTGTCTCTGGGAAATAAGATGTAACAGCAGTAGGAAAAGACTCCTGACATCCTCCTCTGGCCTCTGCCTGTGAGCACATGAGGCATATGTATGTGCAGAAACATGTGCATACAACACATGAACAAACACACATATCCATACACCTCACTATATATAAATTAACACACCCCACACACCAATTTCAAAATATATGTCTATTTCATTTCAAAATGCACTTATATTCACCCGTCTCTAGCTTTGCAGTCTTCATGCTACTCTACACCACCAGTCTTCCAGTAATCTCCATGTACTCTACTCTTGCTATTACAAACATTCACAGAACAGCCAAGTAGAAGTGTGAATTACAGTATATGGCAGTCAGGGTTCTCCATCACACACAATGAAACCCATACATGCTTCCACAGTCCTCTTCTCTCTTCTCATCCTTACTTGGTCCTTCATGCTAGTTATGCTTCCAGTCCCCTGCTTTGTCTTTATGTCTGAGCACCACTGGATCTTTGCATTTGCTGGATGTAGTTAGTAATAAACACTCTTCCTCTAGCTTTGTGCTTTCTGTTTCAAAGTATCAAGTCACATAACTCCTTTCCAAAAAAGCCAATATTTCCCATTGTGTTTGAAATAGTTTTATCCAGTTGCATTGTATCTCATACAGCTCTTTTTGTAATTTTTTTGTTTTATTTTTATTTATTTATTTCAGAGCAAAAGACAGAGTGAGAAAGAGGCAGATAAAGAGGGAGAGAGAATGGGCATGCCAGAGCCTACAGCCACTGCAAACAAACTCCAGACGCATGTGCCCCCTTGTGCACCTGGCTAACATGGGTCCTGGGGAATCGAGCCTAGACCCAGGGTCCTTAGGCTTCACAGGCAAGTGCTTAACCACTAAGCCATCTCTCCAGCCCTCATACAGCTCTTTATATCCTCATAATATTATAATAAACTCTCTCATGTTTATGACACAACATATATGTAGTAATATAAATTTTTAAAATATGAACTATGTATTTGCTTTATGCATGTGCTTAATTTTCTGTTTCCTCATCAGTTAAGCTTTAGTGGAATAAGTATATTGTTTAACTTTTTCTTTACTATATTCCCTTAATTTCTCATATGGTAGGTACTCAATGAAAAGTTTTGATGGAGTGATTCTGTAAAGATATCCATGAGTCACTGGTATCTGAATACATAAGACACACTATAAAGCAGGCAACATAGCAAATATCCGAATAGAGCATGAACATACTAAAACATAGTAAGTGGAAATAATGGCCCTGTTTTCAAATGCTGTTCAATTTTTCTACAAGTGGCCACTGAAACTCCAAGATTTTCTTCCTAACCAGAGTCAACAGGGGAGGCATCAGAAGGATCTCTGAATGTCTCATGAGGGTAGGGTAGCTAAGAAAGATCCCATTCCATCAGAACCCAAGTCTCTACAAAGCATCCAGGTTTCTGAGTGGTCACAGCACCAAAGGCTGTGCTTGGAAGATGTAATCTGAGAACAGCAGATTTGATGCACAGCAGGCTGTGGGAATTTTGTTTCTGCACAGATTGAGCTCAAGTCAAATATTCTACACTTACAATCTAAGTGATTAATAAACAGCCAAAGATTTTTTTCCTTCTCCACAGTGCACTCAATAAAATGGATGGATTTTATTATTCTATTTATTATTTTATATCAGGGGAAAATTATGTTTTTTCCATCCCTCCCAAACTGTAAAATGAGGGAGGCAATATGATTATATATGGCTGGAAAGAGAGGCAATTGTAGAGAATTATAAATCATATTTTTTTTGTTTGGTTGACACTTTTTGTTTATTTGTTTCTAATGCAAAGAGCAGGAGATTTACCATAATTTGCGTTCTCTAACCTGCAGTACATGTGACAGGAGGGAGAAAAATCTATTAGCAAAAATGTGTTTTTCTTTTCTGAGCTGAAAGTATAATAGCACCAAGTTGAAATATGCATCTGTTTCTCCTGCCAATGTTTATTTATTTCAGTGACAGTCCCCCACTTTAAAAATAAACAAACAAATAAGCAAACAACTCATAAGAATTTTCCTAAAAATGATATTGGTCAAAATACAAAGATGTATCTCCTGGTTTACTCTGTAGATCACCCATAACTATAGTAATATTCTGCTTTCAAAGAAGAGATGTTATTTCTCCTAAGTTTTATTTGTAAAACAAACTATGAGGAGCTAAGTGAATTTGTACAAATTCTAAGAGTATAAAATATTACTGGAAAAACTTTTGTGACATTCTATTCAACAAAGGTACATGTAAGGAAAGATTCTCCAAATGAGTTTTCACATGTATGTTCTGCATTCTAAAAGCATATATCATGGCAGTATTCAAGTGGGTGGAGGAATAATGCATGAGTGGCTGAACAGGTTTTGTGTTCATTCTCTCTGGATTCACTCAGAGCAAGTCAAGAGGATATACATTTAAATTGTAGCATGAAATCTTTAAGTTATACACTTGGAAAGCCTTCCAGACTATTGGAATTATAAGATATGAAAATTTTTTCTTATAGAATTCTTGATATTATAATCCATTACAAAGAAATTTAGTTTTGCATTATATATTATAAAAAGAAATGTTCAACAGAAAAAATATAAAGTAAGTTCTCTCACATGTCTCTTAGTGTCTTGTTTTCAAATTTATATAGAAAGAGTCTCTGTGATAAAGGCATACATAGAAGATTAAAAATATAGTCTTGATATGAAACTTGTTAAAATAAGATGCACTTTTGATATTTGTTATGGCAAATGATTTCAGTCATGTGAGACAGAACACACAAAACTTGAAACTTGTCTGGATGAACTCCAGGAAAAGATGGAATATGCTCATTCTGAGGAAGCCATTTTCGAGTTTTACATACAGCCTGGGCTCTAAAGTAAGAGGTGTGCACAAGAAGAAAGAAGTTGGGTGACAGGCATAGAAAGTCAATATCAAAGAACTTCCTAGGTGCAGGTATGTATCACTAGGAGATCTGTTGAATATTAAATAATAGCATAAATAGTCGGTGGATACCCAGGAGTTCTGCAAAGTAACATACACAGTCCTTGGGCACAGCTCAGCTATAACCTGCCCAGAGTAGATTTTTTATTCTGACATTATGTTCAGGCTACCTAGAACTCCTTGATAGCCTCAAGGTACCAGCTACCCTGAAAACATTGAGGAACCAGTTCATTGTTTATATTTTAGTAAGCTCTCTTTCTCTCTCTCTCTCTCTCTCTCTCTCTCACACACATACACACACACACACACACACACACACACACACACACACATACAGATAGAGAGAAAGAGAGGGAGAGAAATGGTGGAGAGAGATGACTTGTAAGCAGTTAGCTCTAATAGTTGTCATTGTTGATGTCAGTACTGATTCATGCTTAAAATTGCCTCAGCAGAATTTTACACAAATGTCTAAATCAAAGTGTCTCCCCCTGGTTCTATACCTTGGAAAACTTCTTCATTCTACACTGATTTGCTGCTTTGTTACTCTTTTTGTTGGATAACAAACAAACTGCACACTCAATTTTATATTATACAAATGATACCTAAGGGCATGGCTTTTGGTCATGGCAGGATAGTAATGGCTTGTCAAAGACAGATCTGGGAACAGTGTGGAGGTACCTTCAGTCTTTCAAGGACCCTTCTGGAAGTTGGTGAACTTTCAGACAGAACACCAATATATGAGTTCTAATGTGATCTCACTCATGAACTAGTGTGGTTTCACTCATGAACTAGTGTGGTTTCTCTCGGAGCCTGGAGAGGGTGGTCCCAAAGCATGAGCTATAAGAGAACAAAGCAAAAGCACATGAAATTATTTTAACCTAGTATCAGAAGAAACACCATGTCACTTAGGATGTGTTTTGTAGGTTTGTAGGTGGCAATCAGTAAGGTCTTCTCAGGTTCAAAGAAAAGACAACAGAGACTATTCCTAATGGGAGCAATATCAAGGTCTCAATAGAGGAAAGGGTCATAGAACAGGAGATGTTGGCATTGTGGGAAATGCATGCTGTCTCCTCAATTAATCAGTGAGGAAAAACGACAGCATCTTCAACAAATGGTGCTGGACAAACTTGATAACCATATGCAGATAAATGAAACTTGATCCACACATTTCACCATGCATAAAACTCAAGTCCAAATGGATCAAAGACCTCAAGATAAGACCAGAAACTCTGCTACTACTGGAAGAAAAAAAAAGGAGGAACTTTCCATGATAGAGGAGTGGGAAAACACTTCTTGAACAAAATCTCAGTACCTCAGGAAATTCAACAATCACTCAACCATTGGGATCTCAGGAAGCTGAAAAGCATTTTCACAGACAAACAATAAGAAGAGCCAATACATTTCCCACAGAGTGGGAGAAAATCTTTGCCAGATACACATTGGACAGAGGTCTAATTTCTAAAATCTACAAAGAACTCAAAACTCTAAACAAAAATGTCAAACAATGCACTCACAAAATGGGGCAAAGAATTGCACAGGGAGATCTCAGGGGGAGAAATAAAAATAGCAAACACACACTTAAGGAAATATTCATCATCCCTAATCAGAGAAATGCAAATTAAAACAGCTATGAGATTCCACTTTACCCCAGTAAGGATAGCAAACATTAAAGTATCTAATGACAACAAATGGTAACAAGGTTGTGGAGAAATAGGAACCCTCATTCACTATTGGTGGAAATGCAAGCTGGTAACAACCACTATGGAAAAAAATATGGAGACTCCTAAAAAGGATGACTATAGAGGTACCAACAGACCCAGTTATTGCCTTACTGGGCATTTATCCTAAAAGCTTTAAACCTCAGCTCAGATATATTTGCTCAGCCATGTTTATAGCTGCTCAATTCATAATAACTAAGAGCTAGAGTCAACCCAGATGACCATAATTAGATGAATGGATAACTAAGATAAGGTATATCTACATGATGGAATTCTATGCAGCAGTAAGGAAAAAATGACACAATGAAATTTGAAGAAAAATGGTGAAACCTGGAACAGATCATTCTCAATAAAATCACCCAATCACCCAAAAGATATTCCTTGCATGGTCTCACTCATCTGTGTCTCCTAACCTGGATCTGCCTGTGATGCTGACATGCCTAAAAAACATCTCGAGGACTGCACAATAGGGATGGTGGGGTGAGAGGGGAGGGTAAGGGTGGGGGAAAGAGCAAATATGTGGACCCAAATGGAAATGGTACCATAAAATACTACATCTTGAAAGACATACTAAAGCATTGAACCTTCAACAAGCGTTTAGAAAGGATACCTGATTCACAGGGTCCTGGAGAGGTTATGATAAAGACTATCCTCAATCTTCTCATATTTCTCTCTCTCTCCCTCTTTTCTCTCTTTCTCTTTTATATTACCTAACATTTTTCTTCATTCTTCTTCATTGGCACCGACGTGTAACTCCAAGTACCAGCATGTGGTAACATCCACAATGAAATGTTGATCACAGAGACCTACAAGGTTTCCCAAAATAAAACAGCATTATCTCAGAAAACTTGATGACCCACCAAAGGTTAATGGTAAGACCATCCTGTCAAAGACACCATATGGTGTTGAGATGGAACACGGAGCAACCTGGCTGGGAACTGGAAGAGAGTCAATCCCTGGACAGTTTGCTTGTCTAGTGCCAGAAGGTATTACATGAGTGACTGGACCAACATCTGCCTAAGCAACTCATGGTATAAACTACTCAACAGCAATCAACCTGGCATGATGCTCACAAGTGCAATAGTGGCAAACAGCCATGTTGGGAAACCAACTGCTCTTGATTTGGCTAACAGATCCGCTTACTGGATGGGAACCCATACCTGGAATGGGGAAACAATTCAGAACCATATCAAAAAATGAGCCCACTTTCCAATATCAAGCTGCCACCAATACTTGGCTACAAGTGGATATATACCTATTAAATTCTCTATGAAATAACGATGGGTATCCATCTATCTTGCACTGACCTCACTTTCTGCCAGAGAATTTGCTTCTCTTTTTCAGATGTATGCAGAATTAGCCCACTGCACCCCACCTGGGCACCAGCTGAAGCCATAGAGTTAGTGGGGTAATGAGCAAGAGATGCTTTCTCAATGAAACTGATATCAACACAAGAGTGAAGGAGACAGACACACAGAACACTCAACTCCTACAAAATCAGAGATCCAGAGACACAGACTCCCAAGTTCTCACCTCATTGAGATAGACCTAAAATGAACCCAACATGGCTCAGGGAAATTCACAGAAGAGGGGTAAAAAAGATTGTTAGAGCCAAAATTTTTTTGGTTCATCATATACAGAGACATTGTCTCTCCCCCATTACTGAAGGCCACCCCCACAATGCAACTCCCACAATCCACAGGGGGAATAAAAGGGAGAAGGCTAATGATGGTACCGTCAAGGCTGTATACACGCTATATATATCACTAATAATAAAATGCATGTTAAATTGATAAAAAGGGGGGCCTGGGTGGGTAAGGTGAAAACTAACCTTAATCTTTTCCTGTTTCTCTCTCTCTCTTTCTCTCTCTCTCCCTTTTCTCTCTTCTCTCTATCCCCTGTATATTACCTATCTTTACTTCCCTCTTTTCCTTGGTGCTGGCCTATAACTCCTAGTAGCAACATGTGGTTAAAACCCACAATGAGCTGTTGATCAGAGAGACCTACGAGGTTTACCAAAAGTAGACAGATTCCTGTCAGAGTACTTAATGACCCACAAAAGGTTAATGGTAAGGCCCTACTACTGAAGACACCATATGCTCTTGGTACAGAACATGAAGTGACCTGGCTGGAATCTGGAAAAGAGTCAGTCACCAGACAGTTAGCTCGTCTAATGCCAGAAGGTGCTATATGAGGGACTGGGGGAAATTGACTAACATCCATTCAAGCAACTCATTGGTCTAAGCTACCCAGGAGCAAACAACCTGACATGATGCTCACACAAGTGCAATAGTGGCACACAGCTGTGGTGGGTAATCAACTGCTCTTGCTTTGGCTAACTGATTCACTCAGTGAAATGGAACCCATAGCTGATTCTGGGAAATAAGTTACAGCCATACCCAAAAAATTAGCCTGCTCTCCATTATCAAGCTCCCACCGATTGTGGGCTACAAGAGGGCCTTCACCTATTAAATACTCTCTAAAAGAATAATGGTTATCTCATATATCTGGTGCTGACTTCACTCACCATAGGAGAATTGCTTCTCTTTTTCAGAGGGATACATATCCTGAGGAGAGAATCAGCCCGTCATGCCTCACTAGGGCTCCAGGTGAAACCAACAGTAATTGCGGAAATGAGCAATATTACTGATTTCTTTGTGAACCTGGTACTATCACAAGGGTGAAAGAGAAAGACACAGAGAACACTCAACTCCTACCAAACCAGATATCCAGAGACACAAAGGCTCCCAAGACCTCATCACTGAAGTAGTTCTAAAACAAATCCAACATGGTTCAGGGAAATTTGTGGAAAAAGGGTCAGAAAGATTGTTAGAGCCACAAATTGGGTCATTATGGCCCTTACCCATAACTGATGGCTAACCCCACAATGCATGACCCATATTTCCCAATGAGGAGGATCCCTGTGGTGGTGGGAGAAAAATAATGATGGTACCAACATGACTGTATACACACTGTGTACATAACTAATAGTTTTTTCTTTAAAAAAGGCTTAGGCTCATGTGAATACTATGGAAAGCATGAAAGAAAAAAAAAGATGGTGTTTGCAGCATTCAAAGTGTCCTGTACATATGATAAAGGTAGGTGAAGGGAGGTTAGATAATGGAAGTCATTAAAGAGAAGTTATATGTGTTAGGGTGCACTGATCTAATGATCATCTCTCAGTTACTGGGGAGTTAAGCAACTTGCTCACAGAGTTCAGCTACTCTGGTGTCCTGGGAGACAGCAACATCCATGTGGACAACCTCTTCACAACAGGGCCTACTAGTCTTTCAATTTCTTCATCTCCCGTGATGTTCACTGCTCCCTCAAAGCCTCTCACTCACATAGCTTCATCTATTCAGTTCATCACTCATCTGTACTCCATGTAAGAAGTTCCCATCCCTCTCTTACTATCCACTCTTCTTAAACTTACAGACTTTTAGTCCAAACATCTATTTCTATCTTTTGATGGAGACTGCATTAAATGTGTAGATTGCTTTTGGTAAGATTTACATTTTCATAATATTGATTATTCCAATCCAAGAACATGGAATTTCTATCTATTTCCTAGTGTCTTCTCTAAGTTTCTCTCATGAATATTTCAAAGTTTTCATTGTACAAATCCTTCTTTTCCTTGGTTAGGTTTATTCCATGGTACTTTTTTTTTTTTTTTGAGACAATTGTGACTGGGAGAGTCCCTGATTTTTTCCTTTGATGTTTGTCATTAGTATATAGGAAGACTATAGGTTTTTGTGTTTATTTTGTAGCCCGCTATATTGCTAAAAGTGTTTATCATCTCTAACAGTTTGTTGGTAGAGTCTTTAGGGCCTTTTATGAATAGAATCATGTCATCTGCAAATAATAATTTTATCTTTTCCTTTAAAATTTGTACCCCTTTTATGTGTATCTATGAGACAATTATTGTCTTCCAAGATGGAAAAAGAAATTATAACAAATCCTCAATGGACAACCAGGCATGAACCTCACCTCCCAATTTGAAATCCATCTCCACTTTTCTATGGTATGGTCTGAATCATGTGCATTTGCTAAGTACCAGCAAAAGATCCCGACATGTACACAGTAGATTCTTATTTCTTCATTTGAGCACTTAAAGAATATATATAACATTCTCACTTTCAAAACCTTCTTCGTCATTCATTTCCTTGCACAAGTCTCCATGGGCTGGAAGGAAGTAGATAACCACAAGTTCACATCATATTACATAGTCTTATCTGACAACATGGGTCCATGGTGGTTCACCCTTCTAACTGAAAAACTGAAATACATCAAGGCATCACTGTTCCTTCTAGGCAAATGTGAATTAGTGAAATCAGAGCATTGACATTCCATCTGCATAGCAGATTATACACATTGCACTGTGCTTCCTGGTTAAAGCATTCACAAGCCATTTCTGGAATTAGGGATAGCATTGCTGTAGTGAGCTCATATACTGTTTGAGACCATTCCCCAACTCAGACAACACAAGTTTGCTTTTCTATATAAACTAGGAGGCTGAAATATTTCCCACTAATTTGGGAGGTATTTAGAGATCCCATATAACTATAGAACAAAATAAAATCCTAATTGTAGAGGCTTTCCATTAAAACCAAAAGAAAAGATAATCTTAATCAATGATTTTTAAAAATAAACTAATAACATCCTCAAATAAACTGTGACTCATATAAATACAGGGCTTTTGATTGGTTAAAGATACTAAAATTCTTCAGAGAGCAAGAACATTGTGTAATTCTATGCAGTATTCCATATAATTACATATGCTATTAGGCTGTATAATTTTAATTTATACCATAAAATGCATTCTCTTATATAGAAATAAATCACATATATCTATGTATAAATGTTTTAAATATTTGACAATAAGTACAGAAGATAATTATATTTTTACTGTACATATTAAGTGTAAAAATGAAATGTTCTTTGCACAGAGACTGAAACTATTTCCAAGGACTTGGTATGACTAGAGTCTTTGGTCCTCACAAGGATGAGCATAGGATGGTATGAGGTATCTTCTAGTGCAAAAATAACTAATAGCAGCTATAAGAGGCAGGCCAAAGATTGCAAGTACCTTGTCACAGGGCTGAGGGTTAAAGTTAATCATACTCATCACAGTTCTCTGTTTGGAACAAAATGTGATAAAGCAGAGAACTCAGTGAGAGAGGGGGAAAATTCAGACTTATTACTGGGAAAGAACACTGAAGAACTCTTCTCAAACATGGCACTACAAGTAGGTTTGCTAATATCATCCTCAAAGTGACATCACATGCATCTTATCTTAGAACATCACAGACAGCCCCAAGCTACTCCTATATGGAATGGCAGGGGAGTCATATAACCTGTAAACAGCTCAATACATTGTATGTTATTCCTGGCTTCATATTAGAACAACTGGAGAACTCTAAAAGCAAAAAACATCCAGAGGTAGACTAAGGCATACTCTCTGGGTATGGGGACTAGACTTTGAGCTTCTTTTAAGCTCCTTAGGAAATGATTGTATAGATTTGTAAGGGACACTGATAAATTCATGCAAATTCAATAGACAGAAGAAGCTAAGGGGCACATCCTCAATTCCTTCTCCCAAGCTCACTTGCCACAGGAGTTGCTATTGCCTTGAGGAGACAGATGAGTGAGAAACCTTTGAGGTCTAGGCTTTTGAGTCCAGCTCATCTTGGAGCAGGTAGAATAGCTCAGCAGAAACATGACCAGCATACCTGAAAAGAGATGTCCTCTTTCTCATTTCAGCTACTCTTAGTATCTGAAAGTGAATCCGTGGATGGTGGCTATAATCTGATAACAGGACTCACATCTGTGTCACTAGACACAGTCTTGCAAATCCTTCATCTCAGACCATCTTGCTAGGTGTCAAGCACTGCCAGGCACAGGCTGGAGACTTGAGGAGAGGAGCCTAAGGTGCCAGGCTTGGCTAAGGATCCTTGGGTTACAGAAGGCCACTCTTTCTCCAAGCCTAGCACACCTGAACTTAGGCTTTGCCGATAGCCCTGTAACCTTTGGACAGTTGCCTAGGAAACTCCTTATCAGCCAGCACCTTCACAGCCCATCTTCCTGAGACACTAGATCACCTGATTCCACACTGCCCCGCCCCCCCCCACACGCACCATTGTCTATGTGCTGAACCTTGTACATTCAATCCCCTTAGGAACGTTCCCCCACCATCAAATGCTTATAAACCCATTTCCCTCACAATAAACAGAGAGAGCTGTTACTGAAACTATCTCCCAATTTTATTTTTTACTTTCACATGAGCACCACCCCTGTTGCCTGGGATGCCTTTGGCGGTCCGTGGCTGTCTCAAGAACTGAGGAACACACAGCTGGCACCTGAACTGGGACCCCATGATACAGACAGCGTAGGTGAGAGCTCTCCCAGAAGGACTGGGAGACATTGGCCCATCCAGCCTTGCCTCCACGTTTTTGAGTTCTGGCAGGTTACTTTTTACTACTTTATTTTCGATTCACGCCATCACGTGGGACCTGACATGATTAACTGGCAACTGATGTCTCTTAGTTGAGACCACTCTTTGGTATTGACTGAAGTTCAGCCATCCTCTGCCTGGACCCCAACAGCCTGTTGGGTGTTGGCAAGAACCCTCTATCTATTTCTCTTTCCTCCATCAGATGGAACCTATTTTTCACTTTTTCCTACTTTACTTTAATATTGTCTCCCAGCAAAAGGAATCACAGATTCATGGATTATGGGCTCTTCTGAAACTTAAGAGAATTAAGATCTCCCAGAGGGAGGCTGGCTTCTTTTTGGAAATCCTCCAGGTCACCCCCTGGATATTTTCTGTGCATCCATGTGGCTCAAACACATGGACCCACATAGCTTATGTGGATAGGAAGTGAAAAATTCAGGAAGGAAATTTCCCTTACTCCCTTTAAGTGGTGAAACTGCAAGCCAGTTTTGCAAGCACTCCAAAGCAGCTTGAGTCAGAGTCAGGTGGTAGGCTCACATGTGCCCAGACAATGGCATCGTGGCCCATGTGGTCCCAAGACTCCCTCCTTTTCCAGCAGCTTCCTGGCAGTCCCAGGGATGCATCTTTTCCCAGTGGTCCCCAGTGGTCCCAGTCCTGCCCCCTTCTTTCCTCTCTGGGTAGCCAGAGGACTGGGGCTGTCAGGCCAGAAGTCATCTCCACCATTATCTCCATCTGTACCACTCCAGACCCTGGGTAAGTGCCTGGGCTTTGGGCGGGGCTGATCTGAAGTATGCAAGCCCCACCCAGCCACCACAATCCAGTACCAAGAAGCAGCAAGAAAGAAAAAAAAGGTCATATTTAACTATAGCCTATGGTGAACTGAAGTTTTATGTAAACAATGCATACTTTGTTACATGATATAATAAATATAATTACTGAGTTTATGTTCTAGGTCAACTTCAACTTACACAGAGGATTATAGAAAACAACAGAATTCTCTCTGAGGTGATGACTTATGATTTGTCAGGTATTTTAAAATTTACATATATATGTGTGTGTGTGTGTGTGTGTGTGTGTGTGTGTGTGTGTATTAATGTCCTGTTACTTAAAAGAAGGAGGCAACTGACCTGACTTCTAGGCCAGCCTACCTCAAGATAGAAACAAAATTTGCCTTAGTTACTCCTAATAAAAATATTTCCAAGTGTGTTAGACATATTGACATATCATTGTTTTAATCTAGACTACTTGCTTGTCAGTGAGTAATAGGATTAATCAATTTGGTGTAATGTCTCTTAATAGCCTTATATGAAAGATGGTTAATTATAGGTGAAGATGAGATGATTGAAGAAACGGGGAAGATATTTTTCAATGTTGGACATAGAATGCTTATTAAAAATGCCTTTTGAGTGGTACTTAGATCAAAAGGTTAAAGTATGTGGATAAAGATGTACATTTGTAAGAAAGAATTTTCAGACTAAACCTAAACACCATGCCCAAACTTAAGAGATTTTTCAACTGTTTACAAACTCTTAAGGAACAAAAAAATAATTTTCAAGCTAAATTATGTTGGGATAGCTTGCTTAAGCTTTATCAAACTTAAGTCAAGGGTTATATTAAAATTTAGCTGTCTGTTTTGGTTCAAAAAAGACCAAAATCTGCCCTATTGTAAAGTAATTGTCTCATTTCTGGCATCTTAAGTCCAGTGCTTATAACAAAATTAACTCTTAAGACATATTCCCTACTTTAGGTTATAGCCTCATGCTCAAACAATGGTCCTCATCTGACAAAAATAATTTCATGCTCTGTGGTTTTGTTTCCAATGTTCTCTGTGTAATTGTTACCCACACAGGTATCTGAACTAATCAAAAATGTTTTCAAACACAGGTGCTTAAACTTTATACTGTCCTACTTGTGCTTTTCTGACAATTTTTAGGTTAAATTAATTAGTTTGTTTATAAATTAATTAGTAGTGTTTGAAAGACTGGTAATAGGTTCTGCCTGTATTTATAACTGTTAGATATTTAAAATATAAGATGTGCCTCCTTCCTATGCCTCAGTTATGGCTTGTGCTGCCATAGGACAACAAAATTTTGAAAGGTTGGACAAAATGATTTTAGAATCTCTTGTGCCATTCTATAATTAAATCTATTTCAGTAATCAAAGGTGATTTATATGTACATACATCCAGGTTGGTGTACCTTCCTTTCTAAGTGTGTTAATCACCTATGTAGAAGCCAAAGCCAATTGGAATCATCAGAACAAAAAGCACCAATATTTTGGCCTGTGCTCCCAGGTCATGAGGCCACTGGAGACGATGGAACACTTCCGCACTGGCTTTCTGGTAAATCACCTGCCTTCCTGAACAGGGAGGATATGGAGACCCACATAAAATTGGTGTACAGTCTGAAACAGGAGAGTCACAATTGAGGAGCAATCAATACTCCTGACTTCCAAAAGAAGGAAAAACTACTAGGTCAGCATGGCCCTGACTCATCCTAACAGACAGGAAACACTAGTAAGTTATAGGGCCACTCCGAGGTCCATAAAATCTCTTGGGAGATCCATTAGTGACCTCCAAAATTAATCCTTAATTAAATTTTGGTTATCTGCATGGTCTTAAATACTCAGAGAGAAAGGGATAACTAAAAATAAAAGTATCTTAAATATATGAATGGCCTATTAAGTAATACAACAAGAGATTTCCAAGAGGGGAAACAAACAAGTCCATATAACATCTCTTCCCCATAGATCTAATTCTATTATAAAGAAAAACAACTATAGATGTCAAAGGGGTTATTTTAAAACCTAGACTATATAAATAAGTTCTGAGATTATATATATATATATATATATATATATATATATATATATATATATATATTTTTACAGCCTTTAACGACACCAAATGGTTCCCTAATATCAAGGTTAAATGTTGTGCATATGTTTCTGATAATTCTGCTAATATCTCATCTCTTTTACAAGCCACATTGAATACTACTGTGCCATTTGATGAATAGTTCTCAAGAAAAATCTCAGCCAGCTCATGCTCAGATGGTCCTGAGATAGTCCAAGCCTGTCTACCTGGATTCTCTCAACCATAAAAAAGACCAGTTTCCTGTGTGCTCACTTCTCATTAACTCCTTACTTTTATTCTTCCTCCCCAGTGTTTTCTGCCAAGACTATCAGCCTGCACTCCGGGGTCCATTAGAATAGTTCCCCTCTCTGGAAGAGACTCTCTAACTGCCATAAGCCACAACTTCGTGTCCCATTCTGCAGGAAGTAGTAAGTGATCCAATGTCTTTGTCCTTTAACAGCAGTTAGAGTGTCATCTCATGAGATGGAGAAATAAAGGGGCTAGAATTAGACTGGACCCTTAAAGGTAAAAAGGACAAAAAAAAAAAATTCTTATCTTTTGCCCAGTTCCAAATAACTGTTTTTCCATGTGTGTACCATGTCCCTGGCTCTACAAAGGATAGGCCTCACCCTCTTTGATACCAGTCAAGTTATGTCTCTCTGCCTGTCCAGCACTAAGCCAACCAGAGCTGCATGCCTGCTCAATAATTCTATAATCAGGACCAGTTGCGTCAAGATACCCACTCTACTTTGGTGCAAAGGAGTAACCACCCCATGCATAAATATTTCCTCTCCCAGTTATTGTTCCCCAGTCTTTATTGTTTCACAGGTGTATCTCTACAAGAAACAAAATTGCCTACTATCTCCACCTGTGACAAACTCCAGTGCCAACCTAAGGAGATCTTCATCCCTCTGTTGATGGGCCTTGGCATGGCACTGTCTCTGGGTGCCTCTGGTGACCAACTCAAATCTCTACAGAGACAATTGAACATTCTTTCTGGTGTGGTACTTCAAAACCATCTAACCTTAGACTTCATTACTGCTGAACATGGGGTGGGGTGGTGGCATGTATGGTCTTTGAAAAGGAATTTTTTTTGTTGTTGTTAATGAATCAAATGTTGTTAAACTCCTTGAATTCTATAAGCCTGAGAACCCCACCACCTAGTTCTCTAACCCTTTAGTTACTTGACTTCTCCTTAGCTACCTCTTTACTATAGGAACTCTATTGCTTGTAGCTCCCTGCCTCATCAAATTTCTCAGATAACAAATAACTAATATTGCTAAAGATACTGCTGATCAGGTCCTTGTACACCACCTAACTCTATCTGGATGTATGGTAAATTATAAAGAACTCATTTGGGATGATGCTGCCCCATTATAAAACAGAAGGGGAGGCTGAGCATGGTGACACACAACTTTAATCCCAGCACTCAGGAGGAGGCAGAGGTAGGAGGATCACCATGAGTTCAAGGCCACCCTGAGACTACATAGTTAATTCCAGGTCAGCCTGAGTCCGAGTCAGAGTGAGACCCTACCTCAAAAAAATAAATAAATAAATAAAAACAGGGGGAGTTGCTGGGCATTGCAAGGCACAGGCTGGAGCACTCAGGAGAGGGGCCTGAGCTGCCAGGCATGGGTAAGGACCCCCCCCCACTACAGGAGGCCACTCCTCCAAGCTCAGCACACCTGAATTTAGG
Organism: Jaculus jaculus; assembly: GCF_020740685.1. Classification (NCBI taxonomy): domain Eukaryota; kingdom Metazoa; phylum Chordata; class Mammalia; order Rodentia; family Dipodidae; genus Jaculus; species Jaculus jaculus. The sequence continues at coordinate 84,705,244 of NC_059104.1, forward strand.
CTTTGCCCATAGCTCTTTGACCTTTGGCCAGTTGCCTAGGAAACTCTTTATCAGCCAGAACCTTCATAGTCTATCCTCCTGAGACCCTGAAACAACCCTAGATAACCTGACCCCTCCCCAGCTATTGTCTAAGTGCTGGAATGAATGTTCCCCACATGCTAATTAGGCATCAGCAATTACCCTTGTATATATAACCCCCTTAAGAGCCTCCCCCTGCCCTCAGATGCTTATAAACCTATTTCCCTGACAAATAAACTGAGAGAGCTTTTCACCAAAACTATATCCTGAAAATCTTTTACTTTTTCACTCTCACCACCCCTGCTGCCTGAGATGCCTTTGGGGGACTTCCCCTGGCCCAAGAACCCCAAAACCCACAGCTAGAGAAGCAAGTAGTTCTCCCTGGGCTTGGCTCAAATATTTAGGCACCGTGTAAACTGAGATTTAACTCTCTATTCCCTCTGGCAACTGTATCTCAGTTCTGGGCAGCTGCTCAACACATCAGGAATCCTCTAAAGCAAATGATGTTGCTCTCCACAGCAGGCTGACCAGTTACCATACAAAATTCATTATTGTAGTTTATTTACACTTACTAGGAACAGACAGTGCTGTGAGTTATTGGTGCTTACTTCTTTCCTTATAAATTAGTTTCAAACTATGCTTCAAGTCAATAGATAAACAGTGGGAGTTTCTTCTTTCTGCCTTTTCGTTGTTTGGGTAGTAGAAAGGACAGGCTCTTTCCTTTATGAGCATATCTAATCAGAAACAATGTGCTGAAGATACACATTCAATTTAGCTACACCTAGCCCCACTTGACACTTTGCATTTCCTTCCAAAGGTATTTTAGCTTCCTTTTTGCTGATTGCCAATTAACATTGATAACTTTGTCTTTACCTTAAACTTCCCTGCTCTTCCCTTTCTGTTTAAGAGACACTGAATATTCTTTAACAAATATAAGTTTGAAGGAAAGTATCAAAATTAACATCATGCTTTTGGGTAGTAATATAATAGTGATGAATCACCTTGTTTTGTCTTGTATGTGTAAATCAAGTACCACATATTAAGGATAATATTGGAAATATATCAAATGATAAAGTTATAAGGATGTCTGACTCTTCACTTTTAAATAAATTTCATACAGATATAATAGGTTAGCAGAGCAAGCAAGACTAAAAAACTGAAACTTGAGAACACAGAACAGTGTGCTATGCTCCCAGTTCTAAGGCAAGACTTCCACATATCAGATCAACTTAAAGAGGCTCTGAAATCAAATTGTCAGTTTGATGAGGTGATGTAGAACAATAAAATTATAAAGCTAATGATGAAATCAGAGAAGACCTAAATGCTATACCCTGAGTGACAACCCTGTGGCATGACCTATTACAAAAATTGGAAGTAGGAAGGGCTAATCTACAGAGATAAAAAGATTAGTTTTTCTCTTTGGACTCGTGCAGTTTGAATACTAGTCCTATTCATGTGATCCTGTATTTTGAATTAGAATCATTTTAATATGTCCCTTTACCTCTAGACCTTGTGATATTCCACATATAGAATGGGCTGTACAATTCCTGATTTACCCACCATATATCTTCTGGACTGTTTACACCCTTGGACATCACTCAAACCACAGAGATCCTGTAGCAATAACCTAGATATTTCATTCCAGTGGCTCCATTTCCTTCTTTGTGAAATTAAATTAAATTCATTATTTTCATTAAGATGCAAACAGAATTAAGATATCCAAACATGCCCATTAAACAAATAGTGACTGTGTGGCTAATATGTGAAATACACACACACACACACACACACACACACACACACACACACACACATGTTGTGTGTCATTTCCTTTAGAAATACTCATGGCATCAAAGAAATATTAAGTCAGAATATCCTAGAAGCACTCTTCTCCTAACTATAATCAATCTAGAGTAGAGGTTGAATTTGTTATGATTCTCAAGAGACAGGGCCAATACTATGTCCATATATATAATAGGTAGATAGATTAAGATGATGGATAGATAGCTGATAGATAGATAGATAGATAGATAGATAGATAGATAGATAGATAGATAGATAATACATAGATGTAAATTAGCTCAAATGATTATGGAGATGTCAATTCTCAATATCTTCATCTGGAAGCTGGAAAACCAGGGATCCCTAGGTCAATTGGCTGGTGGCTGTTCATAGCAGATTAGGATGTATCTTCCTTACTTAATTCAACTGGCAATGTCATTCAGAAAGACTCTCACTGATACCAGGATTAATGATTTACTGAGTGTCTTTTAATCCAGTCAAGCTAGTTCTTAAAACTACCATAATACATAGTCCACCTCTAAAGAAATTATTATTTTAAGCATGGTATGATGTATATGATATGAAAGCATCTGCAGGAGTAATATCAAAGGAAGACAGAGCTGGATATGGAATATTGCTGTTCATTTAAGTTGCTAATGGATTACTGACCACATATAATGTACAAGGGATAGTACTGGCATTTGAGGACAGGATATAAGGATACCAAGATCCAGTGTGACCCTGCCATGAAATTCACAAACACAGACCTAGTGAGTATCCAACCCATGCAGTGTGGGCACTTGTTGGTGGTGAGTTAACAGACGTCTTAATTTCTTTAAAAGAACCAGGGTATAGCTTCATTTGTATAATTTTCGGAGATAGGGAGGACTTAATAGGTATTATGTCCCAAGACACAACACAATTATTAACAAAGTGAAAAAGGAACACTGGAGAACTGAAGTAGCATTTGATCACAGCAGGTTGAGGATTGTTGAAGCTAGAGATATGAACTACATTTGAAACGAAGTGTCCTCATTCCCAGTGTGGAGTAGGATAAATAAAAGACCTGCTTGCCTTGCCAGATGTCACCTTCTCACAACCTTCTGGAATAGTCTTGTGCCCTTACATATTCAACAGACCAGCATCCTGGGAAAGTTCAATGTGTACAGGGCAGAAAACATCTCAGGCAATTTAATTTAACCTCACATAATAAATCAACCTGTTAGTCAATAATGCAGAAGCATTTTTGCATGTATATGGTATGTATGCGTGTGTGTGTGTGTGTTTATATGTGTAGGCACAAATATGTGAACAGGTGCACACGTGGGCATGTGTGTGTATGTATATGAAGGCAAAAAATGTCAGATCTCGGGAATGCCATCTATCTCTTTTGAATCATGGTCTTTAATTGACCTGGAGCTCGCCATAGGCTAAACTTTTTGTCCAGTAAGTCCTGGGGATCCTTCTGTAGGACAGTTTGGATGTAAAATGTTCTGCATAGCCTCAAGTGTTTGAATAGTGAATCCACAAATTTCTGGAAAGATTGTGGAATCTTTAAGAGGCAGAGCCTTGCTAGAATATGGGTCACTAGGTTGGGGTTTGAGGGTATTACAGACCATCCCAGCTCAGCTTGATGCATTCAACATCTCTCTACTTCTTCTCTGCTGATATGGAAATGTGATGCCTGCTGTCTGCTCCTGCCAGGCTTTACTTTGATCCACCTCTCCAGTGCTGGGAAGAGAGGTGCATGCCAACATTCCAAACATTTTACATTAGCTCTGGAGATCAAAATCAGGTCTGTGTGTTTGCAAGACAGTTCTTTCACACACTGAGCCATCTCCACAGCTACAGAAGTATTTTCTTTCTGCAAAATGGATAGCTCAGAATAATGATCTAACCAGCACACTAATAAAAAGAAATAAAAGTGTTTGGAAAAATTCTTTGAAAATGTTAGTGGCTAATTTGGGAATTCTAGATTGTGTACTAGAGAGATGAGGTAAACCTATTATTAAACAATTACAATACATGAGGCACATTACATAGAAGATGAACCCTTATTTTTATTTTTATTTATTTTTTGTGGGAAAAAGAAGTTTATTTTGGCTTACAGGCCTGAGGAGAAGCTCTAGGATGGCAGGGGAAAACGATGGCATGGGCAGAGGGTGGACATCACCCCCTGGCCCACATAAGGTAGACAACAGGGCCAGGAGATTGTGCCAAACGCTGGCATGGGGAAACTGGCTATAACACCCATAAGTCCACAATGCATGGCCTCCAGGAGGCGTTACTTTCCAAATCTCTATCAGTTGGAAACCTAGCATTCAGAACACCTAAGTTTATGGGGGACACCTGAATCAAACCACCACATTCTGCCCCTGGCCCCCATAAACTGATATCCATACATGATATAAAATATAGTGCATTCAGTCCAACTTTAAAAGTCCTCATAGTTTTTATCAATTCCAATGATATTCATACATCCCCATAGTCCAAGGTCTTTTAACTGAGATATTATACAAAAAAAATCCCTCCAAACCTATAATGGCACAGAATAAACATTCACAAGATGGCACTGGACATAGCAAAGAAATATTCAACCAATACAAGATTTAAAGCAACCAGGGCAAACATCAAACTCTGTAGCTTCAAATCTAACAACTCTAGCCAGTGACAAATCTCCAAGTCCAATAATTCTAACCTGCAACAAGTCTCTGGAGTTCCAATTCCGCTCCTCCAGCTAGGCTATTCACAGTCCTGGAAAACTTCATGGGGCTGGCAATTTTCCTTAGTAGCCATCTTGTGGTCCTGGCATCTCCATTGGGTCTCCACTGCAAGCCAGGGTTCATCTTTATGGCCCCATCGGGTCTCTATGCAGGCATCCAGCAAACCTGCTTCACACTGCCCATGGCCATTTCAAAACACAAGACCATGTTGCAAACTCAATGACCCTCTCTTACCTGCATTTCTTATGCTCCACAATACCAGGTGGGGATGCCAATTTGTTAATCCAGGGGGGAATAAAACAGACTTTGAAGAACAGGACACTCCTTGGGCACTCAGGCCCCTTCAAAAGAGTCTACATTCTTCCTGTTACCCCAGTGCAGGTCAGCTGGCTCAATCTCAAAAGTTGTCATCTCTCAATTGCAGATGAACGGGCAGCAGTTCACCCAAAGTTTTTTTTTTTTTTTTTTTTTTTTTTTTTTTTTTTTTTTTTCCTGTGCCATATCCCTCTGCTCATACCAGTTCATTTCTTTTTTTTAATTTTAAAATTTTAATAGCATTTTCCATGATTATAAAAAAAATATCCCATGGTAATTCCCTCCCTCCCCCTCCCACTGATATTGTATATATGTAAGTACAATGATGGTGATGGGGAGGTAATATGATGGAGAATGGAATTTCAAAGGGGAACCCTTATTTTTATAATTGCTACTTATCTCAGACCTTGTATTCCTGATCTGAGAGGATATTTCCAAAACCTAATACTATCACTGTACCTAGAGAATGTTGTGTGAGGGTTTCTGCCTCTTATAGAAATATAATCTTTATGATGCTCTCTCTCTACACTCCAGCTTAATAACCAAGCCATTTCTGCACACTATTATTATTATTATTATTATTATTATTATTATTAGTTTTTCGAGGTAGGGTCTCACTAGCCCAGGCTAACCTGGAATTCACTATGGAGTCTCAGGATGGCCTTGAACTCACGGCAATCCTCCTACCTCTGCCTCCCGAGTGCTGGGATTAAAGTCATGAGCCACCACGCTCGGCCTCTGCACACTATTATTAAAGTGGGTTTTAAGGTCCCCTTTCCTGAACATCAATTTTGAAATTTTGCTTACCATAATGTGGGAATATTGGATCTATATTCTTTATTATTTCCTTTTCTGGACTCAAACCAGCTAGCAGTCCAACTATGGCTGTCTATGTATATGTGTAGTAGATGATAGATGAATGGTTGGATATGAGAAAGTCTCAGAATCTGAACTAGCAGTTTCTACATTCCATACTTAAAGGTCAATGTTTGTGATTATATTATTGGCACATAACCAGAAACTGACTTCTTCAGGCATATATATCTGTAGACCACAGTAGCTCCTTTGGCAGCACATGGCATAGAAGCAATATAAAAATGCATTACAGGTAAAGGGGAAGACCAACACAATAACGCCCCAGGCCAGGTCACAGAAACTTGCTAACCAGCCCCTCCATTACTCTCACATCTTGATAAACATAGACAATAGTCCATATAGGCAATCACAGATCCCATGACAAATATCTCAAGTATTGTCAAGTGAATCAAGAGCAGAATTTGATTTCCCTATACCATTTTACTTTTCCAGAATTGTTCTGTGATGTGATACTCAATTATGCAGCCAAAAACATACTTTGCAATCTGCTGGACCAAAGCTATTTAAGGATTGTTTTTCCCAAGAAAGAAAGAAGTTCTAAGGAAAAGATATATACATGTTACCACAGTTAACTTCAATAAATTGAAATGTTCTCATTTCCCTCATAACAAACATTGAGACATTTGGCAAGACACAAAACATTTTTGCTTCTCTAATTCCCCAGCTGTAAAAAATTCCCCATCTGTACAGAAGTAAGTAAAAGGTGATCTCTGCATCACACACATTATATATTGTGGCAAACAAATTGAATATTGAATTGGGAATACATGATACATTTAAAGGTATTATTAAAATTAAAACAGCAGACATTTAGAAATATATAATTACAAATGTATCTTCTTTTAATTTTCCAATGCATGCATGTGTCCATATAGATTCTGTAAGGGTCCAATAAGTGCAAGTTTCCTTGGTGGAAGGGAGAAGGAGATATAGATAGATAGATAGATAGATAGATAGATAGATAGATAGATAGATAGATATATAGATGGGATATGACTTCAAATGAAAATGTGTGATCTCCAGAGTCTTTGAGGTGTTGCTGGTCATTCAAAAGGTCTACAGAAGTTTTTCTGCCTTTGCATCCTTGAATTAAGTGTCTCAGGGTATCAAAGGACAGATATATAAAATGACCTATTAGAATTCAGATATGTGTTTGGCCTTACTTTCAGAAAGACTAAGTACAGAGAAAAGTAGGGCAGTCAGATAAGACAGGGGTAATATCTTTGAAGAGCAAGATGGGGCAGGAATCTATAATTTGAATTTGAGTTTAGCATGGAACTTTCCAGAGAACATTCAGACATTTCCTTCACAAATAATTCAGTCATCTCCTTAATAGAGACCTTAGGCATGATATAATCCTATACCATATTATTAGGTTACAAAGGCTCCGGAAAGGTAACTTACCTGTCAAATCACATTGATACTAAAAAAAAAGGAATAACTATTGTTTTGAACTGTGATATATATATGCAAATTATTATATATATGCAAATTAGGTGTAGTACAAAACAATATGTTATGGGGGCAAAAAGCTGAGCATTGAATTTTGAATATATGTCATATTTAAGAAGAATCTTTGGTGTGTATGTATGCACGTGATATATGTGCAAACATGTGCATATGCATGTGCCTAATGCACACATGTATAGAGGCCAAAGAAAGATGACAGGTGCTCTTCTATATAATTTCCCTCAGGAAGTCTCTTACTGAAATAGAACTCCCTGTTTTTAGTTACACTGGCTAGCCATAGAGTCCCGTAGATCCTCCAGTATCTGCACCCATCATTACTAAAGTAATGTATGTATGACCACTCATGGACTTTCATATTAATACCGGGGCTAGAAATGAAGTCCTTATGCTTACACAGAAAACACTCTTACCAGCTGAACCATCTCTCCAGCCTCTTTTTTTTTGTTTGTTTATTTGTTTTGTTTTTGAGGTAGGGTCTCACGCTAGCCCAGGCTTACCTATAATTCACTATGTAGTCTAAGGGTGGCCTCAAACCCATGGTGATCCTCTTACTGCTGCTTCCCAAGTGCTGGAATTAGAAGTGTGCAACACCATGCCCAACTCCTCCACCCTCTTAAAGGCATTTCTTAATCCAATGCAGGAAGCATTTAGAAAGTTGAAATCATAAATTTTCATCTTTCATTATGTAAGTAAATCACATTTTGCTGTAATACATTTATGGAGTTACCAATGCATTCAAGTGTCCACATAGAACTATGATGATTTAATAGGAATGAGATTTTGAACTTCCTCACCATAATGAGTAGCCTAGGTATGGAAATTCCAAAGCTCCTTTCTAGGCAAGAGTTACAAGAGGAATTAACTGCAGCTCCCATGTAAAAGCTGAGTGTAGTTTGATGCATGTCTGTAACTGCAGAGGTAGGCAAGCAGAGACAAGGAATCTCTCAACTCACTGGTAAGTTAGTCTAGTGAAATAAGTGAGCTCCAGTTGCAGTGAGTGACCTGTCTCAAAAAAATGTGGAGAGTATTGAAAAAGACACCCAATGTCCACTTAAGCACCACTTGGATTTACATGCCTATATACATATTCACAAGTAACCACACACATGTAAACATACTTAAATGCATGCATACCACACACATACACAAAAGTACCCAATTTAAGAATGTGTTATAATATTGGAAATGAGACAGCATTATCATCATTAATCACAAATTAGTGAAGGATTAGTGAAGTAGAACGAGGATGGGACTACATGGGAAAAGATTATCAAACACAGCTCATTCAAGAGAGGACTGGGTTATATCATGGTATGAGTTGAGAATGGCCCATGCTGTAAGGGAGTTGATGCATAAATCAGAAGCAAGGATATTGGAGGGTGATTTGGTTGTACACTTGGCTCTACCATATCATTGATCTATTCCCACACTTAGATACCATGAAGGCCTGTGTCTGTTGATGCAAAACAGAAAAAAAAGTAACACTTGTCACACAGTAGCTGCTCGTGCCCTCCCATCATCACAGAACATTATTTTAAGATAGGCAATTAATATAAATTTGTCATGAAATATCAGTATCTGAGGAAGGGCAACAGGAGAAAGACATTGCAATGGAAATCAGCAGATGGAGATATGTTTAAAACATTAATTAACATGGTAAGAGCATTCAAGGTATGAAGTATTTAGTACAAATTAGGGCACTTAAATTATAAGGTCACATCCATGTGCAGAGTGGACCTAATTGTGGAGCTGATGCATGAGGAAAAACATGTAGTTGAGGAATTATGCCTCAACTGCAGAAAGAGTTAGGAGACATGGGGGATAGATTCAGAAGGTTTAGTCTATATTTAACAGCAAATTCAGGAAAAGTAATTTCAAAATATCAAGGAATCATGCAAGTCATAATAGCTTACAGAACTCTTTTTAAGATAGCATACAAAGGAGTAAAGAAAAAATAAGATTCATTGTAAGTACCACTCATTTTAAGAAACCAATGGAGATGATCTCAAAAGCAATATGAAAAATAATTTTTGAACAAAAATACCATTCCTAGCCACATTATCATTTCAAGTATGAGAACTAAACAAAGATATCTTCAGAAAGGAAGTCTCTAAAATTTTGCTTCTCTGAGTGAGTATTATTAATTCAGGTGATTCTAAAGCAAGGAGGATTGCATACAAATGGAAGATTGACCACCTAGAGCTACTTCTGTGTCCTCTGAATATCTCACTGAAACAATAAGAAAATGCTTTAAAAGCAAAGCTCTCCAGAGAAGTGGAAGATGAGAGAGAAGTAAATAATAGCTAAATTTTAGATGCTGCACATCAGATGGACATGTAGGAAAACAATTCCATGGCTAGAGGAAACAAGATGCCAAATAGGCAGGAGGAAAGTCCAGTGACAAACTCAATTGATACAAGCACCTTCAAACCACCCAGTCATTGGAGACATCAATCTTTTTAGCAGCACAATGGAAGGGAAGAGTGAAGACTGGTTGCAAACTATTTAAGAAGTCATTAAGCCCACTCACTGATTCAGGTGAGCTCACTGATTGTCTTTCCTTCACCCTGACAAAAGCCTGGTGGTTTGTATTTTAGAAGAACATAAGAGCAGCATTATGTATAGTGAGTGCATACCCAGTTCAGTTAGCACAGGAGCAAGGAAGGGTACTGAAAACAGCAGATTTAAGTGCAGTCATGATAACTGGATATTGACAACCCCAAATTCTTCTTTCTTAAATTATTATTATTTTTTTTTTTAGTTAGCATATGTGGTGGTTTGAATGCAAATATATGTCACCCATAGCCTGAGGTAGTTTTGATTAAAGATAGGCTTCCTACTTAAGTCTTCCGCATGCGGAGCCCTGCTGGAGGAAAGGGTGGATTTGAGACCAACACTGCTAGGTATGTGGAGAGCCAGCTTGAGCTCTGGTGTCCGTGCTTGCTGGTGTTGGCTCTTCTCTCTCTGGTGTGGGTGGAAGCTGAAGTGAGCCAGCTCCATGATGAAACTTCCCCTGGAATCTAAGACTGAAATAAGCCCTTCTTTCCAGCAACAAGAAGGTAACTGCAGCAGCAGAGGGATGAGTTTCATTATGGAATTTTCACACATGTCATTTATACCTTGCTCTCATTCATACCCCTCTGCCACTACCCTACCCCCACCCCCTGATGTTTCAAGCTATTCTTTTTTCTTTGAGTTGCATAAACTTACAGGATACTTTGTAATCTCTGGATCATGTATAAATTCTGTAATTACTAAAGCATGGTAATTAACATTTCTGTATTCTTAAGCAAGCAAACTTTTTACTAGCTTATATTTATTATGGGGTATAGAGTGAAATTTGAAATTTCAGTATCTACATTATGTATACATTCACATAATTTATATAGATTGAGTAAAATCAGATAAATTGATGTTTCTAATTTCATTATCATTTGTGTTTAGAGTCTGAAATTCTCTCTTCTGGTTTCCTTTGTTGTGACTTGACTTGTGTGTGTGTGTGTGTGTGTGTGTGTGTGTGTGTGTGTGTGTGTGTGTGGTGTAAGCATGTGTGTAGAGGTTAAAGCAAAACCTTGGGTGTCATCCTCAGGAACACATCTGCCTTGTTAAAGCAAGGTTTCTCACTGGCCTGGCTGGCCAGTGAGTCTCGGGCATTTGTCTATGTCTGCCTCTGGAGTGCTGAGATTACAGGTACATATCACCACTCCCAGCTTTTTAACATGGGTATTATAACTTGAAACACATGAAATTTTTCTTTCTTCATTTAACCTATTAAACTTAATATAATGTTCTCTCTTCCTGAAAATGATAGCATATCTTTTTATAGTTAAATAATAGTCCACTGTACTTCGATATTACACTTTTATCCATTCATCCCCTAAGGAGAACATAGGATAACTCCCCACCTTAGGTATTATGAAGAGTGCATTTACAAAAACAGGAGTGCAGGTGTCTTTTCTGACATGGTGATGTCATTTCTTTTACCCAGAAGTAAGCTAGCTCTATCCTATGTTTGCTTTTTATGAAAGCTCCGTACTATTCTCCATGGTGACCAGAGAATTTACATTCCCACCAACAGTGTGTAAGAGCTCCTTCTCTCAAAACTTATTAGCATTTGGTTTTTTGTGGTTTTTTTTTTTTTTTTTTGGCTTTTTCCAATGAAAAGAAAAACATTCTAACTGAGGTGAGATCATTTCAAAATGACACATTTTATTGGGGTTTTGACTTGCATTTCCCAATGCCTAACGATGTTCAACGTGTTTTCTTAGGTGTGCTGGCCATATGTATTTCTTCTGAGAAGTTTCTATCCATATTATTTTTGCATTTTTCTTTTCTTTTTGCCTTCTCTTGTATTTCTCCTCTTCCAATTTTATTTGGATTTTATTTATTTATTTATTTATTTTTTTTGGCTAAGAAGTTCATTTATACATTCTGGCTATTTATACTTTGTTGACGAAAGGTTTGAATTTTCCCCATTCTGTGGGCTGTCCGTTTTGTAGACTGTCTGTTCTGCAGGATGTCTGATTGTTCTTTAGGTTGTGTGTCCTGCAGGTTGTCTATCTGTTCTGCTAGCTTTCTGTCTGTTCTGTAGGTTGTCTGTTCTGCAGACTGTCCATCTGTCCTGCAGGCTTTGTTATCTATCTGTTCTGCAAGTTGTCTAAGTGTCTGTTCTACATATCATCTGTTCATCTGTTCACTCAGTTGGGTTGGTTCCTTTGCTATGCAGAAGCCTTTTAGGTAAAGACTATCCTATTTACCTAAGTTTGCTCATTTCCTGTGCTTTGGGGTATCTTATAAACAATGGTGTCCATATCAATATGTTAAAGTATTTCTTTTATGTTATTTACAGCATTATCAGTTTTAGGACTAATATTTAGATCTTTGAGTCATTTGATTTGAATTTTGTGTAGTGTGGGAGATAGAGGCCATATTTCAATATTCCAAATATGTGAATCCAGTTTTCCAACACAGCTTATTGGGGAAGTTATTTTTTCTCCTCTGTATTATTTAGGAAGTCTCTATTAAAAAGTTGACTGCTGGGGCTAGAGAGATAGCTTAGCAGTTAAGGTGCTTGCCTGCAAAGCCTAAGGACCAATGTTCAATTCTCCAGTATCCACATAAGCCTGATGCATAAGGTGGCACATGTGTCTGGAGTCCATTTGCAGTGGCTAGAGGCCCTGGCACACCCATTCTTTCTCTATCTATCTATCTATCTATCTATCTATCTATCTATCATCTATCTATCTATCTACCTATCTATCTATCTATTATCTATCTTTCCCTATCTATCATCTATCTATCTTCCTATCTATCTCAAATAAGTAATTTTTTTAAAAAGGAAAAAGTTGGCTGTAAATCATGGAATTATTTTGAGACACTATTTTATTCTATAGTCTATATGTCTGCTTTAATGCCAACACTGTACTCTTTTAATGAGTATGGCTTTGTAGTACAGTTTGAAGTGATTAACATGATATATCTAGCATTGTTGTTTTTTTATTTTTATTTTATTTTATTTATTTATTTATTTTTTCTCCAGATTGCTTTGGCTGGCTGTGGCCCCATATAAATTTTTATATGCTTTTGTCATATTCGGTGAAGAATGTTTTTGGTAATTTGATGACAACACTCTTGGATCTATTAATTGCTTTTGGTTTTCTAATCAGTTCTATGATTAATGGAATTTGGCTTTCTACTCACTAACCAAGAGCTGAACCAAGGTTTTTTTGGCAAATCTCACTATGACAAGAGGAAATATTGAAAGAAATCAACACAAAGGTTTTCCCCATTAATTGGCCTAGCCATGGTCTCAAATCTACAACCCACAGATAGGCACTCTGGACTTCGAGTGAATTCTGGTGACAGTGTTTCTGAAGTAAGGTATGAGAGTAAAGGACTTGTGAACCACTGAAGGTAATCCATATGTGAATAACAAATGAAAGCAAGCATGAATAATTTTTGGAAGAAACAACTGGCTCAAAGAAATAGAAAGCTGTGGTAGTTTGAAGGTATGGTCCTAATAGATTCAGGGTTGTTTTTTTTTGTTGTTGTTGTTGTTTTTTTATTAAAGTTTGTAACTTGGGACTCCAGCTTTCTGGCTGGAGAAGATGTCATTGGGGACTCTCCAGCCCAAGGTGTGTTCCAGAAGCAGATCTGATTCTAGCCCAAAGGTGTAAGAGAGCAGTGTGGTCTCTTGTGGGGTCCCTACTCTTTGCTGCTGGCACATGTGTTTGTGCTTGCTGCTCTTTGCTGTGTGTGCTGATGCTGGTGTTTTGCTTGCAGCAGATTTTCTCTCTGCTTGGATCCATGGAGGTAAGCAGCTTCTTCTGCCATTGATGGAGATTCCCCTTGGGTTAGTAAACTTAAATAAATTCCTTCCTCCCCTAAGCAGCTCTTGGTTTGAATGTTCATCCCAGTAACATGAAACTGTATACAACAAAAGCTATTGTTCTTCCTTCTAAAAGTTACCATGAACTTGGAGCAGGGTGCTAAGTAAAGATACCTGCAGCAGTAAAAAGAGGTCCTTGGTCTTATGAAAAATTTTACCAGCAAGGAAAAGCCACAGACAGCCTTGAGGAGTTCAATCATGAAGTAAAAAGAAAAATGAGGCTAACAGGAAAGCAGATCTGAGAAAGTTCTCTAGAAGACTCTTTAGAGAGGTAGAAATACACAGGACCCATCCAGATCACCAGCTCCAAGGTACTTATGACATCCAGGGTGGTAACTAGAGTGATCTGAGTAAGGGAGACTAAACACAGTATCTTGGAGGGAAACTTGCAAACAGGATAACAAGGAAAGAACTTCATGTTACTAGTTTCAGATGCTACCACATGGGCACATCAAATAAAGAGTGGAGGTATCATTACCATGAGCAACCAACAGGTGCTGGGGCATTGGTACCTGGCAAGTAGTATCACACAGTGAGAGAGGCAGAAGCATGAGGCACTGGGCTGAGCATCACATTGAAACAATGACAGTTGGCTTAGATGGTAGTTCTTTCTGACTTCACTGTCCAATGGATTGCCTGCTAAGAAGGCCCTGCTGAGACTACAGTACATAAATTCTTACTGGTAGCAGGTGAGCCTATTAGTCTGTATTCAGAGCATTCACTGTCAAGATAGCTGAGTTTTACCTTGTGCTGGCCATATGTCAGGCACTCAGTACCATGGGATCCTAGAGTAACATGCCTAGAGTAAACAAAAGTTTTCTCAAAACTCAAACAAGCAAAACAAAACTAGTCAAGACCAGAGGAGTAAACAGCCATGGCTTACCAAGGACAGAGCCTTGCTCCTGTCAGAAAAGCACCAGAGACCCTCTTCTCAGGGGCTCAGCCACAGCAACACTGTTCCTTGACTGCAGTTGGCTTTGAAAACTTCTAGGATCTTCCCTGGTCCCTTTTGAGCTATCTGGGCAATGATATACTGGAGACTTCCAATGTCACACATGGATCTTCTTACACACTTACCTTGTGTGCTCTCTTGAGCTCTCCTGGAGCCATAACTCACCTTCATGTCCTAACTAGGTCTCAGAGCCCTGTGACACAAAGACCACTGTAGCAGGATGCAGACCACCTCTGCAGCCAACCTTTGTCTAGAGCCTAGGTTTAGAGCAAGCTCTAACCTTTTCTTACCCCATAAAGGATTGGAAAGATAGGAACAGGAGGAGTTGATATTAGGAAGGAGAAGATAAAAACTGTTACTCAGAATATGGTTGTTAAGGCTAAACCTGGCAGGAAGAATTTAAGAGGAAGATTTGTATGAACTCCTACCTTCAGATGTTTTGGTCTATAGTCCTTGGCTCTATTAACTCTGGACCAATAATGAGGCAGAACAACAGCATGGAGCAGAGTATAGTCCTCACTTCATGATGGACAGGAAGTCAAGTAAGATATAGCCTCAAGCACAACCCACCCCTATAGAAATAGAAATGACCTATTTCTTCAGCTAGGAACTACCTCCTAGTTTATAGAACCTACCAAAACAGTACCACCAGCTGGGAACCAAGTGTTCAGGTGATGGGCTAATGGGGAGTACTGCATATCCTCACAAAAGCAGGGAGTGTCAGAGAAGATAGTGTTATCACTGGGTGGCATCTCTGGGAGCTACCAGGACAACATGATCTAACCCACTTCACACACAGTGCCTGGCATATAGTAAGTAGAAGTTATCATGGTGATTGGTGTCTTTAATGCAAAAAAAAAAAAAAAAAAAAAAAAAAAAAAAAAGCTCCCCTGTTATCAGTAACAGTACAAAGAAAAGAGGGATCATGAAGTGAGGGAAGCGAGGGCTGTAAGGCACCGGGCCATCACTGGGACCTGTGTCTTCTTTCTGTTCTCTAATCATCACAATAATGCCTCCAAAACACCACTTTACACCAGATGTTACAGATGACAAAAAAGAAGCTTTGAGAGAAAGAATAAACTTCACAGAGCTAATAAGCACCTATGCCAAGATTGGAACCAGTTTAACTATAAAGTTTTGTCCAATGTATACAGCCCCTGGTTTTTAGCATATCTGCTTTTAGACTGGTGTCACCTTCCAGAGCCAGAGGCACCATGTACCATCTTAGGGAAGGATGCTGACTGCTCTCAGGGAGTTCACTATCACAGGTATTCCAGGGGCATTTTGTTCTCAGTTGCCTCCTGCTAAAGGGCTATCAGATTACAGAATTTGGCCTGGAGGCATTCAGTTCCCTCCCCTTTTTCATTTCTCCCTAAGTTCGTTTTCTTTTCATACCAGTCATTAGCTGAGCTCTGGGAATGGAATGTAAAATCTCCCGTCACCTAAGAGCCCTGGCCAGCTACAGCTCCTCACAGCTCCTGCAATCAGCTTTCCATTTAAGCATCAAAACCTCATCAATTAGACCTCAATGTACAGGGATCACGTGGCCTGCCGGTCACGCTGAGCCTGCCGTGGAAGAGTTCCAGAGGCCTCATTACTGGCCTTGAGCTTTTGTAAAATTCCTGAATAAGCAGCCCATGGAGTGTCTGCAGAAGGGCTGCATTAAAAAAAAAAAAAAAAAAAATCCCTGGCTTTAACAACTGCTTTTATGGACAATTTAACACTGTGGGCTGCCAGCTGTGTTAATGCTGACCCCCTTCCTTCGTGATGTTGCGCCTTGTGAAATGGACATGAGATATCAAGTCCAACCACCCTGCCCCTAGAAAACTGTGATTTTATTATCACCCAGGATCTACCATGATTTTATTTACATCCAAGTCTTGGGGGTCAATACCAAAAGCCAAAAGGTTTTCATCACAGTCGCTATGAGCACACACCTGGCACATCTGCCCATTCTGCAGCAAGCCTGCACTCCAGCAATGAACAGGTCAGAAACAGCAAAAGATTTAAGAGGAAGAGAGAATAGAGTTTTGATCCCCATCACACTAGAACCACTTCAGTGAAGGGGCTTCTTGCCCGAGCTAAGAGATGCTCATGTCCTGTGAGTGGTTGGCCTGCTCAGAACACCCATGGTTCTCTTCTGCAGTGTGAAGACCCAGGAATGGACCGTCAGTGTGCTGCTGTGTCTGTTAGGGTACAGGAGCACTAACCACACTGACCACATTCTCCTTGCACTGAGGAATAAATTAGTACTGCCCACATGACATTTTACAGTGGAAAATACCATACCAGTGGGCTCACCCCAGAGCCTGTGTCTTCCTGTTATATACAGACTCCTCTGTACTTCTTGATTTCCCTTCTCCAGTGAACTAGTAGGAGGAACTGAAGACAGAAGGCTTGAAGTCTACTTTAAAACTATTAGAGTACTCACAAAACCTACAATTTTATCTAAAGGAGTTGGATTAAGGACATTGTTAGAATTGAAACAAATATTTAGTTTAGGAAGTGTTGCATTTGGAAATATAATATTTGGGAGGAAAAGGGAATTTCCTTTTTAAGTTCTGATTAGACTATGAATGTACATATTGAATTAATATTCATGCTACAGAAGCATTGTATAACTCTCCAGTGTTCCAGTAGGTAATAGACTTCATTTTCCTATAAAGCCAGATAAAATAATATAGGCAACCATCCTGTAAGGAAGTAAGCTCTGTAATAGATTGTGAAGATCTATACACAAGGAACAATCAAATAAAATGGTCACATATATTGTTTAGGTTTTGGTATAAAAAATAAATAAAAGACCTGATTCTAAGTACCAGGCAGGAAATATGCACAAGGAACACAGAGCACCCTATGGTTATTCTGGAAGAGTTTAGGAAACAATTGGAAGAGGCCTTCAATGTCAGAATGGAGCCAGGTTTGGCTCAGTAAGAATACTATTTTCAACAAATTTTAAGTTTATCAAATATACTTAAATCTAAGGGATCCTAAATACACACACTCACTACTCATACATTTGTGTTGGTACTGCTAACCATGTATAAGTGACTAGGAAAAAAAATTGATTACAGTAAAAAAAAAAAAACCTAGTATGTAAGTAAATTAAGTATTCAATCTTCCTCTCCTATACAAACCTGTTAAATATCCTGTTAATTTATGAAGAGAAACCTCTCTAAAAGCTCTTCACATCATAAATGGAAAAGCAATGAAAACATACTACTACTGATAGCTCTAAGATGATTGACTGGGTCAATGCACTGAGTGAACATCAGCTGAAATGGTCTAGAGACAGATGACCATGCATTCTGAGGCCTATGAGGAAACACAGACCCTACCTCCACCTGGTGCAAGTTCAGGGCCTAGCCAGCCAACTGACTGTCCTATAGAAGGAATACAAGGAATAGGCAAGCAACTACATTTCAATGCCTCGGAATGAATCCTTGAGCAGTTAACCTATGTAGACATCTAAGCATGCTTGCTGAGTGTTGGTATAATGGGTCTTTTCAGAAGGGAATGGGTTTATGGATGGTACTGAGTGGCTGGATGGCATTAGAGTGCTATTACTTTACCTGAGTGTTTGTCTCAGTTGTAGGCTATGTTTTTGCATGATACTTGTATCTTTTTATACTTTACAACAAAAAAGTTAAAATATACTGTGTGTATCAATGAGTTGGCAATAAAGTCCTAAACTAAAAGTCCAAAAACTGGAGTAAAAGGAGACTTCAGAGTGTAGGAAGAGAACTGAAGACAACCTCTAGCCCAAGGGCAAATGCAGAATCTCATCTCAGTGTCCTTAAGAATGTCTTTTGTGAAGGTATCTAGGGGCTCCACGTTGGTAGGACACCAGGGTTTTCATCACAAGTAGATTAAAATCTTGTATAAAAAAGAACAACTTAAACTTAGCCCTCACACCTAAAGTTCCAGAGCATAGGAGCTCATAATAAAATTCCCACATGTAAAAGAGAACCAGGAACCTCAGTAGGAGAACAGAAGGGACTGGTAGGCCAAGCAGGCTTGCAAAGAATCCATACACTGCAGCTCAAAGAACATTGTAATAACTGCACTAAGTGTGGTTACAGAGAAAAAGTATTAGATGCCGGGTGTGGTGGCACACACCTTTAATCCCAGCACTTGGGAGGCAGAGGTAGGAGGATTGCCATGAGTTCGAGGCCACCCTGAGACTCCATAGTGAATTCCAGGTCAGCCTGGGTAGAGTGAGACCCTACCTCGAAAAAACAACAAACCCCCCGCAAAAAAAGAAGAAAAGAAAAAGCATTAGATGCCTAGCAAGTAGATTTTTTAAAGTATCTAATACAATTTCAGCAATGAAAAAATAAATACAACTCAAAATTATGACTAGGTACATGGACATTCAACTTATTTCAAGCATAAGGAAATAGTCAGTGGCACAGCAAGGTTCCCACCAAGAATAAATGGACACCCAGAACAAAATATAAGCAAACATCTATTTGAAGGAATCTAAGAACTATATGTGCTGAGAGGAACTTTTTGGAAAGAAGCCAGTCTCAAGAAGTGAGTCAGTAATACATTGCAGCTGACTTTTACTTCATTGTATTTGTGATCTGATATCCCAGCAGAGGGACATTACCTGTAGGCATAGAAGACAGGACACATCTTTCTTTTGACGGTCTAGAAAGCTACAGATACTCCCCCCACAAAAAGAAAGAAAGAAAGAAAAAAAGTCAGACTTAAGGAGTCCAATGCATAAACAAGGAAAAGATGAAGATTCAGATTTAGCATATTTTCTCTTTCAAGACATACAGCAAAGTCTGATGCTAATTGTAGCCAAAGACTAAGACGTGAGGCACAAAGCCACTGTCAAAGCAGCCAAGAGTCAGTGGAGCGGGCTCTCACGACACGAGAAAGGAGACAATGGGTTTCAGAACCTGCCACTGGGCAGATGCCCTTGTGGACTCAGGCTGTCCTATGAAACTCCTGGGGCAGGGATAAGTCACAGGCAGACAAAGTGCATTGCCCAAAAAAATAAATAACAAAACAATATTTCTGTCATTTTTTGAGACAAGAGCTCATTCTGAAACCCAGGCTGGCCTGAAACATATTCGGTAACACAGACTGGTTTTTACTTGAGAATGATTTCCTGTTTCAACCTCCCAAGTGCCACTATGTGGCATAAAACTATTTTTGAATAGTTTACCATTATTTATGTAATTAAAATGCAAAGCAATGACATACAAAGACAGAGAGGTTTAGTGAAGCAAAGATATATGGTTTATGCATTGTTAAAGGATTTTTTAAAATTCTATTAAACTTCAAGGAAGTATATTGCAATCTCTGTATTTACCAATATCAACTCTAGATATGATCAAAATGATAAAAACATACAGTAAATAAAAATATCTTACTTTGTTGCTTGCTTAATCCAAAAGGAAGAAAAAGAAGAAAACAACAGTAACATGGAACAAAATGAAGTAGAAAAATGGTACACATTCATTAACTATGCTAGTAATTTCATCAATTTCAGTATATATAAATTAGACTATATCCAATTAAAACATTAAGGTCAATCTAGTCTTAAAATACTAATATTTATCAAGAATCAATATTACTTTCAACTTCTTGTGTGGACATATCCCTTAAACTGGACAAATTGTGTATCCTTAAAGACATTACATCTGAAAACCAATTTCTTAAGAGTCAATCCAAGAAACTAGCCAAAAAGAGTAAATTAAATCCATGGAACCTAAAAAGAAGCAAAAGGACAAATGTGGAACTTATGAAAAAAAATAAAGTCATGTAGCAAAAAATTTAAGAAAACTAACAATTGGTACTTTCAAAACAAAAATAAAATTAGTGCATCTCTTAGAATTGTATAAAGGAGAAAGAAAACATTATAGTAAATAAAAATGAGATGATAGTATATATGAAATTTTAAAAAGTACTTTTATTTATTTATTTGAAAGTCAATAGAGAAGAAAGATACAGAGAGAGAGAGACAGAATGAATGGGCTGACTAGGGCCCACCACGTGCATCTGGCTTTCGTGGGTGCTGGAGAATCCAACCAGGGTCTTTTGACTTTGCAAACAAGTACCTTAAATGCTGAGCCATCCCTCCAGCCCCTTTGTAAAACTTTTGGTGAAATTCACGGTGATAGATAGCTCCACTGTGGAGTTGTTTAACATCATGGAAGTCAGTTGAGAAGAATACTGAAAAAAGAAAATTACAAACTTGGGTATTTTTATATCAAGTAAAGAGTGGTTTGACAAATATAAAATAAGTATTGAAAATTAAATTTATATTTATCATTCAAATTTAAATTTATTTAAAAATCAATTTCTTTAGAACTTGTTGCCTTCATCAGTAACTTCTAAAATTATTTAAGAAAAAGTATAACAACGTGACAAAATATCTACCAGATAATAGAAAAAGGGTGACCATTTCATAATTCTTTTTAATAAGACATCAATTTCAGGATTATGAATACTGATGCAGTAATTATAAAGGAAATGAGAACCAAGCTATTTCATAATGATGGATACAATACATAGACAAGACAATGTTAGGAAAGAGAGTCCAAGCTGGGTGTGGTGGCGCACACCTTTAATCCCAGCTCTCAGAAGGCAGAGGTAGGAGGATTGCCATGAGTTTGAGGCTACCCTGAGACTCCATAGTGAATTCCAGGTCAGCCTGGGCTAGAGTGAGACACTACCTCGAAAAAACAAAGCAAAAAAATAAATAAAGAGAGTCCAAAGATAAAGATGATAATATATCATAGACCGACTGGACTGTGTTCTAGTGATATAAGATTGGTTAACTTTCAGATTCAAGCATTGTAATTTGCTGTATAGAAAGAAAACAACCCTTTTATACAAAGAGAAAAGTACTAGAAAAATTTAATCCTCATTAATTTTTAAAAGAACATTTTTCAGCCTGACATAATGGCAAACGCCTTTAATCCCAGCACTCAGGAGTCAGAGGTAGGAGGACCATCATGAGTTTGAGGTCACCCTGAGACTACATAGTAAATTCCAGGTCAGCCTGGACTAGAGTGAAACCCTACCTCAAAAAAAATGAAAACAAAACAAAAACAAAAAGAACATTTATCAAATTAATAGTAGAAGCAAACTTGCATATTCTGACAATTGGTATTTTTTTTAATGTTGAAAGTAAATATCATTGCTTTTATACAATGTTGAAACTTCTTCCCTGAATTTAAATGAAACAAATGTGCATGCTATTACCAGCTCTATTTAGCACAGGCCTAGTGATCCTACGAAATGCAGTAGTAAGAAGAAGAAAGTAGTTGCATGCTTTTGTATAAAATTGGAATGAAAAAATAAAACTAATGATTCAAATACTATATAACATATTCAAATAAAATTATGATATATACATAAATTATTAAAATCAAAGGAAAATTTACCAAGATATCTGCATAAAAACCAACAATCAAATATATTTTACTTTTAGAACAAGTACAAAAAATGTAAATGAAAATTTGAAAAAGCCATAGGATAAAAATTCAAAAAATTCTAATAAGAGATGTTTAATAAGATAAGACTCTACATTAAAAGTATAAAGATTTAATGAGAGAGATTAAGGAAGAACTATTAGACACTTCAAAAGTGTTTAAAGAAACATAATAACAAATTTCAATAAAGGTATGTTAGATTAATAGGATTTCCATAGGAAAAAATGAATGTTTGATTCAATCTTATATATATGCTTGATCATATCTAGAGATGAGAAATAAAACAATATATATGTTTTAGGAGAAAACATAAAAGGATTTCTTCAGGACATTATGATTACCAAAGATTTCTTTAGCAACTCATGTTACCACCAGTCAGGAAAAAAAAAATAATTGATGTGCTATATTACATTAAAACTATAGTTAACCAAGTATGATGTCACACACTGGTAATCCCAGTTCTGGGCATCTGAGTTCATAGATACTGTCACATAAAATAAAAATGCATTCATTTAATTAAAAACTAAATAAAATTTTTAATTAGGAAATTGTACCCACCAAAAGACAATGTTGAAGGTGTGAAAGTATCTCAGTATTGAAGCACTTGACTAACAAGAGCGAGGCCTTTGCGTTAATCCTCAATCTCTGGCCCTGCCCACACACACACTCTTGAAGTTTTAAAAAATAAGCCATAGATTACAGAACATATTTGTAGTATCCAGCAGAGGATTTTCATCAATGATATCTCAAAATATATGAGTCAATATGAAAATGTAGACAACTCAAAAGAAAAATGGGCTAAAATCATAAATATGAATTTCTTTAGAGGAAATTTAAATAACTAATAAAAATATGAAAGTGGGCTGGAGAAATGGCTTAGCAATTAAGGCACTTGCCTGAGAAGCCCAAAGACCCATGTTCAACTCTCCAGATCCAACATAAGCCATATGCACAAAGGTGAGGCAAGGTCAAGATCTCACATGGCCACTAGGTGAAGCAAGCATGTGGAATTCAAATAGGTGCTGAGGCCGTGGCACACCAATTCTTTCACTCATTCTCTCTCTTGATGTCTCTCTCACTCTCTAAAAAATAATTTAAAATATAGAAGATATAAAAGTGGGCTGGTGAGATGGCTTAGCACTTGCCTGCAAAGCCAAAGGAGTTAGATTTGATTCTCCAGGATCCATGTAAGCCAGATGCACAAGGTGCCTCATGCATCTGAAGTTCTTTTGCAGCAGCTGGAGAGCCTGGTTTGCCCATTCTCTCTCATGTTTGCTCTCTTTCTTTCTCTCCCTCTTTCTCTCTCAAATAAATAAAACTAATTTTTTAAAAATATGAAAGTGAATTTCATTTATTACATAATGAATGGCAATTAGACTTCAGTATGAACACTAGAATAGTTAAAATACAAAAAGAAAGCAATTCTGAGTTCAAGGATGTGAAGCAGCTGTATCTCTGTAACACTTCAAGGATAAATGGCCTAAGAAATAGGGATAAATGTTGGAGCATTTATTTGAGCTGACTATATGAATAGTTATAATACCTATGAATCAGCAATTATATTGGAAGGACAGATGTATGTTCATCAGGTGACATATTTAAGAAAGTTCATAGCAACACTTTTGTAATAGACAAATACTATTGTGATATCTAGTAATAATCAACTAGAAATCTAATAAAATACTCTATACCCATGCAAATGAACAAACTATATCTCTATGCATCAATATTATAAATCCTCGAAACATGTATTTGAACAAAAGAGATTCAACATTAAAATGTATGTACTATATAGATTTCTATTGTAGAGTTTACAAAAAGGCAAGATAAGTCTGTTCTATTTGAACAGACAGAGGAAAATTATTAGTTTTGGGGTGTGACTTGAGGTAAGGGTACAAGGAGACAATGGACACAGTACAACATAAGACAGAAGATACAAACAAACAATATTAGAAATAAAGCATTATATACAACCACAGATATAGTGGCAAATAATATACACACACACACACACACACACACACACACACACACACACACACACACACATATATATATATATATATATATATATATATATATATATATATATGTATATATATGAACTTTTTATTGGAATAACTTTGAAAGCAAAAGAATCAATAAAACGCCTTGAAAAGAAATGCATAGTTTGCCCAAGTAAATAATGACCCTGAATAATCCCAAATGGATTTATGTAATTGAATCACTAGTATAAAATCTCTCTAAAACACTATGGCTAGATAATTTAACAAGTAGGTTCTGGCCAAATATTAGAAAATAATGATTTTGATTTTATTTAATTTCTACCAAAGAAGAGAAAAATAGCATCTCAAATGTGTTATGAAACTTTCAGTAACATAGTACTGAAAGTGTGTCAGGATAGTTTGAGAAAAGAAAATTACATGGCAATTTCACTGAAATAAAATGAAAATTCATACAAAATATATTATTAACAAACCAATAAACCTATATAGTAAAATTTAGTAAAATGCATGACTTTACTAGCATTCCATAGGAATTCTAGCATAGTCTATAGTCAGAAAAACAACTAATATCATTGATAACAGAAAATCTTAACAATAATTTGTTCCTAATTCTGTAAAGTCTCAATAATTTAAAAATAGAAAAAAGTTTGTTAGCCTCTTTGGAACAAATATAAACAATGAAACCAATAGTAAAAAGAAGCAATACCTTGTTTAATAGTAAAACTTGGAAAGTGTTTATTTTAAAATCAAAAAGAATTCCTAATCTTCCTCTTTCTGGCTACCATTGAGTCCATCAAAACAAAAAAGAAGAAGAAGAAGGAAGGAAAGAGATAAGAACCATAAAAAAAGAAATAAAACTGCTAACAGGAAGAATATGGTTGACGTGGAAAATCTAAATTATATAAAACCACAGAAAAACAATTTTTAACAATGTTTTACAAGTTTCATACTTCTATTGTACACTGATTATACTGATCTCTAACAGGCAATCCATACAGTTGTTTTAAAAGATATCCATACTAGAGCAGCCCAAAACATCTTGTATTGCTTCCTGGCCTTCTAACTAAGAACACAAACACTCCTAGTATAATGCTAGCAATATATCCATAAGTCCTTATGGAATATATGATATATATTAATTGAAAGAAACTAATTACAACCTAAATAAATGTAGAGACACCCATTCTATTTTTGCAGAGCAGCAGACTCACCATTACAAAATTGATGATTCTTCTTCCACTGACCTACATAAATTTAATTCAGATCAAAATCCCATTAAGTGTATTATTATTTTTTTGCCCTTTGTAATTAAATGTGTCTTCAAGGTTTTGGTAAAGCAAAGGTGTAAAAATAGAAAAGACACTTGAATTAATCAAATAATTTCAGATGACTTTTACTATTAGATATGAAGACTTGTAGACTATGGTCATAGCTCAGTGGACAAGTGGAATGGACTGAACACCAGAAGGTGACCTATATATAATATAAATGGAAAGTTGACTTATGGCAGACTGGCATTCCCAACTGGTAAAGAGAAAGAAGACTTTTAAATCAATGATTTTAGTACAATTATTTTTTCATTTGGGGAAAGTAAAATTGATTCCCTAAGACACCTCATAAACAAAATTTTAACCTTTTTAGATTAGCTATTCTACTTTCAAAGTACAATTTAGTTTAAAGAAATAGCTAATGAACAGATAAGCTAGAAATTGGGAGCTAATATTTTTAGGCATTTGTAGTAGTAGATATAGGGCTAGTGCCAAGAATACATAACGAATGATTGTAAGTCATTAAGAAAGGACAACAAAATTAAAATTTTCAGAGACCTTGAGTTAGCATTTTACATAGAAGAAAAATAACTACAAATATAAGAAAATATGTTTATCATTGTTGGTGTGTAAGCACATGCAAGTTAAAAGCACAATATAATGCCATTGTGCAGTAATGAAGGGAACAAAAATTAGAAACTGACAAGTGTGGAGGAGAGTACGAAATAATTATATACTAGCCAGGTAAATTTATCATTTTGGGAAAAACCTTAGTTTTGTCTAGGAACCCAATTGTAAACATACCCTCTCATGGATAAATACATGAAAATGACAGAAGGCAGCTCAGTGGTAGAGTCCTTGCCTACCATGAGCAAGGCTGGTTTCATCTCCAGAACTCTAACTCTCAAAAAAGGGAAGAAGTGGGCTGGAGAGATGGCTTAGCGGTTAAGCGCTTGCCTGTGAAGCCTAAGGACCCCGGTTCGAGGCTCGGTTCCCCAAGTCCCACGTTAGCCAGATGCACAAGGGGGTGCACGCGTCTGGAGTTCGTTTGCAGTGGCTGGAAGCCCTGGCGCGCCCATTCTCTCCCTCTCCTTCTATCTGTCTTTCTCTCTGTGTCTGTCACTCTCAAATAAATAAAATAAAATAAAATAAAATAAAATAAAATAAAATAAAATAAAATAAAATAAAATAAAATAAAGGGGAAGAAGTGTTTAAGGAAATATACAAGCAAAATTGAGTCCTACATATACAGTGAGGATGAATAAACTCAAATTATACCGTGAATTTCAGAGAAATACAAGCAAGTTTTATTGTTTGAAACACAGTTAAACCAAAACATATCTTTGATAACTCCACTTTTGTAAAGTTCATAAACAGTACATTGCAAATGATAAAGCATATTTAACAAAGGAAGATAAAATACGGAACTATCTTTTATTTGGTGAAGTGGAGACACAAATAAAACAAAGACATTCAGATCTTCAAAGTCCTGGTTGGTTTTCATATGTGAGTAGCCATTGTATTGTTTTATTGGTAGTGTATTTATTGGAGCATTTTGTATAACATAACATCTCTGAAGGCTTTGTTTTAAATCATAGTGTGCAACATACATCAGCAAAATTGGATTAACAAAGTATGAGATTATAATACAAAGATAGATAGATAGATAGATATAAAATAAAAAGATATAATACAAAGTATTATATATATATGTAAATATAGATAGATAGATATAAAATAAAAAATAAAAAGATATAATACAAAGTATTATACATATATATGTACATATATACATATATATATGTGTGTGTGTGTGTGTGTATGTGTATACATACATATTACATTTAAAGGATGATATTAATCTGATGCAAAAGTATGTCTGTGGACTAAAAACAGCTTACAGATCTTAGATGGAATAGTATGAAATTTTTATTTTCTTGTTCAGAAATGGGTTATTTTATTTAACAATGAACACAATAGTACATAAATAATTACATGTATTTTTTAATTTAAAGCAAAAAATAAATTCCCTAACACGATGCACATTAGGAAAGTGAGATTACAACAGCATATTGAGAACTACAATTCATTAGATGCCTGTTTTACTTCAGATTTAATTTTCACAAAAGTTATGAAAGTACAACCTGAGAAATTAAGTAATATGTGCAAGTCTAAATCTCAAATTCTAAAACTGTGGTTTATAACACCATATAGGGTCATGGAAATGGATGTGAGGAATTGAGACAAATTTGGCAATAGTAAAAGATTTCTGAGCGCAGAATGAACAAAAATTAATTCAAAACCAAATGTGAGCTGTTAGCTTCTTCCCTGCTGACTAGCTTTCTTCCTGCCAAAAGGTGCTATGAAAACTGCTGAGGGATAAAAGCCTTAAACAGTCCTACTCAGCTATGAACACTGTGTATTCCATAACTGACCTACCCGGCGAGGTATGCCCACCAGTGCAACAGTGACATGAATATTATGGGAGTAATCAACTTCTCTTTGGTTGGCTTTGAAGATCACTGCATAGGAGGGATTTCATATTTGGTATTATAAACCTGGCCAAGAGTCTATGACTAGGAACATAGGCGACAGGGGCCAACATACTGTGGTAGTTATGCTAAATGGAAAGCATGTCAAATTGCCTTTGGAATATCTATTTTTTCTTATAGCTTAATACCACTTGAAGATTTCATCCCAGAAGTTTCTTATACAATATACAGTAGTTAATATAGAGACACATAGCTGGCAATAAAGTTAAGAGTAAGTGACTGCTGTGTGCTCAGCATCAAACAGGACATCTAAAAGATCTACTCCAAGGCTCAGGAAATCTCCAGAAGAGGAGGCAGAAAGAATACAAGAGGAGGAGGATGGGTGTGGCAGAGGGCTAAGAAACACTGTCTTCTGCATAGCATATGCCTATCGCACTCATGAATTCATAGCACTTATGGTTTCCTGCACAAGATTGAGCCTGTCAGTATTTCAGCATTGACTAGGGATGGTTCCATGAGACCTCATACCTTTCAGAATAGCTCATGGCAGCTAATGGTTACTGGGAACATGAAATCAGGTTTATCTGTGGTGTAGCCATTGGTAAGTTGCCCATTCCACCAAGGATAACCTTCCAACCACAATCATGCAAACAATGTTAATTTAACTCGATGGGTTAAACAATGGGGGGACATGAAATTAGAATGGGGAAGAGAAGGGGTTATAATGGTAGGGGAATAAGAGAGAGTAATTGGGAAAATAAAACCAAAATATACTATATCCACATGTGGAAATGCAATAATGAACCTGTTTCTGACAGTTACTACCACATTGACTTGCATGACGTCACTGTAGCCTTGTCTCTGAACACAGACTATGCGCACTGTGTCCTCATGCTACACAGAGCATGGGAATGCAGCCTGAAACACTTTGGCTCAGACCTGAAGCCACTGTATGCCATGAATTGCAGTACTTTAACCTAAAGTTTTCTGTTCTTTTAGAAACATGAGGGCTTAATTACACAAAACAAAAATGATTACTTTTGCCTAACTTCACTCTTCAGCATGTAAGAATCAAATTACTAGATCTTTGGATTACATTATGTGAGAATGCTGGATTTTAAAGTTGCTATTGAGTTGACTTGGGTTTCACAAAAGAAAAAGAAATCATTAAATGAATTTTGGCTTTTGATTAGGAGAGAAATTTTGACTATTACTGAGATGACCCTAAATATACTTTTGCCATTTTGTCTTATTTATTGATGTGAAGCAGCATTTTCAGCATTGACATCATGAAATCAAAATATTGATATACTCTGGAAAACACTGGAAATTCTCTGTATCCCACAGTATCAAATGTGCAGCTTCAACTTAATTTTTCTGTGAAAATACAAGCACACCTATCTTGTCAATATTCAAACATGCTATAAACTTTAGTAGATGGTAAAATCATATTTATACCAAGGAACTATTTTAAATTAAATTTCTTTGTGATATATTATCACGAAATGTTGGATGGCTACACCTATCTTATGTGCCTGGGCCATGTAAAAATTTCTTAGGGGTTACAGATGGGAAATTTTCCAAAGCCCTGGTATGGAGCACAAGTGTGAGGCTTGGGCAGCATTCTGAAGTCAGGTACCCTGAATTCATCAATGGTGTTGCATAACAGAATGGCTCTTACATTGAGTTACATAACAGATAACCAATGACAGGTTTCAGAGAATCTCTAATACTCATGATGTTAACTGACACTCAAAGTACATTTGTGTGGCCAGCAAACTAAACAAGGCCAGCAGCCCTTCACATTTTTCTTTATAACTCTCTTCTGGCACAACTAACCACCCATTGGTGTCCTGAAATACAATCTTAACACTATCCTAGATAGTGCATACCCTGACCATGAGTTGAGCCTCTTGTGATGGGCCTAAATGCAATGGGTCTTCCCAGCATTGGAATGAGATTTTCCTAGCTCTGACACATAACAAGAATTTTGTCTTATGTACAAAAATTACTGACTTTGGGTATTTTGCTTATTTTTGTTTTTTGAGACATGGCATCATGTAGCCCAAGGTTGGGCTTGTAAACCCTATGTTGAACTTCCTGACTCTACCTTCCAAATGTAGGGAATACAGGTATGTATCAACATCCCAGTAACCCCAGATTTTTTTTTTTTCATAACTGTAGTGGGTGGCTAACAGAGTTATCAGTCCTCTTCTATTTCATGGTAGGGGCAAAGAGCAAGTAAACATGAATGATACATATGGTATAAAACATAAAAATATGCTACTATAAACATAAAAGAACAGCTTTGTTTTGAGAGAATAAGAAAATAATTTATTCTCAGCAAAATATGAGTGACTATGGCCTGGGAACATAGATTCAAGTTACAATGAATGATAAATTTCATCATGGGAAAGGTTGACTGCACTCTTACAGTGAAGAAAAACAAAATTATGAGTCAATGTGTTTCTAAAACCTTTTAAGAGAGGCCACATAGGCTCAGAAAGACAGGTGCCATATGTCCTTTCTCATGTGTAGTTCCTAACTTGGACCAACATTAGTTAATTGTAAGCCATTATAAACATCAAGAGTATGGACATGGTATTACAATGAAGCTAGTAACAAGGGAAAATTGGGAGGGAGGTGAGGAAAGGCCACTCAACGAGCTTATGGTCAGCAAAGAAAGAAAGAAAGGGAAAGAAAGAAATGGAGAAGTAGGAGGGAGGGAGAGAGGGAGGGAAGAAGGAAGGAAGGGGGAAAAGGGGGGATAGAAAGGCCTCACAAGAGTACAGGAAGGGGATTGAGGGAACATAAAGCTAATGGCAATATGAATCAATTCCAAAGAAACCTTCTTCCTGGATATCATTTACAAGTCATTATCCTCAATAAGGGGGATAGGGGACCCGAACTGAAGAACCTCATAAAAGTTGAAGAAAGCATAACTCTAAAACCATGGGCTCTGGCTGGTAATTCTCAGGACTAGGATAGGGTTATCCCAACAGTGAGCTTTTTGTCAGGGAGACACAAATTCCCCAAAATAATATAGGCCATTAACAAACACTTGGTTGCCTGCAAGAACTTAAAGATAAGTCCCTATTGCTGAAGGCACCACAACCTGGAGCCACAGTGGTCAAGTGACCATGCTGGAACTGAGAGTGAATTCATTTCTTTCCCAGCTAGCCCTCATAGTTCTGTAAAGTGCTATGAAAACAGCTGGAGAATAACATCTGCTAATAGCATGCAAAAGCAGGAGATCCTGCCAGATACAAATTCAACCAGCTGAGCAAGAAGTACACACTTGTGCAATAGTGGCACATAGCCTATTCAAGTAACCAACTGCTCACAGATTGAATATGAGACCTGCTGGCTCTGGGAACCAAGCCAGATTCCCTTGAACAGGAAACCAATACACTCCAGTGAGAAGCTCCAATGCTCTTTAACTAAAGAGTGGATATATACATCAGTAAGTCTCTTTAATAATTATGCTTATCTCCATTAATTCAAACTGATCTCACCTTTGGATAGAGAATCATTTCTATATTACAAATGGTAGAGAATACCAGGGAGAACCAAGATTCATTGATACATCAAGAATGGAGAGCTGACTGCCTACCATGAGATGTGTCACTTCCACCTCATCTGCCTGGGCCCAGAAGTTATTGCAGGGGAAACAATGATGGAAATACTGCTCTCACAGCTAGCCTGAAAACTAGTTTCAGGGAGATGGTGACAGATACCATGGTCTGGTTACACAAACCTCACCAAAACAGAAATGCAGAATCTACAGAGAAATAAACACTAAATCGTATCTCTAGCTTGCCTTCCAAGGCTCAGAAAACATTGTGGAAGAGGTGGAAAGATTATAAGAATTCAGGGTAGGTGTGAATAGCATGAAGCACTATATCTCCCTCTCCCCAGAGATTGAGGACTACTGCTCCCCACAATAACTACTAATAACCCCACCGAAGAAGACCCTCAGCACACTTGAGTGGGGAGAAGAGAGGTTCTACTAGTATGACCTTATTTGTTAAAACAACAATAAATAATAAAATAAAGTAAAGAAAATCTTTGGATAGAGTCATTGGGTAGGTGGGCTACAGCAAGATATCTGGAGGATTTATTGTCATATTCTTGATTTGGGGATTGGTAGAGGCTAGGTATGTCAAGCTTAGCGATATGGTTTAAGAATTTTATCTATAAGTAATTACATTTAGATTTGAGCTGGACCTAAAGAGAGCTCCAAAAAACATTGAGTGTTGATCAGTATCACAATATCCTTTCTTCCTATTGTGGTTTGTTCTGAATTTACCTCCTTCCTTCTCTCTCCGATACAACATATTTATCCTATAGTCTGTTCTTTGAAGCATCCAAATGAGAATCATATTTTTCCCTTGCCTCCAGTCTGTATACGTCATTTCTTTCAGGGGACATGCTACTGTCAGAAATGTTTGTTTGTATGATAACCCATGACTGCACCTCTGCAGAAGGTATGACCTGAAATTCAAAATATGCAAGGATATTTCCAGTTTCATGAGAACACAGGGTTTCACTTTAAGTGTATATAGTATTTTCTGCCATTTTGTGATGGAAGTGTTTTTGAAATGTTATACACATTAATTTTCTTTCAATCAACATGTTAAGAACATGATTGAAGTTTTGGAATTCAGCTCATATTCTATAGAATGCTGTTACAAAAAAGCACCCCTAATCCAAAAATTCATCTGGAATCACAAAAAACCTCGAATATCTAAAATAATACTGAGCAACAAAAGTAAGGCTGGTGGTATCACCATACCTGATTTTAACCTATACTACAGAGCCATAGTAATAAAAACAGCATGGTACTGGCACAAGAACAGACATGTAGATCAGTGCAACAGAATAGAGGACCCAGATATAAGCCCAGGTAGTCATAGCCAACTGATATTCAATAAAAATGCCAAAAATACTCATTGGAGAAAAGACAGCCTCTTCAGCAAATGGTGTTGGAAAAACTGGATATATATCGGCGGAAGGATGAAAATAGATTCTTCTCTCTTGCCATGCACAAGAATTAAGTCCAAATGGATTAAAGACCTTAACATCAGACCTGAAACTCTGATACTGCTAGAGGAAAAAGTAGGGGAAACCCTTCAATATATTGGTCTTGGCAAAGACTTTCTGAATACAACCCCAATTGCTCAGGCAATAAAACCACAGATTAATCACTGGGACCTCATGAAATTACAAAGATTTTGCTCTGCAAAGGACACAGTGAAAAAAGCAAAGAGGCAACCTACAGAATGGGAAAACATCTTCACCAGCTATATATCTGATAGAGGATTAATATCTAGGATATGCAAAGAACTCAAAAAGTTAAATAATAAGGAATCAAACAAGCCAATCAAAGAATGGGCTTTGGAGCTAAATAGAGCATTCTCAAAGGAAGAAATACGAATGGCATATAAGCATCTAAAAACATGTTCTTAGTCACTAGTCATCAGGGAAATGCAGATTAAAACTACATTGAGATTCCATTTCACTCCTGTCAGATTGGCTACCATCATGAAAACAAATGATCATAAATGTTGGCAGGGATGTGGAAAAAGAGGAACCCTTCTACATTGCTGGTGGGACTGCAATCTGGTCCAGCCATTGTGGAAAACAGTGTGGAGGTTCCTAAAACAGCTAAAGATTGATCTACCATATGACCCAGCCATAACATTCCTAGGCGTATATCCTAAGGACTCATCTCATTTCCTTAGAAGTACATGCTCAACCATGTTTATTGCTGCTCAATTTATAATAGCTGGGAAATGGAACCAGCCTAGATGTCCCTCAACTGATGAGTGGATAATGAAGATGTGGCACATTTATACAATGGAGTTCTACTCAGTGGTAAAGAAAAATGAAGTTACGAAATTTGCAGAAAAATGGATGGATCGGGAAAGGATTATACTAAGTGAGGTAACCCAGGTCCACAAAGCCAAGCACCACATGTTCTCCCTCATATGTGGATCCTAGCGACAGATGATTGGGCTTCTGCTTGGAAGGAAAATAATTAGTAGCAGAGGCCAGTAAGTTAAAAAGGAGATATAAAGGGAAGAGAAAGGAAGGGAGGAGGGTACTTAATAGGTTGGTATTGTAAATATGTAAGTACAATGATTGAGATGGGGAGGTAATATGATGGAGAATGGAATGTCAAAGGGGAAATTATGGGGGTGGAGGGTATTACCATGGGATTTTCTTTTTATAATCATGGAAAATGTTAATAAAAATTAAATTAAAAAAATTTACTCTCAAAAAAAAGCACCCCTAGAGCTTATGTAACTCAGAGCCAAACATAGTGGCTCACACTTGTATTTGGGAGGCTGAAGAATCTTCATGAATTCAAGGTCAGCTTGGGCTACAGAATGAAAGCCTGTCTCAAAAAAAAAAAATGTTTGTATATATATGTGTGTGTGTGTGTGTGTGTGTGTGTGTGTGTGTGTGTAAAATAAAAGAAACAAAATGATCCAGTCCTCTGAAACCTTGACTTCCCTCATTTCATATCTTGCATATTTTGAATAATTCCCTTAAATTATTACCTGTGACTTCCTACTGCTATCAATTTGCAACCTAAAATAAAATTTCTACTGTCAAACTTGTATTTCTAATATGGTTTTGAAAAATCAGATAGCTGAGTTTTATGAGATAATTCTACAGTAAATCAATAGTCATTTTTTTACACTGGAGGGAAGGAATTCACTTATGAATAAAAAATTAAATTTTATGTTTTGTCACATTGGAATCTGTGGCATCAGGTTTCTATAGTCATAGACGTTATGTTTTTTGTTTTGTTTTGTTTTTAGTTCAGTATGCTAGGTGAAACTAATCAATGATGCAGACAATCACAGCTTTTCTGCAGGCTTGAATGATACTAATGTTTCCAATTCTGATCTGTATCCAGCTTCCTAGGTATCATTTCCTCTCTATATTTTTTGAAAGTATTAGTCTGCAGTTTTTTATAGGTTTCTTGGATATTTCCTTTTATGAAAATGAAAATGGTTTAGTCATTGTATTTAATCCTTCTAAAGTCATATATAATGAATTTTTGTTATGCCCCACTATGTGGAAGCTGGTCATTTAGCATGTAGATAATTTAGCAGCATTTTCTATTTACTTTGTATCTCCTGTTCTCCTGGGATCATTCTAGTTTCATTTCTTTTTTTTTTTAATTTTTATTTATTTATTTATTTATTTGAGAGCAACAGACACAGAGAGAAAAACAGATAGAGGGAGAGAGAGAGAATGGGCATGCCAGGGCTTCCAGCCTCTGCAAACGAACTCCAGACACATGAGCCCCCTTGTGCATCTGGCTAACGTGGGACCTGGGGAACCGAGCCTCGAACCGGGGTCCTTAGGCTTCACAGGCAAGCACTTAACTGCTAAGCCATCTCTCCAGCCCTAGTTTCATTTCTTAAGAGTGGCATAGCTGCAGTGTTCATTGCTAAAATTGCATGCTAATTTTTTTCTCAATGTTTATTAACATTTTCCATGATTATAAAAAAATATCCCATGGTAATACCCTCCCTCCACCCCCCCCACTTTCCCCTTTGAAATTCCATTCTCCATCATATACCCTCCCCATCTCAATAAGTCTCTCTTTCATTTTGATGTCACAATCTTTTTCTCCTCTTTTGATGTCCGTGTGTATATAATGTCAGGCACAGTGAGTTCATGGATATGCAGGCCATTTTATGTCTGGAGGAGCATGTTGTAAGGAGTCCTACCCTTCCTTTGGTTCTTACATTCTTTCTGCCACCTCTTCCGCATTAGACTCTGAGCTTTGGAAGTTGTGATTGAGATGTTACTCAGTACCCCAGTCACTTCTGTCCCAATATAATACCTTCTGAGAAAGTCTCAAGGTCACTGCCATCTGAAAAGAGAAGATTCTCTACCCAAAGTGAGAGTAGCATTAGTATAAGGGTATAAATATCAATAGAAGTGCTTACTGGGCAGTTTGATAAGCATAGTATATACACTTATCCAGACATCCACAGATGTTACACCCCTAGGGCTCATGACTATCCCTGTTTTAAGTTTTCAGTGTCAGGGATGTATTCCTCCCCCACTGAGCGGGCCTCCAGTCCAATTGGAGGGCATTTGGTTTCCACCTGTACATGTGACTATTGCACCCATTGGCTCATTTGGCCTGGCTGGCCAATTATAAGGCTTGCAATGTCCACTGTTGAGTATCTTCACTGGTGGTATCTCTTTCTCCCATTGAACTGCATGTAGAATGGCTTCTTCCAGCTCTCTGTCAGCTGGTCTACATGGAGGAGGTTATCAGCTCAGTTCCAGCAGGATTTCTCAGTGGCCTTGCAGCCCAAGTATTGCATGCTAATTTTTAAGCTTTTTTGTATGTGTGTGAATATTCACATTGTGTAGGGTTTTATGTGTGCATGCATATAAGACCAGAGCTTGATTTTGGGTATTTTACTCAGTCTGTCTCCACTGTTTCTGAGACAGGTTCTTACACTGAATTTAGAGCTCATCCAGTTGACTAGACTAGCTAGGCAGGAAGTCCCAAGTATCCTCCTAATTCCATGACCTCAGATCTGGGGTTATAGACATGTGCCTCTACAACAGCATTTTTATGTGGGTGCTGTAGATCCAAACGGATGTCCTCCTACTTTCATGGGTAACACTTTACTCACTGATATACAGTCTCAGTCCCTGAAGTACCAATTTTAAAGCATCCTTCTAGATGGCTTTTGTGACAAATATCAAGTAAGTTGAACTGGAAGCTAATGGTGGGACACATGAGGAATGGAGACAGAGTCCAGCATGTTGGTCTTTGCCACCATGTCCTCACAGTGCACCAGGACTACCTCCACTGATGAACTCTGAGAGGAGGCACACGTGGAAGTGCACTAAAGTGCTGCAGAGAACAGTCACTCCTAAAAGCCCCAACTTATCCAGGATTTTACTTAAAAGACTATATAATATGCACAGACAGAAATATGCACACACATACAGATTCACAGATTATTAGTATCACATTAAAGAAAACATACAAGAAAGAGGAAATTTTTGAATTGTTAATTTTTGCATGTGCATAATGTATTTTGGTCATAATCCCCCTGTTACTCTCTGTTGCCCACTCTCTCCCATTTTCCTTCTACTGAACCTTGTTTTCTTTCCCACTAATCTGAAAGAGCACTTCATAAGATAAGTAAGTGGGGAAGAAAGAAAAGATGCTAGCAAAAGTGAAATAAAAACACAGTCCAGATCACTGCTTTGTGTAAGCTTGTGTCCCTTCTCATCAAGAGTACTGTAACAGCTAGCTGATACTTTTACCTTGAATACCAAATATTTCAGATGATAGAACTCTAGATATGTTGAACGGGGTGGGGGGGAAGCAATGCCTCATAACCTGTGAAACAGTGAAATCCTCTGGTGACTGAATCATGAGTAAGTGTTACCAGAAAGAGCTGGGAAGTAGGGAGTTTGGCATGGAAGTTGTTCTCTTTCAGTGATTTTCCCCCCATCCAAAAGCATAGAAACATAAAACAAAACAAGTTCCCAGTCTATGCACTTGCCTGTGCTGAGGAGACTAAAAACCTTACAAATCACCCTAGCAGAGGAGAAAATGATAAGCCGTGTTATATCTGATCTATCTCTGAAGCACCAGTTTTCTCTCTGTGTGTTTTAGTGTCTCATCACAAGTTCTGTGGCATTCCACATCCCTCACATGCCTTTTTTCTTCTTGACCTCAGATTCTCTCAGCGCATGCATCCAGAAATGGGCTGGACAGCAGCCTGAAATGCTGCACAAATTTGTCATAAGGTCATCCTAAATCAAATGAAACATTGAAAGCAGCCAAAAGGGGAAAAAAAAAAAAGGTAAAAAATAAATAAATTATATTTTTTGACTTTCCTCAACCAGGTGGTTTTGGAGCCACCAGATGGCAATGTTGTAGATAGACTCCTAGAGCCAGCCTGTCTGGGCATAATGGAAATGAGAGATGAGATGTGAGTGTATTGATGGGTGAGAATGGACAGTGGCAACTTAGGTTAGGGCTGTGCCTTCAATGTCTTTTTGAAACAGCAAGAAGCTACAGGGCAAAAAATGAGGTCTGGGGAAGAGATTGAGTAAAGGAAAGTTGGATGGACGGCTAATCAAAATCTAAAAGGACATAAATAAAACATATGTAATCCTACTTTTTTGGACACTGGAACATTCAGGAGCCATAGATTGTTGCTAGAAAATTTTCAGTGCCAGGGATGGGATATCTTCCAGTGAGTTGTTGGCCAGGGAGATCCCTGATGCCCCCAAAACATTATAGGCCATTACCAAGGCCCTTGGTTTCCCACCAAGAATAGATGGTAAGACACTATTGCAAAAAAATTCCATATGCTTGAGCTGCAAGGCCACTGAGAAATCTTGCTGGATCTGAACTGCTAACCTCCTCCATGTAGACCAGCTGACAGAAAGCTGGAAGAAGCCATTCTGCATGCAGTTCAATGGGAGAAAGAGAAATCACCAGTGAAGATACTCAACAGTGGACACTGCAAGCCTTATAATTGGCCAGCCAGCCCAAATGAGCCAATGGGTGCAATAGTGACACGTCTGTTATGGGGGAAACCAACTGCCCTCTAACTGGACTGGGGGCCTGCTCCATGGGAAGGGAATACATCCCTAATACTGAAAACTTAAAGCAGGGGTAGTCATGAGCCCTAGGGGTGTAATGTCTGCTGTTGTCTGGCCAAATGTATATACTATGCTTATCAAACTGCCCAGTAAGCACTTCTGTTAGTGTTCACACCCTTATATTAATGCTACTCTCACTTTTGGTTGAGAATCTTCTCATTTCAGATGGCAGTGACCTTGGGATGACTCAGAAGTTATCATGGTGATGGAAAGAAATGGCTGCAATGCTCAGTACTACAATATCTATATTACACCTTCCAAGGCTCAGGGTCTAATGTGGAAGAGGTGGCAGAAAGAATGTAATAGCCAAAGGAAGGACAGGACTCCATACAACATGCTCCCTCCAGACACAAAATTGTCTGGATATCCATGGCCTCACAGTACCTGATACTACCTGCATAAGACCATCATAAGAGGAGGAAAAGATCAAGACATCAAAAGCAAAAGAAAGACTGATTGAGATGGGGAGGGTGTAGGATGGAGAGTGGAGTTTCAAAGGGGTAAGTTGGGGGAGGGATGGTATTACCATGGGGTATTTTCTATAATCATGGAAGCTGTTAATAAAAAAAAAATTAAAGAAGCTACAGGGCAGTTTTCATGACGTTAGACTGGTTTAACCTCACTAGCTAACCCAGCAATGGAAGGACAGATGTTTTCAGAGAGCTAGCATTCACACAAGGCCTCCTGATCTAGAGATGGAACCTAACAGAACCAGTAAGACCAGTCAGAAAAAGCTTCCATGATACCCCTTTACTTGTTTGTTTGTTTTCTTCCTCCACATCCCCAAGCTGTCCTTCAGTACAGCTACTGGGCCATGCCAGTGTTACCACCACACTGGCATTAAGAGATGCAAATGTAAAATTACCAATAACCACACTGCCCAGCCAAAGAAAACTCCCATTGATTTCTTGGCTTGTAAATTGATCCAAATAATTTCCGTGGCTTCAGAGGCTCATTAACTCACTAATTTGAAATAATCTGAACATAAGCCGAGTTAAAGTTTTCTCTTGCCCTGTGTCTAGACTCATTTAACTCAATTTCCTAGAGCAGAGCAGAATGGAAGCCAGAGCCCAGAGGGCTCCTGTATGGATCTCCTCTGCTCTGCCACAGGCTCCTTGCTCACAGCACTGGCTACTTGTTCCCTACTGAGGATGGTGAAATACAGAGACCCCCAAAGACTGAGGTGGGGGGTACCCAAATCCCATATGTGTATTTGCTTTGAGGTATGGTGGTTAGCAAAAGCCACCATTGTCTTCCCTATTGAATGTAGATGTAACATCTGTGCAGAGTGATCCGAGCAACTCTTTAAGACACCTGACAGGAGGATTGAGGAAGAAACAGGAATTCAAAGTACCACCAAATTGACAAGAAGAACCACATTCTCCCTCTCCTCTGACCACTGACTTTGAGCAGAGAACACTTTAGGAAAAGGAGAAAAAAAAAAATGAAAGTGCCCCATTCACAGATGACATAATCTACTAGGTAGGAAAATCACAAGAAATCTACAAAAGTGCTTCTAGAAATAATAAGCACAGTCAACACACAATCACCAACTGTGTCTCTATGTAGTGGCAGTAGGGAATTTGAAGCAATCAAAAAAATAAATAAATATAACCACCATTGTATAAGACAGTTTTAAGAAATACTAAATACTTAGATATAAACCTAATATGACCCTCTGTACTGCACCTTTATTATGAAGACTGAAATGCTGATAGTGGAGCTCAAAGAGGAGATGAATAAATGGAAAACAAATAGTGCTTATGGCTTGGAAGGCTTGTTATGGTACAGTGCTAATCCTCAAATTGATCTCCTATAACACAAGTTCAATATTCAATCTAAAAATGAATAAAAGTAATTTGAACAGACATCCCATCTAAGAGGAGGTTTACACAGCAAAAAATATATGTGCACAAATAAAAAATAAACAGATAAATGAAAAGATAAGCAACATCCTAGACATTAGAAAAACGTAAACTAAAGCTACATGAGGGATTCCCCACACTGACTAGATTGGCTAAAATAAGGCATTCTGCTAATGCCAAGTGCTGGTAAGGAAACATGGCAGCTAGAACTCTCCTATACAGCAAGTGGGAATGTAAAACAGTACAGGCATGCCATTCCTCCATTGTTATAAACTAAACATTTATTTACCGTATGACTCAAAAATTCAACTTATGGATATTTTACCTTAGAGATATGGAAATTTGTTTTCATACAAAAACCTATACATCAAATGTTTATACCAACTCTGTTTATGGTTCCCAATTCTGTCAGCAATTTCTGTGTTTTTTGGTGAGTGCATGGGTAAATAGAGAGATGGACGTAGGACTAAAGGACACCTTACAGCATGGGAAAGGAGCCAACTATTGATATGCAGCTTGGATGAAACCTCAAAGGCATGATGTGAAGTGAAAGAATGTAATCACAAAGATACATATATTACATAATTCCCTTTATATGGCATTCTCAGAAAGGCAAATCTGTAGTGACCAAGACTATGTGAGTGTTTGCCAAGGGTTAAGGGGTGGGAGTAGAGCAAAGGAGGGGACCAGGGAGTTTTGGAGTGAGATGTAGCTTTGATGCACCCTGTGGTGATAAACATGTATGGAAGCATCAATATTCATAGACTTATGCATGCTCACATGATTCATGCTGACTATACATTAATTTAGTTGTAAAATTTTGAAATGCAACCTCTGCTGGCAAGAAAACAATAATATTTACATGACCAACCAGAAACAAAGCACATTCTGTTCTGTGGGGAGAAGTGCAAGAAACTGACGTATTCACAGTCTTTTAGGACTGATGTTACATGCATTGTCTCACTTAATTTACTACATACCTATCCAATTTGCTTGAGTTCTTTTACTCTCCACTTAAAGATAAGAAATTGATTTTCAGAACACCTAGATAAAATATTCCATATTAGATAGCCAGGGAATAAAGGAATCTACTTTTGAGGAGATGTTTGCTTTTCAAGAGTATCTGCCTATCTGTTATGTAATAGCTCTCCAATACTCATCTAAAGGAGATATGATACTAATTAGAAAGTTCACTTTCTATTACTTTAAAACTTTTTCAAGTCTACAGAATTAAACTTGCTTATTTATTAAGCAAATCCCAGTAATATTTGTACTTGGAGATAACATATTAGGAATGGGTTAATTTTTCTATACAGTTATTAAAATATCCTTCCTTAAATCCTCTAATTCTATGTCTATCTAACTCAGCTTGACCCACCTCTGCTGAGCATTCAAGGACATGACTACATTATGATATAACTTTCAGAGATGAAAAGATCTGTTGCAGACCTTGTTCCATCTTACAGCTGAAGTCTTGATCAGGCTATAATTGAATATGGCATTGCTATTTAAACCCTGTGATTTAACAACAAAATGTAACAGTGGTTCAAGCCTTTCAACACTACTTTCTGTGTAGATGTAAGAGTGGCAGTCACCCATATCTTTGTATGGCACCTGTAGACCAAGCTCAGAGAACTGTCCTCATTCTTTTATCCCCAGGAGAGGAACAGCACATAACAAATTTCTACCATCCCTTGTCAGACAGCATATATGCATACTTACAAACATGCATTGAAAATGGACCCAGTTCTGGGTGGAGTATTCCACATCTAAAAAAGAGGCCATTGAAAGAAAAATGGCATCCATCTTCTGCCACTCATTCATGTCATTATAGTTGGCAAAGATTGAGCACAGCTCTAGCTGACCTGTAAAAATGATAAACAAGCAAGCAATAATGTTGACAGATTCTGGTGTAGATTTACAGACAAGAGGGTTGGTTACAAATTACTTCTGAATTACAATCCAAGTAAGAAAAAAGTACCATAGATGGTTGGAGATGAACTTGCAAATATGAGTATATGATAATTTCCTTGGCTTTACAGCTTTCTTCACATACACAAAAATGTGTGAACTAAGGATATTTTACCACAGATGCCCTTTTTGACCCTTGAATCCACACCTAAAGCCAAGCAACTCACTCTCTCTCTTCTTATGGAGGCACAGTGAAAAGAAGATAGGGTTGATGTGATTTACCTGTTCCTTCTACCCATGCTCTGGTCCAAATGTTTGGTCAGCCTTGCCTGAACTATCATAATGGGATTATAAGCAGGTCTTCCTGCTTCTGTGCTTCCTCCCAGCCCAGTTGTCCAAGGTGTGTTTCTAAAGCTCAGCCATGCTTATGTTACTTCACTGCCTAGACTTTTCAGTGAAGAAGACGAAGACCAGTGGAGAATATTCTTAGGTGGACATTCAGGATCATGGAAAATAAAAAATAAAAATAAAAATCAACCTACCTTTCCAACATTACCATCTCCATTCCCTGCATAACTTCTCCATTATTCTTTGGACAAACTCATTTTTAAAAATTTATTTATTTATTTAAGAGAGAAAGAGGTTGGGGGGGAGCAGGCACAACAGGGCCTTCAGCCACTGCGAACGAACTCCAGATACACGTGCCCCCTTGCACAAGGGGGGCTTACATGCATCCTGAAAATCAAACCGGGATCCTTTGGCTTTGCAGGCAAACACCTTAACCACTAAGCTATCTCTCTAGCCCTCTGGACAAACTCTTTGATGCCATCTTTGTTTATACTAATATTTTTACCAAAAAAAAAGGCCTTTATTTTACCACCTGGTAAAATAGAGTGTTTGCTCTGCAAGACCAAATCAAATGAAATTGTGTATCCTTCAGCAGTGAGGATGGCATTGAGAAATTAGTTTGGTCATTTTGTGGTCATGGTAGAGGCACACAATGCAAGCCTGGAAGGTATAAGTCAACCCTCATCCATGTCACCTGATGTGATCAAGGAACCCAGTAAACATGAGATGTGCAAGATTACTGCTGGTGTGGCACAACACTCTGCATTGCAGAAAACACTTTTTGGAAGTGGAAGGTGAATGCTCTAAAATAATAATATATATGGTATCATTTTCAAGCACTAGATATTGCACATATCTGCCCAAGCTGTACTTTCACATAGCTGACAGAGCAGGTTTGCTTACTCCAGCATCAGGGGCCACAGTTACATGAGTACCATGCTGGGCTTCACTGTATGACAGCTCTGACATATCTAGACAACTGGGATTTGGGGCCCTGTGAAAATCCTATGGGATCATCACTCACAATGGTTGTTATGCAGCACACAACTCTATTACTCCTCAGTGGGACTCCCCACCCCCTACTGTTTGAAAGAATTAAATCACATGAATAGAGAATGTACCACCACCTTGCGTAGTTAGTATTGGCGCTCCGTAAGCATTGCTCTTAACCCAACCCCCACTTCTTATTTCATTGTGTCACCTCCTATTTTGCCACAAATCGCATTGATAGTTGTGTATGTCTGACTCCTGTGCTACAAGAAGTTTCTCTTTTTTGAGAACAAGAAATTAAATATTAGTTATTTTACAAACTGATAATAGAAATTATTACATAGTAAATGTTTAATAAATATTAAGGGAAAAAAAGGAAGAGTTTGGAGGAGGATAAAAGGAAAAGGATGAAGAGAAGTGAGAAATTCATCTTTTTGCTTTACCAATGGCAGGGATGCTGGTAAAGGTAACTCTCTCCCCATTAAAGGAGCTTTGAGGAATTGGTAGACATCTCAGTGGTGAGCCCCCTTAACTCCTGACAGGAATCTAAACACAACTCAGAACATGTCCACCACAACAGCCTCCCTCACAACCTGGTCTGGTCTGTGAGCTACTTGGGGTAGACCAGACACCCCACATGGACAGGTTTCACTGTTTTCTCTTACCTTTAAACCCACTAACACTAATAATAATACTTATAAGTAGCACTATCAACAGTATTAATATTACAGTAATATTAATTGTGCACCTACAATATATAGGCACCGTGCTAGAGTTTTTGCCACAAATTAGATGGAAGGCCAGAGCCCCCAGATATATTTTGTGTTTGTATGGATAGGGTTCACTTCCATTTTACTAGTGAACACAGGTGCATAGATAATCCAGTTCAGTGTTCAAGGGAGTCAGTGTCAAGTAGAGGAGGAACAGAGTGGCCAAAGAATGGCTCTGATTTTCCATTGTATGCAATGGGGAGTAACTCCTAGATCAGAGCTATAGTCTCCAAAAATGTAAAATAACAGTCCCAATAAAAATCAGTATCTGAAACTTCAATGTGCAGAGAAGTCACTCTGGATCTTGTTATGAAGTCATGATCAGACAAAACTGATGTGCAGTGGAGATT
Organism: Jaculus jaculus; assembly: GCF_020740685.1. Taxonomy (NCBI): domain Eukaryota; kingdom Metazoa; phylum Chordata; class Mammalia; order Rodentia; family Dipodidae; genus Jaculus; species Jaculus jaculus. The sequence continues at coordinate 84,749,896 of NC_059104.1, forward strand.
TTACATCACAAATAAGATCAGTGGTGAGATGGGAATGGATCTATTCATTGGGCTACATTTTCAAAATCTGGAAAAATCTGTCAGGAAATACTCAGCTTTAAGGTTTCTAAAGTAAGGAGGAGACTGGAAACTGTATAAAGGCCTCTGAAGTTCAGTGTTATAAATTCTCTCGGTGGTCTGTCCATCAATATCTGGCAAGCTAGGGGTAGGAGACAAAGATTTGTTCCATCAAACCTGAATAAAAGCCATCGAGAGTGAGACGAACTGTATCATTGAACCTGTACCTATTCCAGAGGTTTCCAATGGTATAGCAAGGGCCTTAATATCTGCAACCCACTCCAAAGATCTCATGTAATTCTACAATCCTCCCTTCACTTTCTGCCTTCTGCCCATGTCACTACATAACCCAATTTCTTGAAATATCTCTGTGAGGAAAAGCCAAGCTCAGAGCTGGGCTGGAGGTGGGGACTGTCAAGATGGGAACATCTCAAGCTCAGATTCGTTTTTTCTATTCTTTTCAAACCTTCACCCACCTTAACATTTTACATACTATACAGCTCATCAAGAGAAAAAGAAAAAATCTAAGCTCCATCCTCTTCCAGTTCCCAAAGCAGCAGCTTTCCAAAGAAGCAATTCTCCAAATTGCACAATGATATCAACTGTACAAGGAACTAGGAACTGAGTGAAAATAACAACAGCCACAGAACTAGATGGAAGGATATTTGTGAATCATAAAACCAGTCACGCTAGCTCATAATATGTCCCCAGAATTAATGAGAAAGCAACTAATCTCTAATCTAAGAAAATGAGATAGCACATCTTGTTTTAATATGTTTGAGCTCTGAGTGACATTTCATTTGTTCAGAAGGACTTTGTCTGCTCTTTGCTGTCAGGAGACATTGGCAAGGCTGTGGGTAATCAACTTTTTCTTTCTGTCAGGCCTGGCAAAGACTTTCAGATGAGCAGTGCCACTCTCATAGATTTGGATATGCCAGATAGTACATACAACAGTATGAAGGGAAGTTTTAATGAGATATGTCAGTGCCCAAATATGACCTGTTAGAATAAGATTCTGAGGACACCTGGCTCCCCAGGGCTCTGTGCTGCCATTTACAAGAGCAAGGGAACGAGTTGAAGAAAACTGTGGGTGTGCAGGTGTCCTTCCCCATGTGGCACCTCCACATGACCTTCTGAAGCGTGGAGATGGAAATGACCTGTTCTAGTTAATCAGTGTTTAGAACTCTTCTTCAGCCCAGCCCTCCTCTGGCCAAAGCAGGCTGGGGCAGGTTTAGTTGCAAATGGAAATTCCTCTGCATGGTGCTCTTGCTTTACCTGCTCTGGGGAGATCCCATGTGCTCCAGAGAAGCTGACATGACAGAGATTTTCCCTCCCTTTCAACCTGAGTGCATGGAAAATGAGGAGCTGCAGGAGGGAGTTAAAAATGAGCCATAGTTCCCCAGGGCTCTCAAGAGAGTGTAAAATGGAAAATTGGCCAAAAAATAATGTATATTTTTACCCCATAAATAGGTCATCAAAATTATATTCAGCCTTTATTAAGTGCTCTGGTACACATCCGGCCACTAACATAATAGCTTCCTTTGCCTGGCCATCCCTCCATCTCTAAATGCTTTTGATTTTCCTGTGAGGAACATTTTGAGCAGCTCTGTGGGCTGTGACTCCACACACACAAGGAATTAAATTTATAGAAGTAATCATTTGGATTGTTTATTACAGCTATCTAATGCTAATCACATGAGTATTTCAAGACATGTTTTATGTGCCACCTTTCCCTTGCCCCTCAGAATCATTCGGGTTAATATTTCTGTTCTCCTTAACAGTCTGTTGTGAAGATGAAGTCCTCTGTTTTCTCCTTGGAAATCAAGTACGAAATCTTCCTGGCATCTATAGTCTATGAAGTTGAGTTATAAATTACATCCTTTCCCTTTAGAAATTTACAAATCAAAAATGTATTTATTAACTCATTTTTTTCAGATATTTATTAAGCCAAAATTATTTTCCAGACATTTTTTCCATAGATAGGTCCTATGAGGTGCCTAAAACCTAATAACTTCTCCCTCACAGAAGTTAGTTGGGAAGAGAAAAACACATCAGGTGACTATTTCCTAATTAGCAACTAGAGTGAATACCATTTCCTAGAGAGCCTGAGAACAGTGCTCTAGATCCAGTCTGTGAAAGTAATCTTTGATTTCAGAACTGAAGAGGCAACCAAGCAAGGGGAGTCACAGGTATAGATGGAGGACTATATAGAATGTGCAAAGCAACTGTAGCAGGAGTGATTATTATATGAGGCACAAACAAAAAACCAACAAAAGATAGAATCAAGTTGTATGCAGCATTATGTATACAAATGAGTTCAGTAGAACATCAGAGAAGGCAGTGTATTCATTAAGGAGAGGCACTTAGAGAACACTTCTTCATGAAAATTGGACATGGAACTACACTTTAAAGACAGTGAACACTTTAGAAAATACTAAGTTCTTAGTACTGAGTACTAAGTATTTCTGGCAACTGGCATAGAAAAGACAAAGCCAAGGAAATACAATACAACTTGGGAACATTTTATTAAAATGTCAAAGATATATGCTGCAGATTTTAAAAATGAATTGCTAGAGAGAGGACTTAAATGAAAATGGTCACCAGTTCTAATATAAACATTAATTTCAAAGGTATTAGGTATTTAAATGTTATAGATAAAACTTTAAAACTTTAGAAAAATAAAAAGTAGGACACTGTCTTCACAAAGAGTCTTTGCACCTAAAGCTTACCTCATAAACAAGATACCTGACTAGCTGAACCTCATCAACTGAGGCTTTTTTAATGCTCCCATGAAAACTATGAAGAGTGAATCAGATATTGAGAGAAAACGTTGCCACCCAAATATGCAAAAAAAAGAATAATGTCTGGAATCATAGTTAAATATATGAATCTTTGAATCCAGCTCTAAGGTGAGTCTAAGGTGAGTTTGGGGATGGATCTGAATTCGAGCCCAAAGATGTACAGAAAGAAGTTTGAGCTCAGGCTATATAGGTTGTGGTACTGGGTATTGGTCCTGTCTTTCTGCTTGTATCTGTGAAAATGAGCCAGCTTCTTCCTCCATTTATGGTGTTCCCTTAGACTCTCCAAGCCTGAAAAACATTCCTTCCTTCCATAAACTGTCTGGCTGGATATTCACCCTAGCAATGAGGAGCAAACTACAATAGTTAAATTGGTAACAGATAAGTAGTGTGCTGCTATGATGAATTTGACCATGTGCATTTTGGTCTTTTGGAACCTGAGTGCTAGAGAAATATTGAAGGACTTGGTACTATGGACTGGTGTGGAAGCCAAATTTTATGGGCAATTCTAATAAGAATTTAAAAATGCTAAGTTCAGAGAGAATCATAGACTATGAAGGTTTGGCTTATGAACTTTCAAAAGGGACGGAGAGTGAGAGAGCAGAACCATGTTGGGACTGAACTACTGGCATAAGGTTTGGCTACATTATTTGGTCCAAGCCCTAAGATTTTGAGCAAAGTTGTAACTCCCGGTATGACAGACTGGTTGCTACCCATATTGAGCTGCTGATTGAAGATACTTACAAGGTCCCCAAATCAAGACAGCTTTCTGTATCAAAGCACTTGATTACCTGCCTGAGGCAAAAGCTAAGACACCATATGCTGCTAACAGAGAGCATGGAGAGATCTGACTGGAATTCAGAAGAAAGCCAGTCCCCAGACAGCCTGTCTAGTGCTGGAAAGTGCTACATGAGCCGCTGGGGGAAGATGACCAACAACAGTCTGAGCAACCAGAGGTCTAAGCTACTCAGAAGCAAACAGCCTGACAGGATGTACACATGAGCGCAATGGTGGTACACAGCCTGAGTGGGTAACCAATGGTTTTCTGATTGGCTAACAGATCCTGCTTCATGCACAGGAACCCATATGTGAGGAACTAGATTAGAATCATATGAAGACAAACAGTATATTCTCCAGTGTCTAGTTCTCACTAGTTTCTAGCTCAATGAGGAGGTTACATATATCAAATTCTCCCTAAATTAATAATGATTATTCCATTTAAACTATGCTGATGTCATTCGCCCTTGGAGAATCTGTTCTTCTTTTTCAGAAAGTAGCAAGACCAGAGAAGACAAACTGCCCCTCGCACTTCAGCCAAGCCCCAGCTGAACCCACAGAGGAACTGGGGAGACGAGTAAGAGTGATGCTTCCATGCTGAACCTAACAATCAGCACCAGGGTGAAGGAGACACACCCTGAAGATACTCATCACTTACCAAAGAAGAGATCCAGAGGCTCCTATGTGTTAGGTGGTACCAGGCTCAGAACAAAGGATCTAACATGATGGCTACCCACATTGCCGAGCATGATCAGGACCAGCAATTTCAAGATTCCCTTGCCATTGGCCAAGGGCTGCTCCCCCTCGCTAGTTGGGATCTTATAAGGAGACCTCTGCATACTCCCATTCTTGAAACAGTTGCATTCTTCAGTCTGTTCCTGGCTCATAGCTAACACTCATCTTCCTCCACCCTCCCCTTTAAATACCTCCATTTTAGGTCCCAAATGTGACTTCTCTGGCCTTGTGTCTCAAAACCATGAACCTTGCCCAAGAGCTGTGCCACTAGACCTGAACTAGCTGTACTGATCTGGTCTGATCCGGTTCCTCCCATAGGCAAAGCCTTTCATCTGGTGCTGAAAGTCTGGTTGGAGTTGAGCCACCAGTCACAAGAGTTCAGCCCCCTGCTGGACTGTGGGAGACCTCTTCTCTTCCAGCTGTGGTCTGATTCATGGTAAGTTTCCTACTTTTTAGCCTCCACTTCCTGGGGACCCTGTCTAAAGTTGTGGCTGCACCAGTACAAACCCTTCCATTTTTTTCCACTGCCAGGCAGCCGGGTACCCTAAGGCACTGGGAGACATACCACCTCATGATTACCCGCTGTCTTTCTCACTGTTTTGGCCCAAGCCATTGTGTAAGATGTGTCACTCTGGTCTCTAGCCTCTGGCTCAGAGCCTCTGGCCTCATCTTTAAAATGGAAAACTCTGAATCAAAACTCGACCCCCAGTTGCCTCTGGGCTGTTACAAAACATATCCAAATTGTAGCTCTCTTGAACTGTTAAACCTAAATGCCTGGTTTTTTACTCTCAAAAAGAAAAGAAAAAAAAAAGGCCTTATTGTGAACTCAACAACCATTCACACTAGCTTCCAGAGGACACTCTAGATTTCAATATCCTGGGTGATTTAGAAAACTTCTGTTGCCATACTGGCAAATGGTCTGAACTCCCTTATGTTCAGAATTTTTGGGAACTATGCTCATTGGCCAGACACTTTTCCTCACATTCAATTTTAGTCATGCCTAACTGCCCAATTCCTCTATTGGGCTGGGACATTCTGAGCCACTTCAGGGTCACCCTCTCACTAGCTCCCTCTGCTTCCCCAGAAACACATCTCCTTCTTCCTTTAATAGCTTCTCAAACCTCCACCCCCTACTGCCCTATTCCTTCCTGCCCATGCCCATTTGATCCCAACATATGGGACATCTCCACTCCCATAATCAGCACACATCATCAACCTGTCTTTATCTACCTCAAGGATCCTTCCTCTTTCCCTTCAGGACCCCATTCCCATTTCTGAAACACACAGCTGAGGGCTCAAACCTATCATCTCTCATCTCATGTCACAAGGCCTCCTCAGACCTACTGACTCACTCTGTAACACTCCCATCCTCCCTGTACACAAACCCTCTGACGCTTATCACTTGGTACAAGACCTCTGACTCATCAGTAAGTCGGTTGTTCCTGTTTACCCAATAGTAACTAACCCTTACACCCTCCTATCTCATATCCCACCAAACACCACCTACTTTACAGTATTAACTTCAAAGATGCATTCTTTACAGTTCCCTTCCACCCTGACTTACACTTCCTTTTCGCTTTCATTTGGGAACTCCTGACACCCAGTCATGCAGGCATCTTACCTGGACAGTCCCCCACCCCAGGGCTTCAAGACAGTCCCCACTTTTTTGACCAGCCCTTAGGCAGAGACCTTTCCACATGCAGTCTAGAACCCATCACCGTCTTACAGAATGTAGATGACCTTCTACTCTTCATCCCATCCCTCCCTCTGTCTCAACAGGCCTTGGTCTCCCTCTTAAATTTTCTTGGTAATAAAGGCTATAGGGTGTCTCCCTGCAAAACTCAGCGTTGCTCTCCTACTATAACCTACCTGGGAGTCCAGCTCAGCCTCAGCTCAAAGGCCTTAACAGTTGACAGAACCCAAGCTTTCCGTGACCTTCAGCCTCTAGAGAACGCAGATCAAATCCTCTCTTTCTTGGGTCCCAATGGACTATTTTGGCATTGGATTCCTAACTTCGCTGTAACAGCTAAACCGCCATATTGGACAGCAAAAGAGACACCTATAGAACCCCTGTCCCGCCCTAATCTCGTCTGTCACAATTTCTCATTGTCATGTGATGCTCTTTTGGCAGACCTGGCTCTGGCTCTCCCAGTCCCCTCCCAAACATACCACCTCTTTACAGAAGAAAGATCGGGAACAACAACAGGAGTCCTCACCCAGCCTATAGGAACCACACACTGGGTGATAGCTTTCTTGTCTAAACAACTAGATGCCACAGTATATGGATTTCAGCCCTGCCTAAGAGTCTGGGCGGCTACAGCATAGCTGACTTAAGAGGCCTTCAAGATCATACTACTTGAACCCATCACTGTCTTCTCATCACCTGATAGATCTTTTAATCCACTCCTCTCTTTCTTTTCTTGGGCCATCATGGGTACAGACCTGCTCTTCTCAGACAACACACAAACCTCTCTAGCAACCTGTTCTAACCTCAATCCAACAACACTCCTCCCTTCTTCCCTCTCCCCAGGGTCCCCTTTCGTTCATGTCCTGAAGTAGTAAAAGCCCTCTGTTCCCCTCAGCCAGGTTTCCAAGACACACCCCTCACATCACCTCAATTAGTCCTGTTTATAGAAGGAAGTTCCTCAGTTGACACTTCAGGTAGCTGACAAGCAGCCTATGCTTTGGTCAAGCTTAGTGATGACCTAGAGCCTGTTCACCTGCCAATGGGCACCACCTCCCAAAAGGCTGATCTAATCACACTAACTAGGGCCCTATATATCTCAAAAGGCTTAAGAAAATATATCTATACAGATTCTAAATATGCATTCTCTATAGCTCACACTGATTCCATCCTCTGGTGTGGCAGTGGGAATGTAAGATAGTTGGTCACATTGCACATTACATACACCATCAGAAAGCAGAGATGAATACTGGTGCACATTTGTCTTTCTCCTTTTTCACTTTTTATTCAGTGCAGGCTCATGAGATGGTGCCATTCACACTGTTTGTCTTCTATCCCTATTTAATCCTCTCTGAAAATGCACTTAAATGCAGTAAAAAATCTACTTAATGCCATGGGTGTTTCTTAATACAGTCAAGTTGAAAATTGAAATTAATTATCACAGTCACATAGCAATTATATGTTTAACTTCTGGGCAAGCTTTCCAGAATGGATGAACAATTTGATATCCTCACCAACAACTTAGGATGATCCCATTTCTTCACATCTGTCAGTCCTTGGTGTAGTTACTATTTCGTTTTAGCCATTCTGATAGTTTTGCAATAACATCTACTTGTGATTTTAATTTGTCTTCTGGTGACTACAACATAGAACATCTTCATTGGCGTATATTCCATACCTATGTTCTTTTTGATACTATTTGTCATTCTATCTTTTGGGCCATGTATGTATATATTTGATACATCTTATTGCATCAGCTCTGTGGTGGTTTGAATAGATGGCCCCTGATATATTCAGTTTTTGTTTGTAGTCTGCATCTGCAGCCACCTGGATGGAGGCAATGTCACTGGGTGGATCTTTAGGTCTGCTGGTGTGTTTCAGATTTCAATCTAAAGACATGCAAAGTATGCCTAGCTGGAGTTCCTGAAGTGTGCTGTGGTGTGGCTTTTTGGCTTTTGGCTTGTACTTTTCTCTCTCTGCTTGGTCCTGTGAAGGCAGGCCAGCTTCTTCTGCCAGTTTTGGAACTTCCCCTGGATCTGTAAGCTTCAATAAATATCCCTTCCTCCATAACTGTGTCTTGTCTGAAAGTTCATTTCCGTGAACTTGAAGCTGTCTGCTACAAGCTCCTTGTTGCTTGGATGAATATAAGACCAGACACAGTTTATGGGAAGAATGGATTTATTTTAGGCTTACAGAGTCTGGAGGAACATCATCAGTGACAGAAGAAGCTGACTGCTATTCATGGATCCAAGCAGAAAGACATGACCAACAACTAGCACCACAAATGTTAGAAGCCAGAGATCAAACTCCTCTCTTCACACATTTGAATTGGAATTCAAATATGCCCTCAAACACACCTTAGGGCTGGATTCCAGGATCTGGCCCCAGTGACACCTCCTTAGCAGGGTGACTGGATACCCCTGTTACAAGCTCAATTTTAATAAAATGCCTCTGTCTATAGGGCCATATATTCAAACTATTATATTAGAACTAACATACTCCATAACTGGCCCCTATAGACTCATGATCATATCACAAGGCAAATTTCATTCAGTCCAAGTTTAAAGATCCCCACATTCCTTAACAACTTTAAGAATGTTCCAGAGTCCCAAGACTTATCTGAGATTTAAGACTGTCTCTTAAATGTAAGTTCTATAAAATCAAAAACAAAGTTACATACCTCCAACACAACACAGAATAAATATTTCCATTGTTATAAGACATAACAAAAAGAGACTGTGGCTGGAGAGATAGTTTAGTGGTTAGAGAGCTTGCCTGCAAAGCATAAGAATTCTTGATTGACTCCCCAGATCCCACATAAGCCTGATGCATAAAAGGACACAGGCATGAAAGGCCACACATGTGCACAAGGGGGAACATGTGTTTGTAGTTTGCTTACAATGTCTGAAGACCCTGGCACTCCAATTCACTCTCTGTCTCTCTCACACAAAAAATTTAAAAAAAAAAAATGGTTTCCAGTTTTCTGTCAGCTGGTCTACATGGAGGAGGTTATCAGCTAAGTTCCAGCAGGGTTTTTCAGTGGGCTTGAAGCCCAACTATGTGGAGTCTTCAGCAATAGGGTCTTACCATCAATTCCTGGAGGGAAACCAAGGGCCTTGGCAATGGCCTATAATGTTTTGGGGGCATCAGGGACATCCCTGGCCAACAACTCACTGGAGGTATCCCATCCCTGGCACTGAAAATTTTCCAACGAGATCTATGGCTCCTGAGTGTTCCATTGTCCAAAACCAGAGGATTCCATATGATTTATTTGCATCCTCTTAGATTTTGATTAGTCCTCCTTCCACCTTTCCTTTACTCAATCTATTCCCCTGACCTCACTTTGGGTAAGTGTATATACTATGCTTATCAAACTGCCCAGTAAGCACCTCTCTTAATATTTATACCCTTATATTAATGCTATTCTCATTTTGGGTAGAGAATCTTTTCTTTTCAGATGGCAGTGACATTGGGATAACTCAGAAGGTATCATAGTGCTGGAAAGAAGTCACTGGAGTACTGACTAACATCTCGATCACACTTTCCAAGCCTTAGGGTTTAATGAGGAAAAGGTGGCAGAAAGAATGTAAGAGCCAAAGGAAGGGTAGGACTCCTTACAACCTGCTCCTCCAGACACAAATTGGCTTGCATATCCATGACCTCACTGTGCCTGACACTACCTACACAAGACCATCATAAGAGGAGGAAAACATAATGACATCAAAATAAAAGAGAGGCTGATTGAGATGGGGAGGGGATATGATGGAGAATGTAATTTCAAAGGGGAAAGTGAGGGGGTGGAGGGAGGGTATTACCATGGGATATCTTTTATAATCATGGACAATGTTAATAAAAATTGAGAAAAAAATGGCCAGTATATTGGGCTGGCCTCAAAAAAATGAACAGACTAGACCAATACAAAATCAATAACCAATAGGCAAACATCAAACATTCTTATGAATGCTGAAGTCCATCATTCATAACCAGTGGAAATTGATTTCTTATTTCTCCCCTCTAGGTAGTAGAATCTGTATTCCTACTCATTTAGCCTTTCTAACCCTAAGGAATCTTTTCAATTGGTTCAGTGTAAAGATGTTGACCCATCCTTAATGGCAGTAATGTGTTTTGCAATCACAACTGTAGTAACATAATGTCCCTGCCCCAGTAACATTCCCCTGCCACTGGATCCCTTCTTCTTTCTCCAGCTAGCCACTTCTATTTGATATTATTTTTTTCCTCTTTTACAACCTCCATGATGACATGTTGATGAGCCCAATATTTTTTTCAGGTCTTGTGCAGGTAATGGCAGCTTCTGTGAGGTCATGATTGCAACATGTCCAGAACAGTGCTCCAAAGCACTCCTCACCTGTTGCTATTCTTTCTCCAACACAATGTTCCTTTTACTTCAGATGAAATGTTAGTGACATTTAGTGCTGAACATTCAGTTTTTACTAGTTTTTGGCACATTGAGGAGATTTGGGTGTCTCCAGTAGTCACCACCATCTGCAAAAAGAAGCTTTTATGACAAAGAAAGGGAGTAGCACTAATTTATGAGCATCAGAATCAATATTTAGAAGGCAATTTTATAGGTACATCATATCCATTTTGCCAAACAATAGCAGTAGCTTCCTGCCTAGGGCCTATGATCTTCCCAGACATAGGCTTTTGACTAGGATTTTAGTACCAAGCAAGAGTTATTACCTCCCATGCAGTGGGCCTCAAATCTAACCAGGAAACATTTGGTTGCCTCCATAACAAACATGCCACTATTGCATACATGAGCACATCTTGCTTGGCTCACAGCATCCAATTCCAGTTATGATTATTAATGGGCTTTCTCCTCTAGCAGACTGAATAGCACTTTCCAGCACCACAGTACCTAGCCAGTAAGGAAAAGGTTTCCCTGCTCAGTTCCAGCTTGATACTTAATATCATAAAACCAGACAAATGCATGCCTATCTTCAGAATAGATTCTTATCATTGAATTCTGGTGGGGAGATAAAAGCATTTACAACAGCTTGTATTGTTTGGGGGGGGGAGTCTCATGATAGTCCCTGACCACCCACTCACTGGGGCACATCCCATTGCTGGTTCTTTTAAGGTACTTCTGCCAAAAATCTCTATTTTAAAGTATATTGTAATTATCTAACAAAGAATTGGGTTTCCATTTGCCTTATTCTTAACATCTTTATTTTTCATTAACACTCCTCCCACCCACTCCTCCACCTGTATCCACTAACCATGCATAGATTTATCACCCTTCGTATTCTACCCTTTTACTTGCATATCCTCTATCCCTTCTGCATAAGTCCCTGTATACTTTTATAGCCTTTCTGTAGATTCCTGGCCTCTAATACTTACTCTTTTGTAAAGAATATATGTCCAGATTTCAATATCAATGGCAAAAATATATAGCATAATTTTACATAGTATTCATGCTACATTACAGCACTAGAGATGAATATTACTTGAGTACTAAGGAAAAGATTCCATGTTAAATAACAGAAATGAAATATATATGCAACCACTACTTTAACTGGGGTTTCTGCTATTGCAACTGTCCAAGGTAGTGGTTTGCACAGTTAGAGAAGCACTGACACATTTCTAGTTCACTTAGAATTAAATATCTCATGTTAGGTGTACTACTTACTCTTAGTTTTATGAAGCCCTATTCCTTCAATTTACATGCAAATCTAAAGTTAATGCCAGGATTCACATAAGAAAGCCAACATATGTTGTTTGCCTTTATGAGCCTTGGTTACCTCACTTAGTATAATCTATTCCATATCCATTCATTTTTGTGTGAATTTCTATTTTTTTTTTTATTTTTCTACACTGAATAGATCTCAATTTTGGGAGACTAGAGAGATAGCTTAACAGTTAAGGCACTTTCCTGTGATGCCCAAGGACCCAGGTTCAATTCCCCATTACCCACATAAGCCAGATGTAACAATGTGGCACAAGCATCTGGAGTTTGTTTGCAGTGGCTGGAGGCCTTGGTACACCCATTTTCTCTCTCTCTCTCAGTAAACATACATATATATATATATATATATATTCATCTTCATTATTCATTTAACAAGGGATAGGCATCTATCTATCTATGTCCTAGCTATAGTGAATAGAAATCAAAATCATAGGTGAACAAATATCTCTACAGTAGTATGTACAGTCCTCAGGGTATACAGCCAAGACTGGGCCATATGGTAGATCCATTTCTAGCTGTTTCAGAAACCACCACACTGGTTTCCTTAATGGTTGCACCGTTACATACTCTCACAAACAGTGAACATGTATTTTTTCATCACACTCTCAACCACATTTATTTCCTCTTGATTTCCTTTTATTTTTAATTTTTATTATTTATTTATTTACAAGCCTAGAGAGGTAGAGAGAGGGAGATAATGGGCATGCCAGGGCCACCAGCTACTGCAAATGAACTCCAGATGCATGTGCTACCTTGTGCATCTGGTTTTACAAGGGTACTGGGCACTCAAACTCAGGTTGCTAGGCTTTTCAAGCAAGCACATTAACTGTTGGGCCATCTCTCCAGCCCTATCTTTTGATTCTTTGATAATCATTCTGATTGAAATGTAATGGAACATCAAAGTCATTTCAATTTTCATTTCAGTAATGGCTAAATATATGGAACATTTTAAAAAATTATTGGACACATAATTTTTTGAGAACTCTATATCCAATTCTATAGCCCATTTTTATTAGATTGTTTATTTTTTTCATTGTTTAGTTATTTTTTTATTTGCATATTCTATTTTTTTCTTTGCATAATCCTAGGGCAAAGATATGCCTGGCAAATTTTTCTTTCATTCTATAAGCAGATTCCTTGCTCTGTTAGCAATCCATATCCTGTACAAAAGTTATTTTCTAAAAATTTATTTATTCAGGAGAGAGACAGAAAGAGAGGCAGATCCAGTAGAGAGAGAATGAGCATGCCAGGGCCTCTGGCCACACCAAACAAACTCCAGACGCATGTGCCACCTTGTGTGTCTGGCTTATGTCAGTACTGAGGATTTGAACCTGGGTCCTTAGGCTTCATAAGCAAGTGTCTCCCTTAGCTGCTAAGTCATCTCTCCAGTCCCCAAAGCTACACTATACACACACACACACACACACACACACACACACACACACACACACATATATATATATTGTGTATTTTTTTTGAAGTAGGGTCTCACTCTAGTCCAACCTGAGCTGGAGTTTCATTGTGTTGTATCATAGTGGCCTCTACCTCATGACAATACTTCTACATCTGCCTCCCTAATGCTTGGATTAAAGGCTTGCCCAAACCACACTTGGCCCCAAAAGCTGTTTTTTGGAATTTGCTTCTCTTTTTCAGATAGACGCAGATCCTAAGGAAAGAACCACCAGATCATACCTTCAAAGGGCCCCAGCTGAAACTAAGAATAATTGGTGAAACAAACATGGGAGCTGTTTTCTTGGTGAACCTGGTACCAGCACAAGGGTGAACGAGATCCACACAAAAAACAATCAACTCCTACCAAATCAAAGAGCCAGAGACCCAGAGGCCCCCAACACCTCATCAAAGAAGCAGATCAAAAGTTAACCCAACATGGCTCAGGGAAATTTTGTGGAAGAAGGGGCAGAAAGAATGTCAGAGCCACCCTTGGGTCATGATACACAGAGACATTTCTCCTACCCATAACTGTGGGCTAACTCTGCAATGCATGACCCAAAAACCTCAACAAGGAGGGGCCAGGAGGAAGGGGTAAGGCATGGACAATCCTAACAATGGTACCAACTTGACTGTATTCACTGAGTACAAAACTAATAAAAAATTAATTAATATAAATAAATAAATAAAATGTCATGAGGTCGCATTCTTTGATGATTGTCTTTATTTCCTGAGCAACTGGAGTTCTATTTACAAAGTCCTTTCCTATGCCTATATGTTGAAATTTTTCTCCTAGTTTCCGGCCCCCCACCCCCAGCAATTTCAAAGTTTCAGGTTTGGTGTCAAGGACTTTGATCCATTTGTAGTTGATTTTTGAACATGAAGAGAAATAAAAAGCTGGTTTCATTCTTGTGCTTCTAGATATCTAGTTATTTCTAGTACCATTTGTTAAAGACACTGCCCTTTATCCAATGAGCACTTTTGGCAACTTTTTCAAAACTGAGATATATATACCTACTTTGTTTTATGTCTGGATCTTTTATTCTATTCCTTTGATCTAGATGTCTGTTTGTGCCATTATTATGCTGTTTTTAGCAATATGGATCTATAACATACCTTGCAATCAGGTGTGGTGATGTCTTCAGCCTTATTTTTGTTTCTGTATTGCGTTGGATATTGGAGATCTTTTGTGCTTCCAATTAAAATTTAGGATTGTGTTTTTTTCAATTTCATTGAAGAATGACACTTTCAATTTCAATGAATAATATGATTTTGATGGTGGTGGCATTGAATCTTTGGATTGATATTGGTAAAATAGCCATTTTCACTATGTTGATTCTTCTAAAACATGAACACGAGGTGTCTTTCCACTTCCTAGTGTGACCTTCGATTTCTTTATTGAATGTTTTTAAGTTGTCATGGAAAGACCTTTTATTATCTTGGCTAGGTTTATTCCCAGGTATTTTAATACTTTTCAGGTAACTGTGAAAGTTTTTTTTTGTTTGTTTGTTTGTTTCTCCTGACTTCAACCATATTATGTTTCTTATTGGAGTGCAGAAAGGCTACTGATTTCTGTGTTAATTTTGTATCCTGCTATTTTGCTGAAAGTGTTTATCAGCTCTAAGTATTTTCTGGTGGAGTCACTAGGGTCTAATATATATATTGTATCATCTACAAGTAAAGACAATTTGGCTTCGTCATTTCCTTTTTGTGTCATATATATATATTTTTTTCATCTATTGTCTTATTGTTGTAACCAAGAACTCCAGTACTATATTGAACAAAACTGGATAGCTTTGTCTTCTTCATTTTACATGAAATGCTTTGAGATATTTTTTTTGCTATTTAGTATAATGTTGGCTACAGGTTTGTTATATGTAGCCTTTATATTAAGATATGTTCCTTCTATTCCAATTTTTAGGGCTTTTATCATGAAGAGATATTGGAGATTTTCAAATGCATTTTCCATATCTATTAAAATCATCATGCAGTGTTTGTCCTTGAATCCATTTATATGATATATTATACTTATTGATTTGCATATATTGAATCATTTAATCTCTAGACTAAAATCTACTTAATTTTGGTGAGCTTTTGTTTAAAATGTTCCTGTATTCTATTTGCAAGTATTTTGTTAATTTTTTTTCACTTACTTTCTTTATGGGGATTGTTGTATAATATTCTTTGTTGTTGTTGTGTCTTTAGCTGGTTTTTAATATCAGAGTAACACTGGCTTCAAGAAAAGGAGCTTGGACTGAGTTTAGTGCCCATGCCCACATGAATCCCAGCATTTGAACTCAGGAGGCAGAGGTAGGAGGATCATGGTGAGTAAAAGGCCAGCCTGAGACTACATAGTGAATTCCAGCTCAGCCTGGGCTACAGCAAGATCCTACATTGAAAAAAAAAAAGGAGCTTCAAAGTGTTCTTTCCTTTACTATTTTATGTAATAGTTTGAGAAACATTTGTCTTAGTTTTTTGACAATCTGATAAAATTCACCAGTGAATCCATGTTGAAATAGAGCTTTTATATTTTGAGGGGGAGAGAATTTTGTGACTGCTTTGATCACATTTCTCGTTATATGTCTATTTGGATAGTTTACTTCATCTTTGCTTAATTTTTAGAGGTGATATTTATCTACATATTCATCCATTTCTTCCAGATTTTATATTTTATGAACATATATTTTATGGTATACAAGGTAAGAAAGTGTAACACATGACTGTGATTTATCAAAAGCATGATATAAGTTGAGAATTCTCCCTGCTTATGTTTGAGGTAAGGGCCTTGCACATTTAAATATGTTTAAAATTCCTTCTATTACTTTAAGTACTTTTACTAAAATATGAATAATTTCATAACACATTTTCTTATTAAATATAATTGTTGTCTTCAGTAAATGTCATATTTGGCTATAGAACTATCTTTCTTTCCATCCAGCATCACTGACTTTATTTAAGAAACAAATGAAAAGGCTGACGCATATTAGGTACAACTGAAGAGAGAATGAACAATCTAGAAGGCATATCCAACCGAATAAAAACTACAAATGGGGGGAATTTAAAAATATAGGAAAGAGAATAAGGTTTATAAGGTAATATTGAATAAAAATCTCATATACATGTAATTGGAGCTGCAAGAGAAGGGACCTTAGACATTGGAACACAGACTGACACGTTATTCCTTCCTAGAGATTTGAATTCATTCATTTGCATATATTTCATTTATAAAATGTATAATATATGTGTGACAAAGCCCAAAGATCTTCTCTCTTTAAATGCAAGTTTGAATATTCTCAAAGACAATATGATCTTTAAAAATATAGGAGCAGGGTTCTTTAATAATAAGTTGAAATTCCACATGTGTCTAAAGATAGTTTTTATGTAATCAGGCAAGTCAAGCATTTATTTCCAGAAAAGAAAGGTTTTTCATAAAGGGCAATGAACAAAATGGTGATATATTCAAATAGTGAGAACAGTAATTCCACAGAACAGGTATATAGATGGCAGGGAGGGATGGCAGGGAGGACCCACACAGACTAATTGTATAGACATGCCAGTGAAAGCAAAAGAACTGTTTTCTAATCTATCTTTGGAACCAATATGTAATGGAAGGTATTGATAGCTCAATGGCATGGATTGTATGTATATTAATACACAATTTTATTACAGTATTTGTATGTGTCAGGAGCAAGTACAAGAGATAGAAGCATGATCAAAAAATAGACATTGGGGCCTTTTTTCAAACTGATTTCCTTGAAAGAGATGGCAACATTAATCAAACAGTAATCCAAATAATGATTTGACCAAGTCAGCATTTCCTAAAATTTTGGAAACAGAATTTATTAAAAACTAAAATATATTAAGGCAATCCCAACAACAGATCATGAAACATAATGTGCTAGTGAATGAGTACAGACAGCCAGAAGTGCTATCACAGATTTCTTAATTACTATGAAAAGTGATAGAATTTGATTCATATTGATTTTTATGCCTTGATACAAAAACATCCAAATCAGGGACAGAAAATATTTTATTAAAAGAAGAATAAACAAGATAATAAAATATCACCATGTATGTTAAAAACCAGACAAGATACATAGGATGGAGCAGCAGAGACAAAATAGACCACATATATCAATATGATAGTTTGTAAATGCTGTCCATGCCTCAGTGCACAAACTGAATGTCATTTCCCCACATATCAGGTGATCAATCATACAACATCTTGACATTTTTCATGATAGCACTCTATTTTTTAAATGGCTGACTATTGCAGAGCAAAGAAAACAAGGATATAAATGTTATTAAGATTTTTCATATGTATATATTAAATGTTTTTTTGTAAGAAAACCTATTCCATGCACCACTTTCTTATTTCATAGACACATTCCTCCCCAAAGGATTTCTTGAAACACCCAGTATAGACACAAATGGAGAACTCAGTGGGGAAATATATTAACTCCTTGTAGGACATTAAAAATTGCAGTAGACTTTAGAAATAAACTTAAAAATCATAATACTATTAAAAGAAATTTAAAAATGTTTGAAAATTCCAATACTTTAGAAATGAAAAGTGTCTAAAAGGATAACTAGACTTCCCTCTGAAATCATGATGTTGGATAAAATTCCTTTTAGGAATTCACACAGTATCTGACATGATTATTTCCCTGCCATTTATTTATTCAATAATTATTAGTCAAGATATATAGAACCTTAGAAAATATGATTTTGTAGATCCTCAAACAATTTATGATTTGAAGTGGATCATGATGTTAACAATGAAAAAATAAGTTATATTTAACACATGCTTTAAAAGATGAAAATAGGGCTGGAAAGATGACTTAGCAGTTATGCGCTTGCCTGTGAAGCCTAAAGACCCCTATTTGAGGCACAATTCCCCAGAACCCAGATGCACAAGGTGGCACACGCATCTGGAGATCATTTGCAGTGGCTGGAAGCCCTGGCATGCCCATCATTACTCTCTTTCTCTCTGCCTCTTTCTCGCTCTGTGTCTGTTGCTCTCAAATAAATAAAAAATAAACAAAAATTTAAAAAGATGAAAAATAAAATATGGAATTTCAACTAAATTAAATTCAATCTTTAATAACAACATTGTAACAATGCTAGTTTTCCAAGTACAATAATTGAAGTAAGGATGGCCATTATTGTAGTAAAAGCATCTTACAGTAGTAATATACAAATAACCATGAGGTACAGTCAGAACACTCAGATCTCTCTATCGTGTTTAATTTGGGGCTGATTTGCAATATTTCCTTTACTGTAACTTTCTTGAGAAATGAGAAAATAAATATATCTCTCAATCTCTAGCATCTTCTTGTGCTCATTTGTAGTCCCTCCTTCTTTTCCCTCTTACAAACAGCTACACATAGCCACTGTTCTGTGTTCAGTCCTCAGACATCAGTGTTTTTCCAAAATTTAACTTATGTGGAATTATAGATATATGATCTTAGTTTGCCTACAATAGCTATTTTGAGATTTATCCATGTGCTTTCATATGTTAATAGCTCATTCTTTTTATTGTGAATAGTGGTATCTGCATAGATATACTATTACTTACATTGCCATTCACATGTTGATTAACAAGTGGTAGACTGTTGTTTACAGTTTGGGCCAATTACAAATGAATCTACTATTGGGCATTTGGGCTTCACTCAGTATTATTTTGTTGCACATCTCAACTAGTATAGAATGACTGATTTGAATGGCAAGTGTATGCTAGTCTTATGAGTGGAGTGCCAACCCTCCTGAAGAATTTGTATTGCATCAATCATAAGGGTCTATTTGATTCACCTATTGTCAATATCTGACAAGAGTGGTTAGGAATATTAAATAGCATTATAACAGTTGCACAATGATATCTAAATGTTTTATTTTAGATTTACCTGATGAATGATGATGATTGCTATATTTTCACATGCTTATTTGTAATCCATATATCATTACCTGTTCTAATGCTGAATTGCTTCTGTGTTTCTCATTGGTTTGAGATCTCTGTACAAATTATGGCTATGGTGTGGCTATAACCTCTTTTAAGAACATTTTACTAGGTTTTTCACCTAGGCTGTGTCCTATCTTCTCATGACCCTTATTGTATCAAGTGGTGATCATAAATTTCCAGTTTATTAAGTCCAAGGTATCAATTTGTTTCTTTTATAAATTGTGCATAAGATGCTAAGGCATTTTCTATCCCCTAAAGCAGAGGTTAGCAGGCTTTTTCTGCAAAGGGTCAGATAGCAACTATGTTTCTCTTGTGCTTTCGACCACAAACATTCAACTCAGCCATGATGCTCTCAATGCAACAGGAACAGGATATAATGGATTGGTATCATTGTGTTTAAATAAAAGTTCACTTTAGAAATAGCTTAAAAATAGGTGGAAAACCAGATTTTGTCTATAGAATACAATTTTCTGACTCTCAGCCTACAAAATTTTCTTTGTAAGACTAAGAGATCTATGTTCTTTCCTGGAAAGAATTATTACAAAAATGTCAGTTAAGTCAGGTAGTTAAGTGGATAGTATTGTTTAAGCCTTCTATACTTTGGCACAATATCTTTCTTGTTTCCTTATTCTATCAGTTATTGAGAAGAATGTTGAAATCTGTAAATATAATTATTTTAAAATGTTTTATTAGTTTGGATACATAAATTTTGTAGGGGCTGTAGTAGTTTGAAATGTCCCCCATAGCTTCCTGTGTTTGTGATTAAGCCTCACACTTAATCTCCAGTGTGTGTTAATTTGATAGGTGGAGCCTTGTTAAAGGAGGTGAATTGCCTGCAGTGGGCTTTGGAGTATTATTGCTCAAGCCCTTCTTGCCAAAGATAGCTCACTCTCTTGCTACTTCGTGCCAGCTGGCATCTCAAAATGTGATGCTCAGCCTCTGTTCTGCTGTACTTTCTCCACCATTGTAAAACTAGCCCTCTGGACTGTCAGCTGAAATAAACCCTATCCTACCATAAGTTGTTTTGGCCATGTGTTTTGTCCCAGCAATGAGAAAACAATTGATACATGGGTTCTTAGGTGAAAATAATGGCTGTTCTTCTTTTCAGTAATGATTGCCCCTTTGCCAGGAAATACTCTTTAACCCCTGAAAAAAATCTCATAAAATCTGTCAGATTTGTTTTAATAAATATTGCAGATACAAAATTCTTTTCATTTGTATTACTGGGATTAACTTTTCTGTCCTTTATTGTAGCTTTATATTTGAAGGTATCACAACATGTTTTAGATATTGTTTTTATTTTTATCCAATATGACAATCCTCATTTTTAGTTATAGTGTTTAGAGCATTTATATTTAATTTGACAGAGAGAGTGGAGTTTAAATCCAGCAGTTCAGTATAATTTTCCATGTCTATCCTACCCTTATTATTATTTACCCCATTTTCTTCCTGATTTTATAGTAATTGAAAATAATTTATGACTTTTGGTTCCTAATTACCATGTTTTCTTATATTGCACTTTTAAGTTATTGTCTACTTACAAGTAACATACTTCTTTGTATATAGTATGAGAACGTATAACAATTTGCACCCAGTTCTACCCACTGCCTCTATTACTGTCAGATATTTTGTGTCTTGCTATAATTTATATGTGATTTATTTACTAAAAGTTCAGGTATCAGAAACTTGGTTCTGTTGAGAGGTAGTATAACATTTAAGAAGTGTAAATTCCAGGGCTGGAGTGATGGCTTAATGGTTAATATGCTTTCCTGTGAAGCCTAAGGACCCAGGTTTGATTCTCCAGTATCCAGGTAAGACAGATGCACAAAGTGGCACATGGATCTGGAGTTCATTTGCAGTGGTTAGAGGCCCTGGCATACCTATTCTCTATATACCTGCCTCTTTCTCTCTTTTAAACAAATAAATAAAATATTTTTTAAATGGAGTAGGTACTCTTGTAACATAATTAGATAAATGGAGGTGATATTTTTGGAAGGGATTAATGTTTTCCTCCTGATACCCCAGTCAGTTCTCATGAAAGTTAGAAAGTTAGATATAATGGATCAAGCCTGATTTCTCCTTACCCTCTGGCAATATATATGTATTGTATATGCACATATATATATATATACACACACACATACATACATACATGCATGCATGCATACATACATATTCTCATTGCTGTGACCAAATGTGTTTATGGATGAAGGGTTTATTTTAGCTTACAATTTGTTTATGGCAGTGAAAGCACAGTGACAGGAATATACAGCAGCTGGTCACAATGCATCTGCACTAAGGAGGCAGAGGATGGGCACTAGTGGTCAGATTTTTTTCTCCATTTTATTTAGTCTGTATCCCCAGCCCAAGGAAGTATGCCACAGTTACAGTGAATCTTCCCACATCAATTAAACTAATCCAGAAATTCCCTCACAGATATCCCCAGAAATTTCTCTCTTAGATGATTCTAGATCTTATCAAGTTGGCAATGAATATTATCCTTCAAACCAACCTCTGCCTCTCACATGCATGCCTAACATGAGTGATCACCATGATATAACTAAGGAAGCTTTGTAAAGGCAGACCGATAGGAACAATCAATCTTGGACACTGAGCATCCAAAGCCATGAACTAAATAAGCATCTTTTCTTTATAAAGGTCCCAGCACCTTGGTCTCTTAACACTGCAAACAAACTCCAGACCCTTGCACCACTTTGTGCATCTGGCTTTATGTGGGTACTGGGTAGTTGAACCCTGGTCACCAGGCTTTGCAAGCAAGCACCTTTAACCATCGGGCACTCTCTTCAGCCCCAACTCCAGTATTTTCTCAAAACAATGAAAAATAAACTTCTCTATTTGTTATTAAATTTTCTTTAAATAGATAATTATCACATAATGAAACTTAAATAATAAGAAAGTTGGTTTTATACTTATAATTATCATTTTAAATATTACTTATTTGTGTAGTTTCCTATTTCTACCCAATTGCATGTTTTATTATATTATTTATTTTTCTTCTATTAATATTTATTATAATACAAAACTACTGGTGATAGCTTCTGCATGTCTAAAAGTGTCTTTATTCCACCTTAATGATGAAGAGGTAATGTCATGAAGAGAAAAAATTTTAAGTTGACGGTGTTTGTCTATGTGGTTGGTTAACCAATTAATTTTGCTTCCTTTAAAGATAAAATGACTCTACTACTGGTTTCAAATTAATTCATGAGAAATGTATGATTTTTCTTTGTTACTGTACACATAATTTGTTTTTCTGTTCTGACTACAATTAAGGCTTTCTTGTTTAATAGAAATATTGGTTTCTGTGCTCTGCTGGAGGTCCCTGCAGGCTTCATATGGTCAGAATTCATTGGATATCTTGGTTCTGTGGCTTCACAGATTTCATCAAATTTAGAAATTTCTCATTATTCTGTTGGACTCCTAAAGCTCTGGACTCATAGATCCATGTCTTGAGCTAGTACACTTCCTGAAAACTTACTTTAAAAATCAATTGGACAATCATGTCACCCATGTAACTTGTTTACCCTAAGCAGTTGCTGCCAACTGCCTCCTGATATCCAGTGTTTTCAGAACCATTTTTTAATATCTTGTTTATATATCTGTTTATTTTAGGTAAGAGAGTAAGTTCTGTACTTTACTTCAACTGACCCAAAAGCTGAAGTTCAATTTCTCGGGTTTCAAAAATTCCCATTTGTAACTTTTTATCTTGTGACATTACTACTAGACATAACTATCTGCATACCTTGGGAACAGTTGAAATTCCTGAAACTTCTTTTCCAGACCTAATCAATAATCTATTTTGTAAATAATACAAATGTAGTTGTGAGAAAAAGTACATTTTATGCCATTGGGACAGAGTTTCACATAAACTTTCTTGAAATTAGTACATGTGTTGTCATTTTGCTTAAAAAAGTTATGATTTGCCCATTTTATCTGTTTCTAAAATAGATACATTCTAATTTATTATATCATGTATTTCTTTTTTTATTTTTTATTTATTTATTTGAGAGCGACAGACACAGAGAGAAAGACAGATAGAGGGAGAGAGAGAGAATGGCCGTGCCAGGGCTTCCTGCCTCTGCAAACGAACTCCAGATGCGCGCGCCCCCTTGTGCATCTGGCTAACGTGGAACCTGGGGAACTGAGCCTCAAACCAGGGTCCTTAGGCTTCACAGGCAAGCGCTTAACCGCTAAGCCATCTCTCCAGCCCATATATCATGTATTTCTTATTTCAGTCATCTTTACTAGCAATGATGAACACAGTCAGTGAAATTAAAAAAAAAAAAACAAAACCCACCTTTGTAGAAAAATCTCACCAGTTGAATGGATAAAGGAGAGGACAGAACATTTAAACTAGAAGACCAGGTAGCAGTACAACAAAAAGAAAGACAAAATAATAGGAAAGTATAATTGGGAATTTCAAGATATTTGGGACACTATGAAAAGATCAACATAAGAATTCAGGGTATAGTAGAAGAATTTCACTCCAAAGGCATAGTAGGCATTTTCAACAAAATCATGGAAGAAAACTTCCCCTGTATTAGGAAAGAGGTGTCAATGCAGATACAGGAATCCTTTAGAACACCAACCAGAAAAAAATCTGGAAAGAACCTCTCCTTGCCATATTATAATTAAACTACCAAACATACAAACCAAAGAAAAAATATTGAAAGCAGTTAGAGAGAAAAATCAAGTTACCTACAAAGGCAAGCCCATCAGGATCACAGCAGATGACTCAACACAAACATTAAAACCCAGAAGGACTTGGAGTGATACATTCCAAGTTCTGAAAGATAACAACTGTCAACCAAGGTTACTTTATCCTTCAAAGCTATCCATTCAAATAGACAGAGAGATAAGTACATTTCACAACAAAAGCAGGCTAAAGGAATGTTTGAAGACAAAACCAGCTCTACAGAAAATAATAGAAAGAATGCTCCATGGTGAAGAGAAAGAAAAGTACACATGTAAGGAACCTGGAAAAAAACAAACAATACTCAAATACCAGTTAATACAAGAGAGCAAAGGTAAAACCCAAAGAAGTACAAAAAATGGCAAAAATAAATACATACCTTTCAATGATATCTCTTAACGTCAATGGACTCAATGCCCCAAACAAAAGACATAGGTGTGTAGACTTGGTTAAACAGCAGGATCCTTCAATTTGTTGCCTCCAAGAAACTCACCTTTTTACAAACAATAGATACTATCTTAGGGTGATAGGATGGAAAACGGTGTTTCAAGTGAATGGGCCTAGAAAACAAGCAGGGGTTGCTGTCCTAATATCTGACAAGGTAGACTTCAGTCCAACATTAGTTAGGAAAGATGAGGAAGGTTACTTTATACTGATTAAAGGCATATTCCAACAGGACATAACAATCCTAATTATATATGCACCTAACATGGGGACTCCCAAATTCATATTACAAATGCTATTACAACTAAGGTCACAGATAACACCAAGAACAGTGGTAGTGGGTGACTTCAACACCCCACTCTCATCAACTGAAATGTCTTCAAGGCAAAAAATAAATAGAGAGACATCTGGATTAAATGAGGTCATAGAAGAAATGGACCTAAGAGATATATACAGGACATTTCATCCAAATGCTTCAGAATACACATTCCTTTGAGCAGCACATGGAACATTCTCTAAAATAGACCATATATTAGGACACGAAGCAAATCTTAACAAATACAGGAAAATTGAAATAATCCCTTGTATTCTATCTGACCATAATGTAATCAAACTACAAAACAAAAGCAAGAAAAGATATAAATAATACACAAAATCATGGAAACTAAACAATGTACTACTAAATGATGAATGGGTCAATGTAGAAATCAAGATGTAAACCAAAAAATCCATAGATTCAAATGATAATGAAAACACAACACACCAAAATCTTTGGGACTCAATAAAGGAAATCCAAAGAGGGAATTGTTAGAGCTTTAAGTGCCTATATTAATAAATTAGAAAGGTCTCAAGTAAACAACCTAATGTTTCACCTTAAACCCTTGAAAAAAGGAGAACAAGGCAAACTGAAAATCAGTAGATGAGAAGAAATAATGAAGATTAGGGCAGAACTTAATGAAATAGAAACAAAAAATAAAAAGTTCAAAAAATCAATGAAACAAAGACTTGGTTCTTTGAAAGGCTAAATAAGATTGATAAACCCTTAGAAAATCTCACCAAAAGAAAGAGAGAAGAGACATACATTATTAACAGGGGTGAAAAGGCCCAAAATGAGGTCAGGAGAAAAGATTGTGTAAAGGAAAAGAGAAGGGAAGGCTAATCAAAATCTAAGAGGATGCAAATAAATCAAATGGAATCCTCTGATTTCAGACAATGGAACACTCAGGAGCAATAGATGATTGTTAGAAAATTTTCAGTGGCAGAGATGGGATACCTCCAGAGAGTTGTTGGCCAGAGAGGTCCCTGATGCCCCCAAAACATTATAGGCCATTGCCGAGGCCCTTGGTTTCCTAACAGGAATGGATGGTAAGACCATATTGCCGAAGACTCCACATACTTGGGCTGCAAGGCCACTGAAAAATCCTGCTGGAACTGAGCTGATAACCTCCTCCATGTAGACCAGCTGACAGAAAGCTGGAAGAAGCCCTCCTACATGTAGTTCAATGGGAGAAAGAGATACCACAAGTGACAATACTCAACAGTGGACACTGCAAGCCTTATAATTGTCCAGACAGGCCAAATGAGCCAACAGGAGCAAAAGTGGCAGATCTATCATGGTGGAAACCAGCTACCCTACAATTGGGCTGGAGGCACTCGCCATGGGGGGGAATACAACCCTGATACTAAAAACTTAAGACAGGGGTAGTCATGAGCCCTAGGGGTGTAACATCTGCTGATGTCTGGAAAAATGTATATACTATGCTTATCAAACTACCCAGTAAGCACTTCTCTTAATATTTATACATTTATATTAATGCTACTCTCAGTTTGGGTAGACAGTCTTCTCTTTTCAGATGACAGTGATTTGGGATGACTCAGAAGGTATCATAGTGCTGGAAAGAAGTGACTGGAGTACTGAGTAACATCTAGATCACACCTTCCAAGGCTCAGGGTCTAATGAGGAAGATGTGGCAGAAAGAATGTAAGAGCCAAAGGAAGGGTAGGACTCCTTACAACATGCTCCTTCAGACACAAAATGGCCTGCACATCCATGACCTCATAGTGCCTGACACTACCTACACAAGACCATCATAAGAGGAGGAAAAGATCATGACATCAAAATAAAAGAGAGACTGATTGATATGGGGAGGGGATATGATTGAGAATGGAATTTCAAAGGGGAAAGTGGGGGGGTATTACCATGGGATATTTTTTATAATCATGGAAAATGTTAATAAAAATTGAGAAAATAATAAAATTAGAGATGAAAAAGGCAGCATCACAACAGATACCAGAGAAACTCCAAAAATCATAGGGACCTACTATAAAAACATATAATCAACTTAATATGAAAATCTGAAAGAAATTGATGATTTCCTTAATTTATATTACCTGCCTTAATTAAATCAAGATGAGATTAATCACTTAAATAGACATGTAGCAAATTTGGAAATCCAAGCAGTTATCAAAAATCTCCCAACTAAGCCGGGCGTGGTGGCACACGCCTTTAATCTTAGCACTTTGGAGGCAGAGGTAGGTGGATCACTGTGAGTTCAAGGCCACCCTGAGACTACATAGTGAATTCCAGGTGTACCTGGGCTAGAGTGAGACCATACCTCGGGGGAAAAAAAAAATCTCCCAACTAAAAGAAGTCTAAGGCCAGATGGATTCACTGATGAATTTTACCAGACATTTAGAACTAACACAATTACTTCTTAAGCTTTTCCATAAAATAGAAAAAGAAGTAATCCTACCAAACTCCTTCTACAAAGCCAGCATCACCCTGATACCAAAACCAGGCGAAAGTAGAACAAAAAAATAAATTTACAGACCAATTTCCCTCATAAACATAGATGCAAAAATTCTCAACAAAATATTGGCAAACAGAATACAAGAATATATCACAAAGATCATTCACCTTGACCAAGTAGGCTTCATCTCATAGATGCAGGGATGGTTCAACATATGCAAATCGATACATATAATACATTACATAAATGGACTGAAGGACAAAATTCACATGAGATGCAGAAAAAGCATTTGAAAAAAAATCCAATATCCCTTCATTATAAAAGTCCTACATACACTGGGAATAGAAGGAACAAATCTCAACATTATAAAGGCTATTTATGAAAGCCTACACCCAACATATTACTAAAAAGGGAAAAAGTGGAAGTTTTTCCACTAAAATCAGGAATAAGACAAGGGTGTCCACTATCCTCACTTTTATTTAATACAGTACAGGAAATCTTAGGCATAGCAATAATGCAAGAGATGCACATAAAAGGGATGCAAATTGGGAAGGAAGAGATCAAGTTATCATTATTTGCAGATGACATGATTCTATACATAAAGGACTCTAAAAACTCTACCAGCAAACTGTTAGAACTGATAAACACCTATAGACATGTAGCCGGATACAAAATTAATACACAGAAATCAGTAGCCTTCCTATATGCTAACAACAAATGCACAGAGGATGAAATCTGAGAATTACTCCCATTCACATTGCATAAATAAATAAGCAAATAAATAGATAAATAAAGTACCTTGGAATAAACCTAACCAAGGAAGTGAAGGATCTCTACAATGAAAATTTTAAAACACTCAAGTGAAAAATTACAGAGGACACTAGGAAATGGAAAGACATCCCTTGTTCTTGGATTGAAAGAATCAATATTGTGAAAATGGCAATCTTACCAAAAGCAATCTGCACATTTAATGTAACCCCCAACATAATTCCATTGGCATTCTTCACAGAAATAGAAAAAACAATCCAAAAATTCATATGGAATCACAAAAAAAAAAAAAAAATCCATGAGTTGTAGCGGAGACCCAATGGAGATGAGAATACTATGAGATGGCTACTTAGGAGAAAATGGAGCTTTTTGGGACTGTGAGTAGCCTAGCTATATGGTGGGGGGGAGTGGAATTGGAATTCCAGGGACTAGTCACTGGTTAGAATTAACTTGGAGACTCATCACTGGTTATAGTTGATGGACTTAGAGCCACAGAGCCTGATGTTTTCCCTCCTTAAGTCTTGTATTGGTTGAATTTTCTTTTGCTATGCCCATTGCCATATTTTGCAGTGTGAATGTTTAGTCTGTGCCATTATGTTGTTGTTGTTGTTGTTGTTGTTTTGCTGTTACAGCTCAGTTAAAAGTATAGCATTGTGAAGCTGACCGCAACAGACTGATTAAAACATTTGCTGACATCTTATATAAATACCTAAATTTTAGTGATGGTTAAACTCAGATGCTCAAAATACTACACAA
Source organism: Jaculus jaculus (assembly GCF_020740685.1). Lineage (NCBI taxonomy): Eukaryota > Metazoa > Chordata > Mammalia > Rodentia > Dipodidae > Jaculus > Jaculus jaculus. Next base: position 84,778,491 of record NC_059104.1, read on the forward strand.
CATTCAAGTAATGTTTACAAAGCAGATTTTATATAGATGATGTATAGGTAAGATACATTTTTAGGGGGTTGAACATGTTAGAATTTAATAGTCTGATCATTGGTGCAAGTATCTAATATCAGAGGCCACATAACCTTGGCACGATAACCCCATATTACCAGTTGGGCTCACATGCTATATTTTTCATTCTTGTATAGCTAATGTAGATAGTTCTTTGTATTATTTTTTCCCACAGTATAAATAATGTCTTCCACTTCCAGTTAAGATGGCAGCATAGGAACCACAGCTAAGCAGCCTAGGGGAGAAAAAGCAAAAAAAAAAACAAAAACAAAAACAAAAAAAAAAAAAACACCCAGTAAATTACACACTTTTACAAAAAAGTGAGGTGTATAAGAAATTAAAATGGCAGCAGAGAAGTAGAAGAGACCCAGATCATCCAGAGCCCACACAGGCAGGCAGAAGCAGCTTGTGCCACAGGAAAAGCCAGATGAGGGGATTTTCTACTAACACTGGAACTCTTTGCAAACTCAAGAAGCATGAAGGGAGAACCACAGTAAACAATGGAGGAGTAGATCACAATGTAGAGGATCTTGCGGACCAGTGAGAGAACTAGAGCCACCATCAACAACCTCTCCAACCCCACTACCAGTGCCCAACTCCAGTGAACAGAACAGCAGTCGAGTGAACTAGCCAGCCTACTTGAACCCACAGTGCAGCAAAGAGGGACCCAAGCAGGAGCTTAGCATAACTTAGACCAATATCATCCCAACTGGGATTACACCAGGTCAGTACCCACCTAATAAACCTGGTATATAGCCCTGAACCAGAAGTGCTAACTACATCTTCCATATCAGGATAAATTATATGTTAAATCTGATGGATGGACAGACTTGCCATTCTTAAATAAGCTATATTTTAGGCTTGTTATTTGTTGCTTCTTGATTTATAGTGGCTTTGTTTCCTCTTCTGTTATACATTAGGGAAGGATCTCACTTGATCACAAGCTGACTTGGAACCCTCAATAGACCAGAAATTGTAACCTCCTTGTTGATAGAGGATCTGGTTGTCATAATACCTACTCTTGCATAAATACCTGTTATGTTTTTCGTTGAAAGTGTACATTGTTTAGTTAAATTTTAGAATCTATTTGTACTTTGTTCCGCTCAGCCTACTTGAATACTCTCATAGCTGGCAAAACCAACACCTACGGCCACTTTTTTCAATACTCTGAGAGTCTGTAGAGCCACACCTACCACCTTAAACTCCTACCCTGAAGATATATAACATCAGATTGACTGATACATGTAATAATACCAAGCTAACTAGAAAATCCAAGCATTAAATTAATCCAAGATGCAAAAATTCGTACATTATAACACAATAAGCACCAAAAATCAAGACAATATAAATCCACCAAAAAGTATTAATGCATCAGAAATGACTTCCAGTGAGATTGAATTAGAGGAAATGCCTGAGAAAGATTTCAAAAGAATGATTATAAATATGTTCAAAGAAGTCAAAGAAGAAATCAAAGTAATGAAAGAGGAAATCAAAGGAATCAAAGATGACAAAGGACACCAATTTAATGAAATAAAGAGGTCAATACTACACATAAATAAGGAAATAGAAATATTATAGAAAAACATTAAGAATTACTAGCAATAAAGAACACAGTTAATAAAATTAAAAAAAAAAAACTCTGTAGAAAATCTCACCAGTAGAATGGTGAAGGAGAAGACAGAATATCTAAACTAGAAGACCATGTGGCAGATATAATACTGTCAAACAAAGAGAAAGACAAACTAATAGAAAAGTATGAATGGGAATTTCAAGATATTCAGGACACTATGAAAAGATCAAACATAAGAATTCAGGGTATAGTAGAATGAGAAGAATTTCACTTCAAAGGCATAGTAGGCTTCTTCAACAAAATCATAGAAGAAAAATTCCCCCAAATTAGGAAAGAGGTGCCAATGTAGATACAGGAATCCTTTAGAAAACCAACCAGACAAAACCTGGAAAGAACCTCTCCTCACCATATTATAATCAAATTACCAAACACACAAACCAAGAGAAAATACTGAAAGCAGTTAGAGAGAAAAATCAACTTACCTACAAAGGCAAGCCCATCAAGATTACAGAAGATTACGCAACACAAACTTTAAAAGCCAGAAGGGCTTGCAATGATGTGTTACAAGTTCTGAAAGATAGCAACTGTCAACAAAGGTTACATTATACTGCAAAGCTATCCATTCAAACATATGGAGAAACAAGGACATTCCATGACAAAAAGCAGACTAAAGAAGTATTTGAAAACAAAACCAGCTCTACAGAAAATACTTGAAAGAACCCTTGATGCTGAAGAGAAAGAAAAGCACACATATAAGGAACCTGGAATAAACAAGCAATACTCAAATACTAGTTAACACAAGAAAGCAAAGGTAAAATCAGAAAAATTACAAAAAAATGGCAAAAATAAATACACACCTTTCAATAATATCTCTTAATATCAATGGCCTCAATGCCCCCACCAAAAGACACAGGATTGCATACTGGGCTAAAAATCAAGGTCCTTCAATTTGTTGCCTCCTAGAAACTCAACTTTCTACAAAGGATGGACACTATCTTAGGGTAAAAAGTTGGAAAACAGTGTTTCAAGCAAATGGACCTAGAAAACAAGCAGGAGTTGCTATCCTAATATCTGACAAGGTAGACTTCAGTACAACATTAGTTAAGAAAGATAAGGAAGGTCACTTTATATTGATTAAAGACCCACTCCAACAAGAGGACATTACAATCCTAAACATATATGCACCTAACATGGGGGTTCCCAAATTCAAAAAAAACACTATTAGAAATAAGGTCACAGATAACACCAAACACAGTGGTAGTGGGTGACTTCAACACCCCACTCTCATCAATTGGTATGTCATAATGGGAAAAAATAAACAGAGAAGCATCTGGACTAAATGAGGTCATAGAAGAAATGGACCTAACAGATATATACAGGACATTTCATCAGAATGCTGCAGAATATACCTATATTTTATAATCATGGAAAATGTTAATAAAAATTAAAATAAAAAAATAAAAAAAGAAGAAACAAAAAAAATTAGGGTAAACCCTTCAATATATTGGTCTTGGCAAAGACTTTCTGAATATAGCCCAGTTGCTCAGGCAATAAAACCACAGATTAACTGCTAGGACATCATGAAATTACAAAGAATTTGTATGGCAAAAGACACTGTGAATAAAGAAAAGAGGCAACCTACAGAATGGGAAAAAATCTTTGCAGCTATACATCTTATATAGGATTAACATCTATGATATTCAAAGAACTCAAAAAAAATAAGTAATAAGAAATCAAACAAGCCAATTAAAAAATGAGCTATGAAACTAAATAGAGTGTTCTCAAAAGAAGAAATAAAGATGCCATATAAGCATCTTAGTCATCATGGAAATGCAGATTAAAACTACATTGAGATTCCATCTCACTCCTGTTAGAATGGCTACCATCATGAAAACAAATGACGATAAATACTGATGAGGATGTGGAAAAAGAGGAACCCTTCTACACTGCTGGTGGGAATGCAATCTTGTCCAGCTATTGTGGAAATGAGTGTGGAGGTTACTAAGACAGCTAAGAATAGATTTACCATATGACCCAGCTATGGCACTCCTAGGCATATATTCTAAGGATTCATCTCATTACCTTAGAGATACTTGCTCAAGCATATTTACTCTCTCTCAATTCACAATAGCTGGAAAATGGAACCAACATAGATGTCCCTCAACTGACAAATGGGTAATGAAGATATGACACATTCATACAATGGAGGTCTACTTAGTGGTAAAGAAAAAACAGGTTATGAAATTTGCAGGAAAATTGATGGATCTGGAAAGGATTATAGTAAATGAGGTAATTGAGGCCCCAAAAGCTAAACATCACATGTTATCTCTCATATGTGGATTCTAGCTACATGTGACTGGACTTCTGTGTGAGTGGGAAGAAAACTCAGTAGCAAATGCTAGTAAGCTAGAAAGGAGATATAAGGGGGAGAGAAAGGAAGGGAGGATGGTACCTAGTAGGATGGTATTGCATGTATGTAAGTAGAAGAATAGCTTAATGGAGGTGAAAAGGCCTAAGTGAGGTCAGGGAAAGAGATTGAGTAAAGGAAAGTTGGAGGGAGGGCTAATAAATATCTAAGAGGTTATAAATAAATCATATGGAAACCTACTTTTTTGGACAATGGAACACTCAGAAGCTGTACAATTTGCTAGAAAATTTTCTGTGACAAGGATAGGATACCTTCCAGTGAGTTGTTGGCCAAGGAGGTCCCTATGCCCCCAAAACATTATAGGCCTTTGCTGAGTTTCCCACCATGTATAGATAGTAAATCCCTGTTGCTGAAGATTCCACATACTTGGGCTTCAAGGCCACTAAGAAATTCTGTTGGAACTGAGCTGATAACCTCCTCCATATAGACCAGGTGACAGAAAGCTGGAAGGAGCCATTCTGCATAGAGTTCAATGGGAAAGAGAGAAATCACCAGTGAAGATACTCAACAGTGGACACTGCAAATTTTATAATTTACCAGCCAGGCCAAATGGGCCAATGGGTGCAATAGTGGCACGTTTGTCATGGTGGAAAGCAACTGCCCTATAATTGAACTGGAGGCCCACTCCATGGGAGGGAATACATCCCTGATACTGAAAACTTCAAACAGGGGTAGTCATGAGCCCTAGGGTTGTAACATCTGCTGCTGTCTTGCTAAATGCATATACTATGTTTATCAAACTGCCCAGCAATCACTTCTCTTAATGTTTGTACCCTTATATTAATGCTACTCTCATTTTTGGTAGAGAATATTCTCTTTGCAGATGGCAGTGACCTTGGGATGACTCAGAAGGCTTCATGGTGTTGGAAAGAAGTGACAGGAGTGCTCAGCACCTCAATTTCTCTATCATACTTTCCAAGGCTCAGGGTCTACTGTAAAAGAGATTGTGGAAAGAATGTAAGAGTAAAGGAAGGGTAGGACTCCTTTCAACATGCTCCCTCCAAACACAAAATAGTCTGGATATCCATGACTTCACAATGCCTGACACTACCTACACAAGACCATCATAATAGGAGAAAAAGATCATGACATCTAAATAAGAGAGAGGCTGAGAGGGGAAAGGGGATGTGATGGAGAATGGAGTTTCAAAGGAAAAGTGAGGGAGGGAGGGCATTACCATGGGGTACTATTTATGATAATGGGATTGTTAATAAAAAATAATTTTAAAACATACAAAAATAAGTAAAATTTGTTAAGAGTAAAAAATATTGTATTTTCCTATGTACTCTCAAATGTCTTTGAACTTCCTACATTTCTCAACATGACCTTGAATATACAATCCTCCTTCCTCACCCTCCCAGGGGCTCAAATTATATTCTTGATCACAACACACAGATTAAGAATAGAGAACAGTTTTATGAGCATGATAGTGTCACAGTTTTAGACCAAATGATGAATTAAACACCATAGCATGTCTAAATTCATACCCATACCTTACTTAGAACAGAGGTAATATATGATTAGGTCATTGGCATAGATCTGGTTCTTTTGTAGATGATATTATTTTGATCAGATACCTTCATGGAAAACATAAAAATTTATTAGTAATTCAAATTTATCTGCTAACATAAATCCAAAGTGGATTCTAAGTGTATTTGTTTTTAATCAATTAATATAAGCCAGATGTTGTCACTCAGATCTATAATTCCAATACTCACAAAGCTGAGGAAGGAGGATTGCTGTGAGTTTTATACAAGCCTGGTATACTTAGTAAGTTCTATAACAGCCTGGGCTGCAGTGTGCTATCCTGTCTCAAAACAAACAAAATAAATGGAAACTTAATATATTGAGAATTTTCTCAAGACAGAAAATCCTTATCAACAAAAGTTGATAATGATAACTTCATTATTAGCATGAAATGGTTATAGTAAGAAGTTCTTTCTTCAGGAAACAACCAGAAGAAACAAGACAAAAAGATAAAGGATCTAAATCGATAATTCACTGAACAGATTATCAAAATGATCAATCAAGTATGTAAAGGGGTGTGACATCAAAGACAAGAGCAATATGAAACAATATAGTATTACTAAAAGGCATTATTGACATTAGTTCTATCTTTTCACATGATCTCTGGTATCTATTAAAGTGATATGCTCCCACCTGGATGTAACAATAATAATACATTTAAAATGTAATAATAGCTCTGAAATGGACACAACTCAAATATTCATCAAGGTGAGAAGCAATATACTCTATTGGAATGGCAACATAGCAATGAAAATGACTTAATCATTTGTTTTTGAGTGAAAAAGGCAGACACAAGAGACAGATACTACATTATTGTTCTTATATAAATTTAGAATATAAGTAGATCTAAAACAGAATTTAGGGTACATACATTTTAGTAAACGTAAAACCAATGTGATTATTGAAAATCATGTCAATGCTTTGGGGTAAAGGGTGAACCAATGATTTGGAGGGAATACAGTATTTCTGAGGTACTGGCCAGTTGTATGTCTTAACATAAGGGTAATTACAGGGATTCTTTCATTCTTTAAAAATCAAATATCCTGTCTTTGATTTGTATATTTTTAAATGTATATCATATCTTGTATAATATATTTTTAAAATAAAATGATCCCTGTTTATATAAGAATAAAATGAACTCTTTGACTAAAGTAATAATAGCACAATGAAAAATGTTTTTAGGAAGATGAATCTGAAATTAAATGCAGGTCAGAGAGGAAAGGGCAAAAACAGGCATGCATGAATCCATTTGAAATAATAGCAACAAGAGTGCTTGAGTAGTTATTGCCTAAGCACAATGAGGATTGGCATATTGTGGTTCTGAAGGAAATGACTTTGTACTTACAGCATTGGAGAAAGATTATTTCACTTGCAGTACTCTTATGTAATATTTAAAATTCATACCATCAGGGGCTGGAGATGACTTAGAGGTTAAGGCACTTGTTTGTGAACCCTAAAAACCCATGTTCTACTCTCCAGCTCCCATGTTAGCCAGACAGACAACAGTGAGGCAAGTGCAAGGTTGCACATGCCCACTAGTTGGCGTAAGTGTCTGGAGTTCAATTGTTGTGTCTGAGGCCCTGGTGCCCCAATTATCTCTCTCATCTCTCTCTGTTTCTCTCTTTCTCTCTCTTGCTCTATCTAAATTAAAAATTTAAATTACAAATTAAAATTAACACCATCAAAAGTAAAAGATCAAATGTAAGATCAAATGTTGAATTAATGAACTACAATATAGCTTTCTTCTCTCTTCTGAAAGGCTAAATTTTGCAGTCATTTAAGTAATTTAGCAGTAGGTCCATACATGGGAAGAAAGAATTACTTTGTTCATCTGTTCATTCACAAAATGAATTCCTCCAGAGTAATCTGCTCAAAACAGAAAAAAAGAGAATTTCTCAAAAAAAATAAGATATGGCATTTGTGACTGTAGTAAGTATATTTTTCAGAACTGTGGCTGTGACTATACCATGTGCGGTAAGGTCTCTATTGCTTCATAGAAATGCATAGTTGTTACAGCCTTTCACTACTTTTGTTTGGTAAATCTAATTCCAAAACACTTGGTTTGTGTTAATTAGGAAGATGCTACTTGAAATGCCATATTTCATAAAACATCTTTGTAACTACAATGTTGATCCCGTCAATCCACTCAAGTAGTATATTTTCTTGCTTTTTAAATTTTATTTTATTTTTCTCAATTTTTATTAACATTTTCCATGATTATAAAAAATATCCCATGGTAATACCCTCCTTATCTCCCCTTTTCCCTTTGAAATCCCATTATCCATCATATCCCCTCCCCATCTCAATCATTCTACTTACATATTTACAATACCAACCTATTAAGTACCCTCCTCCCTTCCTTTCTCTTCCCTTTATATCTCCTTTTTAACTTACTGGCCTCTGCTACTAAGATTTTTCCTTCTCACACAGAAGCCCAATCATCTGTAGCTAGGATCCACATATGAGGGTGAACATGTGGTGCTTGGCTTTCTGGGCCTGGGTTACTTCACTTAATATAAACCTTTCCAGATCCATACATATTTCTGCAAAAGTCATAACTTCATTTGTCTTTACTGCTGAATAGAACTCCATTGTATAAATGTGCCATATCTTCATTATCCACTCATCAGTTGAGGGACATCTAGGCTGGTTCCATTTCCCAGCTATTATAAATTGAGCAGCAATAAACATGGTTGAGCACATACTTCTAAGGAAATGAGATGAGTCCTTTGGATATATGCCTAGGAGTGCTATAGCTGGGTCATATGGTAGATCAATCTTTAGCTGTTTTAGGAACCTCCACACTAATTTCCACAATGGCAGGACCAGACTGCATTCCCACCAACAGTGTAGAAGGGTTCCTCTTTTACCATATCCCCGCCAACATTTATGATCATTTGTTTTCATGATGGTAGCCAATCTGACAGGAGTGAGATGTAATCTCAATGCAGTTTTAATCTGCCTTTCATTGATGACTAGTGACATTGAACATTTTTTAGATGCTTATATGCCATTCATATTTCTTCCTTTGAGAACTCTCTATTTAGCTCCATAGCCCATTTTTTGATTGGCTTGTTTGATTCCTTATTAGTTAACTTTTTAAGTTCTTTGTATATTCTAGATATTAATCCTCTATCAGATATATAGCTGGCGAAGTTTTTCTCCCATTCTGTAGGTTGCCTCTTTGCTTCTCTACTAGCAAACTGTTAAAGCTGGTAAAAACCTACAGCCACATAGCAGGATACAAAATAAATACACAGAAATCAGTAGTCTTCATATATGCTAACAACAAATACACAGAGGATGAAATCAGAAAATTACTCCCATTCACAAATGCATCAAAAAAAAAAAAGTACCTTGGAATAAACCTAACCAAGGAAACAAAGAATCTCTACAATGAGAACTTTAAAACATTAAAGCGAGAAATTGCAGAAGTCACTAGGAAGTGGAAAAATATCCCTTGTTCCTGGATTGGAAGAAGCAATATTGTGAAAATGGCAATCTTATCAAAAGCAATCTACACATTTAATGCAATCCCCATCAAAATTCCAACAGCATTTTTCATGGAAATAGAAAAAATAATCCAAAAATTCATTTGGAACCACAAAAAACCTCAAATATCTAAAATAATACTGAGCAACAAAAATAAGGCTGGTGGTATCACCATACCTGATTTTAACCTATACTACAGAGCCATAGTAACAAAAACAGTGTGGTACTGGCACAAAACCAGACATGTAGATCAATGGAACAGAATAGAGGACCCAGATGTAAGTCCAGGTAGCTATAGCCACCTGATATTTGATAAAAATGCCAAAAATACTCATTGGAGAAAAGAAAGCCTCTTCAGCAAATGGTGCTGGGAAAACTGGATATGTATCTGTAGAAGGATGAAAATAGATCTTTCTATCTCTCCATGCACAAGAATTAAGTCCAAATGGATTAAAGACCTTAACATCAGAGCTGAAACTTTAAAACTGCTAGAGGAAAAATTAGGGTAAACCCTTCAACATATTGGTCTTGGCAAAGACTTTCTGAATACAACCCCAATTGCTCAGGCAATAAAACCACAGATTAATCACTAGGACCTCATGAAAGTACAAAGATTTTGCACTGCAAAGGACACTGTGTATAAATCAAGTAGTATATTTTCATAGAGTAAATTATTTCTGTTAACATAAATACAAGCTGAAGAGTGCTTCGGTATGAAAGCATGGGTAGATATCTATAAGGAAGAAGATAGAAATGAATAAGGTAAAAAATTTTAAGTCATTAAATGTTAATAACTAAGTGAGGTATAAGTTATCCATAGGAGTACAGTGATCCAACTTTCTGGATTATTGTACTTTCTGCTTATTGCTGCAATACTTTAGAAGTTTTTGTAAGTGTTTTAGCAATATTGTCAATCATGATTTTGTATCACTGATACTGATTCAAGAGAGAACATAAGTACATATGTGAGAAAATGTGCAATTCCTCCTACTTTCTGCAAGTTGACATTTTAAAAGTTAAGCATATACTCTTGTTTAGCAATCAGCTAGAATATTTCCAACTTTGAAAGTAATTATACCTTTCCCAGAAACCTGTAGGGTAGCATGCTGAGAAGAAATGTTAGACTGAATCTTGAAAAATCTATAAAGTCATTGGTTCCCTAGCCTTTTTGTGCTGGTATTTGGAACATCTTGTCAGGGCTTTCGTCATTTCACCAAATTCTACTGAGGATATATGAATGTTTGGTCTCTTCTAACGTGTTTTTAATGAACACATAATTTAGTTTTAAACTTACCCTGCTATTTTTAGTCAAGCAATCTACTGTGTTTTGTCTATTTATTTTACAAACTATTCGACCATTTGTACTGCATATAGATATAAAGAAATTATAGTCCCACAAATAGTAGTGGGTTCACATACAACCTGATTACCTCCAAAGCTACTCCAGAGTTCAACTTTCACTAAAGTTAAGGCATTCTCCTTTCTCTACAGCTCTCCCTCTAAATGCAGCTAGAAATCCTAAATGAATACACAAATAGCCTTTGCAACTCTAATCACACATGTACTAGGAGGAGAACTTAAGTTCCAATTAATTTAGTAGTGAATTTCCTCCTATAAGTTTTCTCCAATATCTCACAAACTGGATTCATACCGTATACAGTCAGAAAAAGTTCTGAGACATTTGTAGAAGGAAGTCTCTCTGTAAGACAGAGATAGAAAGATAAAATAAACATTCTTGTTTTCCACCTGTGCCCTAGGCAACACTATTCCAAAGTGGAGCTTTTCCATGAAAGCCATTGTAGTAGCATTGCATGCTCCTAAAAATACAAGGCAAGACAATCGTTCTCTCTGAACAGGCATGGAGGGTTAAGAGACTCTGTAGGCAATCATATTGCTCCTTGTTCTCTCACTGTCCTGCAGCCCTGAAGGCTTGTCCATTTGTGGAAAGTGAACAGCAAAAGTTAAAGAAATTGAAGCCTCAGTTACTGATACTCCTGAGTGCTGAAGAGGATCAATGAGATGTCAAGGAGGATAGAACTTTGGTCCCTTTTAGAAATAAATTTCAGTTTTAAAACACTTTTTTTTGGTGACAGGTTCTCATGTAACTCAGTCTGACCTCAAACTGTCTATGAAGCTAAGTATGACTGACCATGGACTTCTTATGTTCCATCCTCTAACTCCTTGACTTACCCAACTGTTCATGAAGAAATATGCCCCTACATATACTTAGTAGGCTCTCACAAATATCAATTATGGAATAGACTTTGACTTAATTTCTAATTGTTCTTGAAAGGCTGGAATACTCAAGAGCTATAGAAGTACCTCAAATCCTCTGAATAAAGAACTAACATTAGAACCAAAGTCCATCCATGGTGTATTTTTTATCTAAACTTAACTAGATAGATCAACACACACACACACACACACACACACACGCACGCACGCACGCACGCACGCACACGCACATGCACACACACATACTTCATAAGGTTTCTAAAGGACTCCAGTTTTGTTTTCCAAATTCCTAGTTTCCAAAAACTACACAACATACAAAGAACCAGAAATGCCTGAAAAAATCTCAAAGAAGAAAAAAAAAAAAAAAAAAAACAGTAACAGAAAGTAACCTTGAGGTGACCTAGATATGATTTCTGACAGAGACTTTAAAGCAGTTGCACTAACCATGACAAAATAAAGACACTCTTGAAAAAGAAAGAAAGAAAGAAAGAAAAGCTAAAGTTTCACCACAGAAATAGACACAATAAGGAAGACCAAATGGAAACTTAAGAGTTGCCTAACACAATAATTTGTGCAAAATTCTATGGATCAAAGGGCCTATAGATATAAGAATAAAAATGGTTATTAGAAGGGATTACAGTGAAGTAGAAACAGGAACAAGATAGCTTTTTCTTTCAGAGGAATGATGTTAATAAATTTGACAATAGATCAGGAGAATTTAAATGTGAAAATGTCTTAGGAGGCTGAGCCTGGTGGTACATGCTTATAATTCTAGCACTTGGGAGATGGAGGTTGAAAGATAAGAAGTTTGTGGTAATACTGAGCTACCTAGAGAGTTTGAGGTCAGCCTGAGTTATATGAGACCCTATCACAAAAGTGTTTTATTCTCATTATTAGTAGTAGTAGTAATTGTAGTATTTATTCTTATTAACAACATATTTTTATGGATCCAGCATGTATTGGTAGCCCTATTTTCCCTTGTCCCTGCCCCCATTCCACTGGGGTCCCTCCTCAGTGCAGTTTCAGGAATTCCCTATGTGGGTTTTTAAAATGAGATTTACTTCTAACAAGGACCAAAGCTTCATGTACTGAAGAAATGTCTGACACATGTGTTATCATTCTCCCTGAAGAAGAGGGGAGAGGGCTTACTGCAGGGTATACATTTGGGTATGTAAAGACTAGATATTTCACAGTATTGTTGTAAGACAAACTGGCTAATAAAGAAGCTTCCAAAAGTGCAACATGATGAACTAGGAGAAACACATGGTTAGAAATATTACATAAAAGGTGAAAAGAAGGAAAGAAAAACTCTAAAAGATAACTAGGCAAAACCAACGCATTACATGTAGAGGAGCACCTTGAATTCACTATCCTCAACTCAGTGACTGCATGTTTCTTGTGGAAAAGCACTGTTAGACAGAAATTATTAAAGGTGAAAGAATCTTTTAAACAGAATTGTGTGGTGGTTTGATTCAGGTGTCACCAATAAGCTTAGGTGTCTGAAAGCTCTATTACCAGCTAATGGAGATTTGTGAATTAAAGCCTCCTGGTGGCAGTGTGTTTCTAGGGGCGGGCTTATGGGTGCTATAGCCAGTGTCGACTTACAAGTGTTTGGCACACTCTCCTGTTGCTATGGTTCACCTTATGTTGGCCAAGGGGTGATGTCCAACCTCTGGCTCATACCATCATTTTTCCTGCCATCATGGAGCTTCCCCCTTGAATCCATAAGCCAAAATAAACCTCTTTTTTTCCACAAGCTGCTCTTGGTTGGGTGGTTTGTAGCAGCAATGCGAACATGGCTGCAACAGTAAAGTGGTACCAAGAAATGGGATGGCTGCTAGACAACTGACTGTGTAACTGTGGCCTTTGGAGCTGATTTTCAAGAGGAATGTGGAAAAATTTGAAATTGGTCTAAAAGACACCTTGCAGTGCTATAAGTACAGCTTCATGGACTATTCTGGTCAGAGTTGAAAGACCTGAATTCAGTAAGAACTATGGACTGTGAGGTTTGGCTTAAGAGGGTGAGAAAGATATTTGCTGAGACTGGTCTAGCAGTTGGTATGAGAAGCTCGCTGTTATGCCTGTGTTCTTAGAAGTTGTGCAGGGCTGCTTTGCACAGAAATGAATTGGTGTGAGCAGAGGGATTTGGCACAGAAAATAAAACAAATCTTTGGGTGAAATGCTGCCTATTCAGCTGCAACTGAGAGATTACAGTTTTTGAGACTGGGACAGCTAACCTGCACTGGGGCAACAGAAAGAATGTAGACTCTTTTAAAGGGGCCTGAGTGTTCAAGGAGTGTCCTGTTCTTCAAAGTCTGCTTTATTCCCCTCTGTGTTAACAAATTGGCACCCTACCTGGTATTGTGGAGTATATGAATGCAGGAAAGAGAGGCTCATTGAGTTTGCAACATGGTCTTGTAGTTTGGAAATGGCCATGGGCATTATGATGCAGGTTTGCTGGATGCCTGCATGGAGAACTCATGGAGACATGAGGATGAGCCACGCATTGCAGTGGAGAACCAGTGGAAATGCCAGGACCACAAGATGGCTGCTAAGGAAAGCTGCTGGCCTCAGATGAAGTTTTCCAGGACTTTGAGTAACCTAGCTGGAGGGGCAGAACTGGAACTCCAGAGACTTGTTGCTGGTTAGAATTATCGAACTTGGAGACTTGTTACTGACTAGAATTGTTGTACTTGAAGCTACAAAGTTTGATGTTTTCACTGGTTGTTTTAAATCTTGTATTGGTTGAATATTTCTTTGCTATGCCCAATGCCATCTTTTGCAGTGTTTGTATTAATTCTGTGCCATTATGGGCTTGGGGGGAAGATTTTTTTGTTGGTATTATGGCTCAGCTAAAAGACCTTGGATTATGAGAATGTTTAACATCATTGGGATTGATAAAAACTATGGAAACTTTTAAGTTGGACTGAATACATTGTACTTTACATCATGTATGGAAATCTGTTTATGGGGGTCAAGAGTGGAATGTGGTGGTTTGATTCACGTCTCTCCATAAACTTAGGTATTCTGGATTTTAGGTTACCCAGCTGATGGCAATTGGAAATTAGAGCCTCCTAGATGCAGTGTGTTGTTAGAGGTGGGCTTATGGGTATTATAGCCAGTTTCCCCATGCAAGTGTTTGGCACACTCTCCTGTTCCTGTTGTCCACCTTATGTGGGCCCAGGAGTGATGCCCACTCTCTGCTCATGCCACTGTTTTCCCCTGCCATCATGGAGCTTCCCCTCAAGCCTGTAAGCCAAAATAAACCTCTTTTTTCCACAAGCTGCTCTTAGTTGGGTGATTTCTACCAGCAATGTGAACCTGACTGCAACAAATGGTTTATTGAATCCTTACAGATGATAGTAAAAGGAACAGGTTCTAGAACAAGTTTCTGCAACAACCAGCAGCATTGTGAGAGAGCTATTGGAAAAATGTCCACCAGACCTAAAGCTTACAATATGTTTTCAGGGGATGGGGAGAAATGGCTCATTAGGTAACGTGCTTACTGTCTGAGGACTTGAATTCAGATCCCTAGCCCTCACATAGATGCTAAACATGGCAGTGTGTGCCTTCAATCCTGGTGCTGGGGAGGTGGAGATAGGATCCTTAGGCCTTTTTGGCTAGCACAATTTGTGAGCTCTAAGTTCAATGCATGACCCTGTCTCAAAATATAAGGTAGAAAAAAGTAAGAACAAGATGACATCTACCTCTGGCCTACACATAAATGTGTAGATACATTAATTTTCACACACAGATGAACATATATACATATATACATGCCCTAATACTACATACACACAAACACACACACACACACAGAGAGAGAAAGAGAGAGAGAGAGAGAGAGAGAGAAAGAACTTTATAATGAAAATTCAGGGATGGGAAGCACCCACTGTTTATGTGAAAGCTACATTGGCTGTAGATACCAGGGAGATTAAAAAAGAAAGGGGAGCATTAGAACAGGAAGTCAATCCATAAGGTGAACTTCTTACTTCTGGATTGCTTGGTAACAATAACATAAAACATTTCTATGTTCCACAGGGCAAAGTGGCCCTGATTGGATTTATGTCAAGGTTTAATCATATAGTTAGAAAGTGAAAAGTCCTTTTGTTGGTCAATTTCCTTTATTTCTTTCACATTCCATACTCCAGCTCTTGCAATAAATTTAAGACATCTCAGAATTTTTCCTTTAATCACCATAGAATCCAGAATATAACAGAACATTTCAAGCTCTGCAAACAACACACAATACTATAGGCAGAAAAAATCCAGTTTCTCCTATTGTACCCTCAAAAGATACTTTTAACACCAAATGTGTAGCAGTTTCTTCTGACAAACAAATAAAAAGCTTAATTATGCAATGGGGATGAGCAAGATATCCTGTAACTCAATTAAATTCTAAGACTTTAAGTGGAAATATTATCAGATCACACAGGGGGAATCTCAGTTCCACAGACAGATCTACTCTCCACAGTAAACCCCAATCCACATCTAAGCCTTGGGAACTTCTGATGCACTACTGACAAACTAGAGCTCACAAGTCCCTTCCTGAATATATTCACTTTCCAGAAGAATGAATGAACCAAGGGAACAAGTTGCTCAGTTTATTATCAAAGCCATTACAAATGATGCAGATGAAGAGATGCACTCAGTGAGTTATGGGCAAAGGAAGTGGCTTCTACATCACACCTTGTACATCGTCCTCTGGGAAACTGGCCAGTGTACACAATTTATCCATGTAAAGCCCTTTTGGACTTTATGGAGACTTTGTCATGGAGTCATGTTTGATCTGATCAATTAACTGTGCTCATCTTAAACTTTAGCCACCTCACCTCCTTAAAAGTTGGGGATAGGGCCGAGAAGACCAAACCCATCAGCCTGCTTGGGACCTTCTCCACCTGGTGACCAAACACCACCCTGAAGTTAGCTGTCAAGGGATTGCTAGTGGTCACTCAACTTATTAGCATACAGGATACTTAGACATTATATATATTACAAGAATATTATGAATTGCATTCCAGGAAACAGGAATAAGTCCAAATATATATTGTACAATATCACATAGGTCAATTACTCAGAAATAAAGGCAAAGTCAAGAAATTATTGGGTGATAGAAATCCAAGGTAATGCTATGCCAACTAGCAAGCTCTGAGTCAATGAAAGAAACATACACATAGAGGGATAATATATTGGAATGGGAAAGAACAATGGAAAATTTAAATAGTGGAATTTGTATAACAGAATAATTCTCCCTTTATGAATGCTTTGAAATATATGTTCTAGTAAACACAATACTTATAGTAAAGGGACTGAATCATTAATAGTAACTCCAAAGAACAGCCAAGGATTTAGGGCTTCAGTGCTGAATTCTATGAAACACTTGAAAAAGAGCCTAATATCAGTCTTACTTAAGCTCTTATAGAATCTGAGAAGATGGAATACTTCTATATTCATTTTACAAGTCAAAATTACCCTGGTACTCAAAACAGATGAGAACTCAAGAAAATTACCAGCCAAGTAGTCTAATGAACATTGATGTAAATATTGTAATTATAGACATTTATACTAATATATTGGTTACTTGGTATCATTGTAACTGAAGGCCTAACAGAACAATTTATGGCAAGAAATAAGGAAAGCATTATAATGGCAGAGTTCTGTCTATGGTGGTGAAAGCAAGAGACAGCTGCTTGTTACAAGGTGGTAGGCAGGAAGTGGAGAGACAGGTGAGAACCATAGTATCACCCTCAAGACCCATCCTGCCAGGTATGCACACATTCTAAACCTAAAGATTCTTCCACCTTCCAAACAATTGCTGCTAGCTGTGGACCAGATGATTAAACACATAAGCTTCACATTCAAACCATACTGAAAGAAACAAAAATCCATATTATGTCCTCAATAGATGAAGAAAAAGTACCCATAAATTTACCAACCTGAGGAAAAATTCTCCTATTAAATTCATTTTAAGAAGGCCACTGATGGATATGATGCAATATTGGAGAAGATGAAATATTTTCTTCTATCACCAGAAACATGGCAGCATGCCTGTTCTTACCACTTTTACTCAATGTAATGCTGGAAGTCCTAGGCCAAGCAATTAGACAAGAGGAAAAAATAAATTTGAGAAAGGAAGACACCAAGTTGTTTTTTTACAGATGACATTATCTTATATGAAGATAAGTCTAAAGCCTCCAATAAAAAAGCTATTAAATGAACTTAACAAAAGTACAGAATATAACATCAACATGCAGAGATCAATAGTACTTCTATGTATTAACAAAAGCCTGCCTGAAAAAAGTTTATAAAATCTTATAATTGCTACAAAAATATTTGGAAATCAATTTTAATCAAACAGGTGAAAGACTTGCATGCTGAAAATCATGGACCATTAAATGAGAGAAACTAAAGACATAAATAAGTGTCAAGATATTCTGTATTTATGTAATATAAGAATTAATATTATTGAAATGTCCCAGTGTGATGTAAAGGTTTAATCCCTCCAAAACTTCCAATGTCATTCTTTACAGAAATAAAAAAAAAAAATCCTAAATTTCACATGGATCAGCAAATGATACAAAATAACAAGGCAATCTCAAGTAATTTCTGAAGCTTAAGCTAAAATAATGCCTAACTCTGAAATATTCTGCAAATATACAGAGATCAAATCTCCATGGTACTGACATGAAAAATAAACAAATGGGTCAATAGAACAGGAGAGTGGGCCCAGAAATAAATGCATTCTTGTATGGTCAATTGATTTTGAACAACAATGCCAAGAGTACACAATGGCAGAAAGAAAGTCCCTTCAATAAGTGATATGGTGATATGTAGTATCTTTATTTAGGAGAATAAAATTAAATTTGAGATTGTATACTAACATAAAAATTAATTCAAAATAGATTGATGATGAAAATATAAGTCATGAAACCAAACAAAATGTAGAAAAGCTTTATAGACCAGTCTGAGCAATGATCCTTTTAAATATTAACCCAAAAGCACAAATAACAAAGATTGTAGATAAGTAGAATCATATCCACCTCAAAGCTTCATTGTAGCCAAGAAACCAATTAACACAATGGAAAGACAGTCTGTGGTTGGTCACGGTAAGCATGCAATCTTAGCACTTGGGAGGTGGAAGTTGTTAAGATCAGGAGTTAAAGGTCATCTTTGAATATATAGATAGTCTGAGGACAGCCTGAGTTATAGGAGACACTATCCCAAAAATAAAATAAAAACTGGAAAAAAAAAAAAGAATTAAGAGAGGGACAAGAGGGAAGGAACTAAAGGACAAAGAGAGGGAGGAACTAAGGGACAAAAGAACAAAAACTACAAGTATAAATAAGGAACTCAACCAGATTTAAAATTGTATAAATGGGCTAGGGGAGATTTCCAACTGGATAAAGCACTTGCTGTGCAAACATATCAACTAGAGTTTGTACCCTAGAATTCATATAAAAGCCAGCTATAGTCACAAGTATTTGTAACAATGTCAGCCCTCTGTGGTAATAAAGGAGGTGGATACAGGAGGACAATTCTGGAAGCTCATGGACCAGCCAGCCTCAAATAAGGTGGAGGGTAAGGATTGACACTAGGAATTGTCCTCTGACCACCCTACATGCACCCTGGTGCTCATAAACCTGCACTAACACAGTAGCAAATATACAGCAATACACACAAGGTTTAAAAATGGATACATGACCTTAATTGTACAAATCTCAAAAGAAGATAAAAAATAATAATAATATTTCAAAATGTTCATGACTAATAATCAAATAAAAGCAAATGCAAACCACAATGAGATAACTTCTGTTACCAAATCTAAGATTTTATCACAGCTACAATCAAAGTCGGTAATGATAGAGATAGTGTGGACAGAAGGAGCTCTTCTGTATTGCTGGTGATGTGTATAACCATATTGAAACAGTATGAAGGTTTTCAGAATGTTACAAATAGGCCTGTCATATCATCCAGAAATCTGGTTATATATTCAAAGAAAATGCCATTAGTAGCAGAAGAGATGTGTTCCTTCCTATGTTCATTGAGAATCAACCTAAATACTAATAAAAGGATAACCACTGAAATAACTAAAATGCAATATGTTATATAAGGAAATGTTTTTGGCCTGTAGAAAAGAAAGGTATCTCATTTACAACATGGATGACCTGGGAGGACATTATGCTAAGTGAAATAATATAGGCACAGAAAAATATCAAATGAGTTTATTCATACATACTAACTAAAAATCTTGAATTTCTAGTATTTAGAGAGAGAATAGGGTTAACAGGAACTAGACAGGGGACATAGTAGTGAGGCAGTGAAGAGGGATGTTGGCCAATATACACAAAACTTCAATTAGATAGGGAAAATGAAGAGAACTATTGCCCAACATGTCACCAATAGTTCATCACAATATTCAGAATTACTGCAAATTCTTGAATATAGTTATGACATGTTTACACCTCAATAAACATGAGAGGTAATACATATGCAAATGAGGTCAATTTCACCATTTCACAATGTAGACATATTTCAAAAAATGTTTTACATTTTATATATATAGATAGATAGATAGGTAGATAGATAGGTAGATAGAGAGATAAATGTATATATATATATATATATATATACATATATATGCATATCTATCTATCTATCTATCTATCTATCTATCTATCTATATATATACACTTTTCTAGTGGAATTTGTTCATTTATATTTGACACAACCAAAAAGACCTATAAGATGACAACATGGTTAAAGATCAATTCTAAGAGGGATGTGAAAAGGTAAATAAGAACATTTTATCCCTTGAGCAACAACTGCAAAAAAATATAGAGAGATAACATCGAAACCTCAATAAATAAAAGACATAAACAAGTCATAGGCCATACAATATTTATTGATTAGAAAACTGAGCATAGTAAAGACATCTATTCTTCTTAAATTGATGTATAGATTTAAATTATTACCATAACAATACTGGCAGGAATTTTATGGGGGAAATGTACTGCTAAGTCCAAGTAAGTAAGTAAAGTAAATTAGCTGAAAAAGTTTTCAAAATAACAAAACAGTGTTGGAGAGATGACTCAACAATTCAGAGCACTTCCTGTGCAAGCATTATGTCATTAGGAGGGCTGAAAGACCACACAAGTTCAATTCCCAGGACCCACATAAACAACTGATCATAGACATGCATGTATGTAACCCAGTTCTGTAGTGCTAAGCAAGCAGAGAATAGCTTGTAAAAAAAAAAAAAAAAAGTCAAGTTGTGGGATTAGTCATAGAGGTGAGTTCAAGTATAAATGGGCTGAAGAAAGATGATGGGGAGTACCTTATGTTCCTCTCCAGACGCTACAGGTGAGCACTCCTTGCTTAGGTTAGAGCACCAGGCGCAGCATGGGTACATCACGTGCATACAACACACATACCACATTAACACACACACTATACTACACACACACAAATAAGAAGAAATCTAGAAGAAGGAACATGGTCCAATGTTAATATTTATTATAAAGCTACCAATATTAAGACAGTGTGACCCTGGGGAAAGGATAGTCTTAAGCAATTGATCAGACTATGTAGTCAGATGTATACACAAACAGGAACAATACAGTAATTTTAAAAAATATTTATTTATTTATTCATTTATTTATTTAATTTGAGAGAGAGAGGAGGAACATGCAAGGGTCTCTTGCCACTACAAACTCCAGACATGCATTTCGTTATTCACCTGGTTTTATGTGAGCACTGGGGAGTTGAACCTAGGTCAGCAGGCTTTGCAAACAAGTACTTTTGGCCACATCTCTCTAGGCCAACGATACAGCAAAATTTGAGAATTAACCTAGGCAATTTGATGTGAAAAGAATATCTTTTAACAACTGTTCTTCAAACAGCTAGAGAGTAGATCTGAAATGTTATCACAGAAAGTGAGATAATGCATTGCAAATTGGGTCAATTTGGTCTCTCCACAATGTATATAGATTTCAAAGAAGCATGTTTTAAATGAAACATTATATGCTATTTTCTGTCAGCTAAAAAAAGTAATTACGTAGTTTTTTGTTTTGTTTTTGGTTTTTCGAGGTAGGGTCTCACTCTAGCCCAGGCTGACCTGGAATTAGTCTCAAGGTAGTCTCGAACTCACGGCGATCCTCCTATCTCTGCCTCCTGAGTGCTGGGTGAAAGACATGTGCCACCACTCCTGTAAATTACATATTTTTTAAAATCCTTAAACCTACTCTTTTTTATTTGTTTTAAGTTATTGATTTTTTTTTTTTATAAAAAGGTTGCACCCATAGACCCTGTCTCTCCCACGTCCAATTCTGTTGAGGGTCTTCAGCGTGGTTATTGGTATTCATTGTGGAGATCAATAGGCCTCAGTCAGTCTCTGCAGGCATGGAGAAACGTGGTGTTTCATTTGATGTTATGTCTCTATTCAGGTTGCTTATCTCTTCTACATTTAGTTTTGGTAGGTGGTATAAGTTAAGGAATTCATCCATTTCTTCTGGGTTTTCCAATTTTGTGAAGTATAGATCTTTGAAATATGTCATAATGATTCTTTTAATTTTATTAGGGTCTTTTGTAACATCTCCCTTTATATTTCTGATTTTGCTGATTTGAGCCTTCTCTTTTCATTTTCTTTTTGATCAAATTAATCAAAGGGTTTTATAAATCTTTTCGAAGAACAAGCTCTTAGATTCATCAATTTTCATTTTTTTTTTTATTTCCAATTCATTGATTTTCTTACTACTGGGTTTGAATTGCTCTTGTTTTTCCAGTGCCTTCAGGTGGATAGTTAAGGCACTGGCTTAAGATTTCTCTTTTAATAATGAAAGCAGTTAGTGTCATAAACTTTCCTCTTAAAACTGCCTTCACTGTGTGCTATAGGTTTTTTTCTTTTTAATTTTCTTTTTTTTTTTTGAGAGCGACAGACACAGAGAGAAAGACAGATAGAGGGAGAGAGAGAGAATAGGCGCACCAGGGCTTCCAGCCTCTGCAAACGAACTCCAGACGCGTGCGCCCCCTTGTGCATCTGGCTAACGTGGGACCTGGGGAACCGAGCCTCGAACCGGGGTCCTTAGGCTTCACAGGCAAGCACTTAACTGCTAAGCCATCTCTCCAGCCCTATAGGTTTTGATATGTTGTGTTTTTATTATCATTCAGTTCCAAAAAAATTTTAATTTATTTTTTGATTTCTTCTACTACCCACACATTATTTGATATTGTTCAAGGTACTGGGTTTTCTCTTGTTTCCCTTGTTGTTAATATCTAGCTTTATTGCATTGTGGTTTAATATAGTATATGGAATTAGGTTGAATTTCCTGAATTTGTTAAAATATGTTTTATGCCAAATATATGATCTATTTTAGAGAAAGTTCCATGAGCTGCTGAAAAGACTGTGTATTTTGTAGAATTAGGGTGAAATATTCTGTATATGTCTGTTAAGTTCAATTGATCTATTGTTTACTTCCCTTATTTCAATGTTATTTTTATGTTTAGATGATTTGTCTAATGATATAGTGTAGTATTAAAGTCTCCTACTATAATTGTGTTGAGGGTTATTTCTGCTTTATTATCCAATAGAACTTGCTTTATAAAATTTTATGCTCCTATGTTTGTTGCATAATTGTAATATCCCCTTAATATATTGTCCCTTTGATGAATATGAAATAGCCTTCTTTATCTCTTTTGATTAACTACGGTTTGAAGTCCATTTTGTCTAATATCAGTATAACCACCCCTGCTTGTTTCTTATTTCCATTAGTTTAGAAAATCTTTTTCATCCTTTCACCCTAAAGTGGTGTCTATCTTTATTGGTAAAGTGGGTTTCCTGTAGACAGCTAATGGATGGGCCCATTTTTCTGATCCAGCTTTTAAGCCTGTGTCTTTTGATTGGGCCATTGAGGGCATTGATGTTTAGATATATAATTGTGAGGTGAGAGGTATTACCTGTCAAACTAAAAATGTTGTAGAATTTGATGTGTGTGTGTGTGTGTGTGTGTGTGTGTGTGTGTGTGTGTGCGCGTGTGTACTTCATAAGTTTTCATGTCTGTTCTGCTCATGGTTGTTATTTTTCTTTTTTATTTTTTAAATATTTTTTGCTCATTTTTATTTATTTGAGAGTTACAGAGAGAGAGGGAGAGAAAGTGGCAGATAGAGAGAGAGAGAGACAGAGAGAGAGAAAATGGGCCCACCAGGGCCTCCAGCCACTGCAAAGGAACTCCAGATGTGTGTGCCCCCTTGTGTATCTGGCTAATGTAGGTCTTGGGGAATCAAGCCTCAAACCGGGGTCCTTAGGCTTCACAGACAAGTGCTTAACCGCTAAGCCATCTCTCCAGCCCAGGTTGTTATTTTTCTTTCTTGTAGATTCTTGGGTGTGATTGTTCTTCTCTTTGGGTTTGTTTAATCTATGCAATATACTTTCTAGGACTGGCTTAGTTCTCATATAATTGTATATCTGGCTTTTATCATGGAAAGTTTTTCTTTCACCTTCAATTATGAGGGATATATTTTTCTGGATAACACTTGGGTTGGCAGCCATAATCTTTTAGTCCTTAAAATGCTCCATTCCAATCCAGTCTTGATTTTAGAGTTTCCATTGAAAAATCAGAGGTAGTTTTGATGGGTTTACCTTTGTATGTAACAAGCTGTTTTACTTTTGCAGCTTTTATAACCCTTTTTTTGTTTGTTTGTTTGTATTCAATGTTGAGTTTTAACTATAGTGAGACATGGAGAATTTCTTCTCTGATCCTTCCTGTTTGAGTACTGAGCACCTATTGTACATTGATGGGACACTATTTGTGAGATTAGGGAAATTTTCTTTAATAATTTTGTTAAAGATATTCTCTATTCCTTTGGTATGTATTTCTACCTCTTTTTATGCCAATGATCCAAATATTTGGTATCTTTAAGGTGTCCACCATGTCCCTTATATTTTGTTTACATGTTTTTATAATTTATCATTATTTTTGAACTGCTGGACGATTTCCTCTGTCTTTTCCTCAATTTCTGAGAACCTATCCTCCAGATGACCTACTCTGTTCACGAGTCATTCTTGGGAACCTTTAAGAAAGTGATTTCAGAGACTGGAAAGATGGCTTAGCAGTTAAGACATTTTCTTGAAAAGCCAAAAGACCCAGGTTCAATTCCAGTATACCCACATATGCTAGATACACAAGCTGACACATGTGTTTGGAGCTTGTTTACATCAGCTAAAGTCCCTGGAGCACCCATTCTTTCTCTCTGTACCTCTTTCTCTCTTTAAGCTAAATTTTAGAAAAGCTATTTCAATGTTGGGTATTATAGTTTGTTTTTCAGAATTTCATTTCTGGATTAGACTTGCTAGCTGTTAGTTGGAATTCATTCTTGTATTTTATTATATCTTCATTGAGTTTATTCCACTGCCTGTTGAGATCATTTTTTGTTGATTCTTTTCCATTTCCTTTAAATTTCTATCAAATTATGTTTTTATTTTCTTCAATATTTTTGAGTTCTTTTTGTTGATTTGTTACTATTTCCTTCAGCCATGCTTTGAATACATTCTTGAATTACTTTGTTAATTTTCTTCGTTCAAACATGTTTTAAAATATTTTGTGAATTATTTGTTTGGATTCTCAATTAAATATTCTATCCTCTCATTTGTGGCCTCATTAAGTTTGTTGAATATACTTGTCATAGCTTCATTTTGGGGTTCTAAGGCTAGAGTTTCCTCTAGTTTGCAATGGAGACAGGCTTTCACTATGGGGCAAGTTAACCTGGGTGAGGATATTTTGGTTTGGTATCTTGCATTCTTTGTTTTGTGTTGGGGTTTGCCCATTGTGGGGTCATTATGTTGTTTTACTAGTCCTGTGGCAATTAGTATCTCTTGTGGAATATGCCATCATTGACTTGTTCAGGTTTGGTCAAGGTAGGAGTGGGAAAGGCATATATTCACTTGTTTTCACTGGGTTCTTTTGAGCCTGAGTGGGTCTTTTTTGTGTATTCATTCTCCTGGGAATTCTTTGTGGGGCTCTGGAGTGCCTGACCAACTCACTGACCAGGGAGAGTCCTCTTGTCTCTGGTACTCACTTCCTGGTCCTTGGTGGTAGGATTGCCTGTGGTAACAAGTAGAAAGCAAGGCAAAGGAATAGAACTGATTGCACTTGAGGGCTTGAATCTCAGTCACCATGGTTATGTGGCCTGCCTGGGTCATGAGTTTGGGGTTGAGATGATTGCAGGTGGATCCCTGCTTGTGAACACTTGTGTGCCCATGAGCAGGATACCAGCCACCCCACACATGCTGCTGGGGAACTGGGAGCCAGCGTCTAGTTCTAAACCTATTCTTAAACCCCTTCCAAAAAGTAACTTTAAATGGATCACAGTTGATTTTTAAAATATTGAGCTCTAAAATTGATAGAAGAAAACATTGAAGCAACAATCATTATATATGTTTGTCAGACAAAAACATAAATTATAATATCAAAGACACAACCATAATTGAAAACACACTACGGACCAAACCTCAGCAAGATAAAAATTTGGAGTAGAACGGATGGGGCACTATCAAAAGAAGTAAATAACACAAATTATTTACCAAAGTTTGGCATAGTAGTTTTATTTGAAATATACAAGGAATTTTCATGATGTAACAATGAGCAAGTGACCTACTTTTTCAAAAATGGTCAAAATATTTTATCAGACATTTGATGTGAGAAGACAGATGAGCATGAGAAGGGTTAGAAGCACATGAGGAGACACTTAACATCATTAGACCTTAAGAAATTCAATGAAAGCCCTTGTGAGAAAGCAGGCCATGCTAGTTTAGATCAAATCTCTTAAACTGATAATACTAAGTATGGATTAGCACTCTGAGCAATGTAAAATCTCATGCATTGATGGTATGGATATAAAATGTAAGAGCCATCCTGTAAAGCAATTTGGCAGTTTCTAATAGAGTTAAACATGCAATTAATATACATCCTGACAATCAAGTTCCTGTTTACCGTACAAAACTTAAAATTTACATTTAGATTTTCGGCCAAGATGGTGACCGCCTAGCTGCACTGCAAATCCTGAGGAAAGAAAGATAGATGCAGATCCTAAGGAGAGAGTCACCCCATCATACCTCAAAAAGGCCCCTGTTGAAACTAAGGAAAATTGATGAAAGAAGCAAGGGTGCTGTTTTCCTGATGAACCGGATACCAGCACAAGGGGAAAGGAGACCAACACAGAGAAAAATTAACTCCTACCAAATCAGAGAGCCAGAGCCTCAGAGGCCCCCAACACCTCATCACTGAGGCAGACCAAAAATGATCCCAACATGGCTCAGAGAAATTTTGCAGAAGAGGGGGTGGAAAGAATGTCAGAGCCACATGTTGAGTCAGGATATGCAGAGACATTTATCGTACCAATAACTATGTGATAACTCCACAATGCATGACCCATATACTTCAACAAGGAGGGGCCAATGGGGAAGGGGTAGGTCACGGATGAGCCTAATAATGGTACCAAACTGCCTGTATTTACTGAATAGAAAACTAACTTAGAGAGAGAGAGAGAAAATTACATTTAAACAAGAAATCAATATTGGAATGTTTGTAAAAGTGTATTCATAATTTCTGGAAACCAGAAATAACCCAAATAGGTGAATAAACAAACTCAGGTCTGTTTATATAGGAAAATTCCTCACAAATAAAAAGCACATAACCATCAAAGCACAATCTGATGCGTGTAAGAGAAAGAAGGCAGCCTCAAACCTTAGGTACTTCATGGTTCTTTTTAGAGGACACTTTGGAAAGGGCAGAACTCTAGGGGCCACATAGATAAGTAGTTGCCAGTAATTGACGTTTGGAATATAGTTTGATTACAAAAGGCCACACAGAATTGTGTTTATCACCATTAATACATTTTTCATCCAAATTGTGGCAGCAGGTACTTAGAGCTACATCCATTAAAAGTCATATTACTGCCACCTAAGAGTTCATTTATCAGTTTGTTCACTTTTAGTGACATTACTCTCTCTCTTATGATCGCATCTCTTAGTCCTCCGATAAAGCCAGCAACACTGAATATTACACTAAGCAAACTTTCAAGTGTTTCTTTCAAAATTCTGAATACAGGGCCATGTGAATATGGAAACAATTAAATCCATACAAACATTTTCGCAATGTAACAAGCAAATTCTATAGAATAAAGCTTAAAACGAAGTTAATTTAACATATATTACTATTATGAATCATCACTCTTGGATCACGTGGAAGGCAGTACATTTAAATGACTGTAATTAGAGTTGCTTTTATAGGCAAACGATTTAACTTCTTTTCCCTTGTATCTGTAACCACTGCAGTGTTTTTAACTTTGATGTACATCACACACAGAAGTCATTTACTCATTGTGACTTCTGAAATTTTTCACATACTTGACTCACACACAAAAAAAATACAACTGCTAGTTTGGGGAATGAGTAAAATAAAAATTGCCTGGAAGTGGAAAACTACCAAAGCACAGAAATTTGCCAAGTAAATGTAGGATTTGATAGGGGGAAAACAGTTAAAATCCACAAAGATTTATATAAACCTAATCCATACAAGGTAGGGATTAGAAACGTAGGGACTATATTTCAATAAACCAAGGTCTTTGGCCTTTAATGAGACACAAAAGAAAGAATGTAAAATCCATGCAATGATACATACAATTTTTGTGAACTCTAAACTGCCATGCAAAATAAAATATAATATAAAGTAGGTTTGGGTATAATAACCAAATCTATAGGCCTGTTCTTTTTTTCTTATTTTCTGGTTTTCATCTTTTTATTTTCATTACCATTAATATTAGTATTCATCACTAAGTCAACCTTGTCTGTCACTATTATTGTGGTGTTCTAAAGATAAATTTTCTATTTATTTGTTTATTACAGATT
Organism: Jaculus jaculus; assembly: GCF_020740685.1. NCBI lineage: Eukaryota > Metazoa > Chordata > Mammalia > Rodentia > Dipodidae > Jaculus > Jaculus jaculus. The sequence goes on from NC_059104.1 coordinate 84,806,703, forward strand.
TATCTAGAATTCTTTATAATTTTATTCATTATTTTATATACATAATATTTACTTTGATCATAATTTCTTCCTATTGCCTTCTTTTGGCCCTTTTCCTGTCACACTGCCACTGAACTCCCTTAGGTCCTCATCCTATAGACTGACCCCTCTCCCCAGCCCAACAGTAAGAAGTTTGATCATTCATATATTTCATATGAATATGGAGAGGAGACATCAAAGACTTGAAATGAAAATTGCATACTCAGAACATAATTTTTCAAGTGAATTATGTGGCAGTATAAAGAGTCAATTATAATACACTAGAAGACTGAATAGAAAGGGATTGTCTAGAAGGCTGGCTACATTGTTCAAGAGAGCTTGAATAAGGATAAGAAAGCAAAAATGGCTTCAGATGTGTGAGACATGTGAAAGAGGTAGATTGGCTGGGCTCTGAGCCTGTCTGTCTTCTGTTTAATGAGAAAAGTCAAAGATATTGTAAGCATACTGAGGCCAAGTAAGAGAGACTTGTGATACCTCCAGCTGCTAGGTGATGTTGGGACAGATACTGAAAAGATGGACTTGAATGAGACAAGTTGACTTTGAGATATGAATTAGATGAAAATACAGTCAGAAACCCAAAGTTGATGTCAAGGGAAAAAATAAACTGTAGATAACCTAAAGTATAAAAAATTAAAATAAATAAAATAAAATAAAAAGAAATAAAAAGAGGAAATAGATTAGATTAAGAGCTGAATGGATAGAGACAGGCACCTCAAAAACAGGTTTGACAAGCCAGGCCTGGAGTAGTAAGGAGCAGGATAATTTTATCAGAAAGCTAAGGAGGAAGACCATATGGGATAATGAAAGATGCTGGTGACTTACTCTTCAATGGTTGTGTCCATGTGGGCAAAATTTCAGGTCAATGAAGTCAGAATGATAGGTGAGAAAGCAAAGCCACAAAGTGAGGAAAGTTTAGGAGATTTAAACATCAAGTGTGAAAAGCTTTACAAAACCATTTCTCAGTTTCAAAAGGATAACATGACCTCAACTGACAACCAAATTACATAAAGAATTGCCCCATTTCTTCTTGAAACAAAGTACTTATTGTTTCTTTCCCAGTATAGAGCCATTAAATTGACACCTGTGGCTGTAACTAGACAAGAGAAGGGCTCAGAACGTCATTAGAAGACTCTCTATTTTTCCTGATAAATCTCAGTCCTCTGGAAAAAAAATGATAAAAATGAGAAATTTGGTGAGCAGAGATTGTGTCCAGCCATAAACAAATTCTACACACCATGCATTGACTTGAACCCTCATGGCAGCAAACTATTCAGGCATTGCCTCCTCAGATGATAATATTCTTTTTGCCCTGTCAGGCTGGACTTATGATCACAGGGAAGTTCTTGTTTGATGCATCCATCTCTCCTCATTTCTGGTGAATATGAGTGTGCATGTTACACTGGAGAAAGTGAGATAACTCCTGTGTAGGCTTGTGCTCCACTTTTTCAGTAGTCACACATGACAGTGGCCCCATGGGATAGAATATGAAATTTCATATCTAAGAAAACAAATAACAAAAAGAAGAACAAAAACAAATAACAAAAAGAAGTACTTCTTATGCTTCACCAGCCTTCAACTCTGAAACCTGGCCAATCTAAGGCATAAAATACCATCACTGAAACAGGGTAAGTATGTTGTCCAGATCTGTGTTTTTGTTTCATTTTGTTACAGTTTTATTCAATTTCAGTAGAGATCTGGCTTGAAGGTATTGGATAAATGCTAAATAATAATCAAGCTGAGGAAAAGAAATGGATTTCCCAACATAGTGGGTATAAAGAGAACAGGCTTAATTATTGATTCTCACTCTTGCTTTGTCTACACCTTGGCTCACATTCAAATAACTTGAGGGAGAAAATAGTTTAGAACCTAGTAAAACAGAAACTATTCTAAGCTTGTCTGGATGTCAGCACCACCTTTTTCTTTAATTTGGAAACCTATTTCTCTGCCATTGTAGTATATCAATAAAGAAAATATAGAAAGCATATTTACCAATGTATACTCTAGCTGCTGAGAATGGAGCTTCAAAGGCTATAGGTAAGGGATCAGAGTCTGGCCCAAGGGAAGGTCTGAGGCTACTTTCCTTTCAAATTTTACCTCGTTTGGGTTTAGAAATTGCTTTTAATGACAGCCAAGAAACCTCAAGGAAATATTTGAGGTAATAGCATGGATTGTGCTTTGACTTTTTGTAGCAGTGAGTTTTGAATCACTCTAGCTCTTTACTAATGGTATCATATAAAAAATTAAAGCCTTTCCAATTTGTGCAACTAGGTTTCCAACAATCCTGTGGTGTGTAAGGGTCAAATCCAATGAGTGGGTTTAGACAGAGAGACATATCTAATAGGCATATTACCTTTTCTGCTTTCAACATGAAATAATGGGTTTGGGCTTTACAGTAAAAAAGAAATAAAAACTCCTTGAACCATAAGAATAACAGATAATAGGAACATGTTTGTAATTGTTCCACAAGCTTGACTTTCAAGATGTTTCTACAGATACCCAATGAAACAGAGAATTAAGGCAATTATATGCTCAATCTAGATGTCAGCTCAGTCACCCTGCCAGTTGAAACTTACATAAATTAACTTCTTTAATAAGAAGTCCAATATCCTCTCCAAGAGTTTTTCACACATCTAAAATGTACCTTCTTGTGGTTATCTGTATGTTTAATGAGCTATTCCAGTTGAGCTTACATCTTCTCTTCAGTGATAGTTGCCTTCCTCCTTGCTCAGTGAAAACTCAGGAACCTATGCAACCCCTTACACCTTTATTTTCTAAAACTATTCTCATAAGGCAATTTGTATAGAAAATAGCTATCAAACCTCAGCAATAGATATCCATCCTTATCATTAAGTGTATTACAAATATGTGTTCCTAAAATCTCTACAACTTTCCTGACATTGGAAATTCTTACTACCAATAGTGCCTATGCGAAATCTCTCTACCCATACATGAATTTCTCTTGAATTTCTGAGCCCTATCTCCTCCTCTACTTACATTTTGCCTCCCAAATAAAGGTTATCTTTAATGCCAGTAAACTTAACTCTCTCTTGATTTCCTGGCCTAAAGATCCAAAGACAAGTTAAGGAATTTTCTAAACAAAAAATGATCTGTTTAGAAAAGAATTATGCCACTCCCCTAGAAGATGAAATTGTGATTATCTATGGCAATGTTTGAAAATTGATTTTCTGTATTTCATATAGGAAAGGCTAACTATAAAATCAAGAACAGCTTCATTGTTGAATACCTAGAGGACAGATGTATGACATTTGAATTAATATATGGTGCTCTCCTAGTTACATATTTCATGCTATTCTCAGCATTGCACAGTGACTGAGACACTTTAACCCCCACAAAAAGGGTATTTTATCTGATGCAAGTACCTATTGAACTCAAGTTAGAAACATATGATGGTTTCTCCAAATATAAGCAGGTAAAATTATTTATAAAAATTTTAGGGAGCAGAATTTAATTTCCTTTAGAAAAAGAATATGTTCCAATGCACTTTGTTTTGTATGGTTTCAATGAGAATAAGTTAGGATTTTTTGAGGTGTTTCCTAGCCCCTGTTCTGCGTCATTCTCATTGTGTAAATGCTAACCACCAAATCATCAACTCCTAATGTGAGGAGCTCGTGGAGGATATCAAATCTTGCCTTTGTGAGGTTCCTTATTAAACATGCTAGGGGTGGAATAGATGGGAAACATGGGTTAGAGGGCATGAAGTAACTAAAAATTAGATGTTACAGAGCAATATCTTATACATAAAATGCAGCAAATGAAGTGTCAAGTTCTCCCCACCCTTCTAACCAACCTCTTAATTGAAATAAGCATTTATGCTTGGCCTTGCCATTCATTGAACAAGTTCCTGCCCCCCTGAGAAGAAACAACATCCATTTTCTTTTCAATATAAAACCATTTCCGATACATAAGTATATGTTACTTTTTCGTTTCAAGTTCTTCATGAATGGTTTTCTACTTTAACTGAAATTCCACAACCTTGATTATTTTCTTTATTCCATGGACTTACTGAAAACTAAATAGTTCCAAATCTAATCTACAAGTAGACTATTAGTAGGAATCACCTCTAATTTGGGTCCATAACAAAACTCTCAGCCTAACACAAATTGGCAGTGACCTTTGAGTAGCCACACCACACTATCAACTTCATGTCACAATTGAGGGCAAATAAATGTACAGACTTTCTTTTCCTTATTCCCTGAAGGATTGGTATTAGGCAACATTCTCTCTCATTTTTCATGCACAGCTTTCTTTCCTTTCCATAAGTACAGGAATGGCTTAATGTGTGTCTGATTGATGAAACAAAATATCTGATTTATGATTTATGAAGAAAGGGAGTCTATTTTGGCCAAGAGTTTTGGAAAAGGGAAAGTTCACATTGGCCAGACCCATCTGCTGAGGTCCATGTGCTGCTCCAAAGAATGGTGGAAGCTGGAAGGACAAGTGGGTAGCTGTGGAAGATGTGAACCAAACACCAGCACAGCGTGACTTTGTAACATCTTCTCTTCCTCTAAGGAATTTAGTCCCACACAGAAGTGAAAAATCTTCCTCCCTTGGAGGACATAAATTTTAATTTTTAAAAAACTAAATTGCCTCGAATAACCAAAAAATAAATAGATTGGCTGTATTTGCTGAGCAAAAATCTAATTAAAAAAAAATAAAATAAATAATAAAAAAAAATTCAACAAAAAAAAATGACAACATGTACTGGAGAGATGGTTTAGCAGTTAAGGTACTTGCCTTCAAAGGCAAAGGACTCAGGTTTGATTCCCCAGGACACACGTAAGCCAGATGCACAAGGTGGCACATGCATCTGGAGTTTGTTTGCAGTGGTGAGACACCCTGACCCACCTGTTTTTTTTCTCTCTCTCTCTCTGTCTCTGTCCCCCTTTCTCAAATAAGTAAAAATATAAAAATCATTTTGCTGGTCATGGTGGTGCACACCTTTCATCTCAGCACTTAGGAGGCAGAGGTAGGAGGATCACCATGAGTTTGAGGCCACCCTGAGACTACATGGTTAATTCCAGGTCATCCTGGACCAAAATGAGACCCTACCTCAAAAAAATAAATAAATAGAAATAAAAATAAATAAATAATTTTGTTTTAAAAATTAAAAAGTAACAACATGATCTTAGTTCAAAATTAGGCTTTCTTAAAATTTAAAACGTTTTTTTAAATACAAGGTATTTATTTTTAAAGTAAAGGATAAGATACAAGGTAGCTGATAAAATAAGGTTTCATTTATTTTCATTTGAAAATAGGATTTATTAAAACATGTTGATATCTTTTCAGATATTGATGCAATAATACAAGGAAATATATAAAATATAATGTTTCAGGTGCTGGAGAGATGGATGAGCAGTTAAAGTGCTTGCCTGTGAAGTCGAAGTACCCAGGGTTGATATCCCTGTAACCACCTAAGCCCGATACACATGGTGTATCATATGTGTCTTGAGTTTCTTTGCAGTGGCTAGAGGACTTGACACACCAAATCTTTCTCTCTCTGTTTCTCTCCCTTTGTTTCTCTCTTAACTATCTAACTAAATAAATAAAATATTTTTTAAAATAAGGTTTTGGATGACCTTTGGGGAAACATAGCAAGGGTAAGACATGTATTGTAGTTTATAATGGTCTAGCAACTATGGGCTAGAGATAGTACTAAAGACAGAATGAAGTTTTGGGAGCCACATGGGTCTGATTTGCCAAGCCAGCTTTGTGCAGCTATGTAGTCTTTTTTTGAACCTGAGTTTCCTCATCTGTCAATATAGAAATAATGAAGACTAAGGTTATCTATGGAGACCCGCTGAGAGTGTGCCTGGTGCACAAGGCAAGCAAGGGGAGCCTCAGCCCCAGTGACTATTTTATATGGCTGAAGAAGAAAACTTTGCAGCTTATCTAAAGATTCTACTTCTACCTCTCATGGTCACAATTATTAGTGAATTCTTGCAAAATTGTTTAAAACTAGGGAATAAGGCTGTAGTTTCATAGCAGAGGGCTGGCAGAGCACATGAAAGGACTAACTTCAATTCCCAGCACCTCCCAAAAATAAAAAGGAAAAATCACCATACTATTCAGCCAGGTGTAGTGATGAGCAATTGTAATACCAACACTCAGGCTGAGAAAGGAAGATTAGGAGTTCAAATCATCCTCAGCTACATAATGAGTTCAAAGCCCACCTGGGCTACATGAAACCTTGTTTCCAGTACAACAAGATAAATGAATGAATTAAAATGAAGATGCAGATAAAAAGAAGCATTTATTTGATTCAAATAAACCAAGATTTGGTTAAAGCAAATTAAAGGCTAAAATAAGGGCTTGGGCGATGACTCAGTTGTTAAGGTGCTTGCTTATAAAACCTATTGTCTGGGCTGGAGAGATGGCTTAGCGGTTAAGTGCTTGCCTGTGAAGCCTAAGGACCGCAGTTCGAGGCTCGGTTCCCCAGGTCCCACGTTAGCCAGATGCACAAGGGGGCGCACGCGTCTGGAGTTCGTTTGCAGAGGCTGGAGGCCCTGGCGCGCCCATTCTCTCTCTCTCCCTCTATCTGTCTTTCTCTCTGTGTCTGTCGCTCTCAAATAAATAAATAAAAAATTAAAAAAAAAAACCTATTGTCCAAGGTTTGATTCCCCAGTACCCATATAAAACCAGATTAATAAAGTGGCACATACATCTGGAGTTCATGTGCACTGGCAATAAGCGCTGGTGTGTCCATACATATTTTGTGTCTCTTAATTCTCCCTCATCACAAATAAATAAATACTAAAATAATCCTCACAAATAGCACAAGATCAAAATTAAATGGCATTATATATTATACACATATTCTTATATTTTATTACAGATAATATGTCTATATATATGGATTATAATTGTATATAATTTACAAAACGTGCATATATACACATACATAATTTCCTTGCTGGTAGTTTGTCCCCTTTGAAATGTTAAAATTCTACTCTGATAGCTCCTTAAAGAAGAACATTTAGGCAGTAATTTTGTGGAGCTCAGTGGTAGAGCACTTGCCTAGCATGTGAAAGGTCATAAGTTTGATGCCTATATTCTCAAAAATATGATTTAAAAAACTTGGTTAAGGTATTAAACTTGATTATGTCTTCTATGAGTGAGTTAAGCACACTGATCATCTATTTGATGAGTTCTTATAATTTCCAGGGAACATTGTCAATAATCATGTTGCCCAGTTTTGAAATTCCACTCTTTCCCATATTACATAATAACAGCATTTGTTTATGTCTAGCAACAGGTGCCTTGGCTGTTGTGTTCTTCAAAGAGATTCACAGCTGGCTCTCTATAGTGCTTCTACCATTTTGTCATACCTTGAGATAGAATGTGCTTGTACCAAGTAATCTGTATATATTTAGAAGTTTTTCTTCTGCCAGCACTATTGATACTGATATTTCCTACCCTTTCTTTGCAGCTGTTCCACTACTTTTATTTGATTTTTTAACTATAATAGAATAGTGAGACTTTCTAATGGGATCTTCTCTAGTGTTTCACCACTAAATAGGTTACTGGTTAACTTCCAGTTGTCATTGTTTTGCAATTGAGAGCTTAATCTTATAGATTCATTTCCTCAATGTATTTGGTCTTTTTAACCAAGAGAGAAAGAAAAGGAGTAAAGAGGATAAAATCATTAATAATATTGATTGTTATCAAGCATTTTACTGCATCTTTCCAGATCACTGTGGAGCTATTTCATTGTTGACTTTTGATAAGTTGTATTAAAATTGATCTCCCCTTGAAGGAACCCCAGGAGGGGGACCCCACGCTCTGCCCAGATATGGCGACACCCCAAATCACTCACAAGAAGTGGTCTTGATGCAAACTGCAAGAGGATTTTATTCCAAGCGCGCTGGGGCCCACAGTTGTACACCGCACAGGGGTAGAGGACTTCAGAGCCCCAAATGCAGGAATGGGAGTTTTTATAGGGTTTCTAACAAAGCCTGTGCATTAGACCAATCATTTTTTTAATATCAGGAGCCCGCAGGGTGCGAGCCAGTCAGTTTGTGCCACCCCATAGTTTCTAAGCCAATTAGTTTAATTTGTTCAAGCCCCTCGTGGACCAATCATTCTCTTATGACCTTGGTGGTCAGCATTTGCACAGGTCCTTTGGTGGGGGTAGCAGAGTACGGTATCAGCCTCCTATGACCTTGGTGGTCTGAGGCAGGCTGCTACAGCTTATGGTGTGAGCTACTAAGGCTTACAGTATGGGCTATCATGGCTTATGGTGCAGGCTATTTACAGAAACCAAATAAGTGGTTCACTTCATTACTCATTTCCCATCCTTGAGGGCTATCTCATGCCCTTTTTACCTAGTTTTATATTAGGAGTGGGCTCTGATATAATGAGAAGAGGGATTCTTTACTTGCTTCCAACAGAGAGTAAAGCCTGGAGTTTGAGGTATGCAGGGGCCCGCTTAAGCTCCCTTTGGAACGTGATAGTATTTCTGGGCTTCTGGATTCTTGGGCCTTTCATTTCCCACTTTTTCTCTTGTTAATAGTTCTAATCCTAGAACTTGGAAGGACTAAATGTAATCTTCCTCTCTGCCCTGAAGGCCCTTATATTGTTGTCTAAGTATCATGATCTGGACCGCACTCACTCGTTCTCTAACAAAAGTAAAAATCTTATTAAGTATGCAAGGCCCAACTGAAAGCATCAGGAGCAAAACCATTAAGGGTCCCATCAGGGTGGAAAGCAGAGTAGTCATCCAGGGGGACTTGTTGAACCATCCCTCAAACCATCCTTGGTCAGTTTCCCTCTCCCTTCGACGCTTTTCTAGTCTTTCCCTGAGTTTGCTCATGGAGTCTCTGATAGCTCCTGAGTGATCTACATAAAAGCAACATTCTTCCTTTAAGGCTGCACATAATCTGCCTTCTTTTAGGAACAGTAGGTCTAATCCCCTCCGGTTTTGGAAGACCACTTCAGATAAGGAGGTCAGGGACTCCTCTAGATTACTAACAGATTTCTCTGAAGCTTTGAGATCCTCATTTATGACAGCATGTAGTTCACCAAGCCCTCCTTCTAATTGTTGTGGTCCCATGACCAGGGCTGTGGTCCCCGTTCCCACACCGGCGGCTATCCCTAAGCCAAGTATGACTGCTAAGGTAAGGGTTACAGCCTCCCTTTTGGATCGGGTGGGATGATAGTCATATTCATCGATGACTACTTCCTCAGTATGGTAGTAAACCTGGGGGACAAGCTGGACCATTATACAGAAATTTTTGGATGGGTTAAAAACTGAAGTAGAAACACAGGGAGTTAGCCCAGTATCACATGCCCACCACCTGTTATACCCTGGCACTAGATATTGGTTGTCTGAAGTCTGACTATAGGTCAGAGTAACATTACAAAGATGTTGGTGGGACGGGGGGGGGGGGGGGCTTTCCTATACATGCCCTCCTTCCTGAGACCTCGGGGAGAGTCAACTTGTTTTTGGTCCCCCATGAACATCTGCTATTATGGTCTTTAGTCATATTAAACTCTCCCATAGTTGCCACCCCCTCATAGTAGGGTGGTCCTGAGGATAAACAAAGCCAGCAGGCAGAGGTAATGTTGGGGTTGGTGGAATTTATGGTGAGGAAGGCCCCTTGGATTAGGTTAAAGAGCCTCTGTCCTGTCCCGTGTGGGGCTTCTGAGAGTGGGCTAGTCAAAGGGGTTCTAGCAGTCATTATGTGATGGGTCTTGGCTGCCAATGTGGGTGGGAGCTTGGGTAATGCCACTTTAGGGGGTCCCTGTTCTACTAGAACTTTATAGGTCCTACTGGTCTTGGGGTGGGAGGCTCTATCTTAAGTTGTATAGTAAAGGTTAGGCCCTTATCCCATCCTGTCATATAAAACCTGAGTCCCCAAGTTTTTCCTTTTATCCAGTCTCGGGACTCTCGACCTTAGGGGGTGAAAGAGATGCTGAGAGCAACTGCTTTTTTTCCATCTAATCCTTCCTGCACAGTAATCAGGTCCCAGGAGGAAACTGGGTGCCAGTAGGTATTGCCTGTAGTTTCACAACCCCAGTATTTACAGTAGAACTGTTTTATCCCTCCACAACTTCATTTAGAAGTTCGGCGGCAGACATAAAATGGAATATGCTGCATCTTACATTGGGCTGGCCCAGAGCTGCACCCCAGCTTGTCTGCCATGTATTGGCCTTGGGAGATGACCCCTTGCATGAGTGCCCGCTTAGCCACATGAGAGTGGACTTCTCTAGGGACCTCCTCCGGGGTGAGCTCTGGGATATCCCAAAATTCTACCCCTGCTACCAGGACACATATGTCTGGGGTCAGGACAGGCCACCAAGTCCAGGGGGGTGCTTCCCTAGTTGCAGTCCATATTATATCCCCCGTTTGAGAAAGCACTTGCCAAGTCAACTTTTGGGGGGCATGGGGATTGGAGGCATCACCTAGCTGGAGAAGGAGAAGCCACACGGCGAAGCCTAAGTTTAAGGGGATTGTCTGTCCTCTTGGCTTGCCATTCGGGGCCTGGTGGCGAAGCAGGCTTGACGTGAGATGCGTGGATCCAGGTGGGTATTCCTTCAACTTTCATGGCCATTGGAGTGGTCAGTAGGATGAGGTAGGGGCCCTTCCACCGAGTCTCAAGGTTTCCTGCGCGGTGGTGTCTGACATAGACCGAATCTCCCACCTGGAAGCAATGTGGGACCTGTAAGTCTCCTCCTGAGTAAGCCTCCCGGAGTCACTTCCACGCTCGTTGTCTCACCCACTCGAGCACCTTGAGCCTAGAGAACAGAGGCTAGGAAAGCGGCACATCAGTACTATGCATAGAGGTTATTTCTACCAGTGGAGGAGGCCCCCCATACAGCAATTCATAAGGGGTCAGTCCAAATTGTCTGGGTGTGTTTCTGACCCTAAAGAGCACAAAGGGTAGGAGAGCTATCCACCCATTAGTGCCAGTCTCTGCGGTCAATTTGGTGAGGGTCTCTTTAATGGTTCTATTCATCCTTTCTACCTGTCCTGAGCTTTGGGGTCTGTATGCACAATGTAATTTCCAATCAATCCCCAATATTTTGGCCAGTCCCTGACTTACCTGGGCAACAAAGGCTGGACCATTGTCTGATTCTATTACCTTGGGTATCCCAAATCTTGGGAAAATTTCTTTCAGTATTTTCTTAGCCACCACAGTTGAGGTTTCTTTCTTGGTAGGATAAGCCTCTACCCATCCTGAAAAAGTGTCTACAAAAACTAGTAAATACTTATTACCATACTTAGCTGGTTTTACCTCAGTGAAGTCCACTTCCCAGTGAGCACCTGGGCTGTCTCCCCTTAGCCTCTTCCCAGGAGGCATTCTTGAGGGATTAGCATTGACCATCTGGCAAGGTACACAATGCTTGACTACTGAGCCAGCTAACTCTGGCAACCTCAGAATATGGTAAGGAGACATCTGCAGCAGTTTTTGTAGATGTTTGGCCCCCAGATGGGTTAGGCGGTATATTTGTTGAACGTAATCTAGTCCCTTTGCTTGAGGTAGAATCTCTTTTCCCTCTGAGGTAAAACAGGCCCCCTCTGGAGTTTCAGAGAACTGGCCTAACTTTCTAACTTCTTGCCAGTCACCTGGGGTATATCGTTGCTAACTTTTTTGGTTCTTTGGCTTTTCTATTATGGGCAGAAGGTTGACACCCTGGGCAGCCTGCTTGGCCACTTGGTCAGCCATCTGGTTTCCTTTGGAGATAAAATCTTTGGCTTTTTGGTGGCCAGAGCAATGTATAATGGCCAGTCTTTTGGGTAGATGTAGAGCTTCTAGCAAACTTAGAATTTCTTCTTTGTTTTTAATTTCTTTCCCTGCTGAAGTAAGTAGCCCTCTCTGTTTGTAGAAGGCCTTGTGTACGTGTGCAGTAGCAAAAGCGTACCTGCTGTCCGTGTACATATTCACAGACTTTCCTTCAGCTAGTCGTAAGGCCTGTGTGAGGGCTGAGCTCAGCCTTTTGTGCTGAAGTTCCTTCTGGCAGACTGCTGGCCCAGACTGTTCATGTTCCATCTACTATCGCCGCCCCAGCCATCCTCTTACCTTCTACAATGTAACTGCTTCCATCTGTGAACCAGGTTAATGTTCCTCCAGTCAGTGGGACATCTGTGAGATCCTTTCGGATCCCAGTTTCCTGAACCAGCAGTTGATGACAGTCATGAGTCACTGTCTCATCAGTTTCTTCAGGCAGAAGAGTAGCGGGGTTGAGGATGGCAGGTGGGACAAACATTATCCTGTCGGTGAGGAGCAGGCTCTGGTAGTGAGTCATACGGGCATTAGTTATCCATCGGTCTGGGGGCTGCCGGACAATGCTCTCCAGGGCATGGGGAGCAATGACAGTTATCCTCTGCCCTAGAGTTAGTTTATCAGCATCTTTGATCAACGTGGACACTGCTGCTATGGCTTTTAGACATATAGGCCATCCACTAGCCACAGGGTCAATTTCTTTGATAGGTAGGCAACAGGTCTTCTCCATGGCCCTAAGGATTGGGTTAGGACTCCCCAGGCTATCCCCTTATGCTCATCTACGTAAAGGGTGAATGGTTTAGTCACATCAGGGAGGGCTAGGGCAGGCGCACTTAATAGTGCCTTCTTGACGGCATCAAATGCCCCCTGGTGTTCAGAGGTCCAAATGAATTTTCCTTTCTCTTTAGTTAGTGGATAGAGGGGGGTTGCTAGGATTGCAAACCCTGGGATCCATAGTCTGCAGAACCCAGCTGTCCCCAGGAACTCTCTAACTTGTCTGGCTGTAGTTGGGACCAGTATTTGTACTACAGTCCTCTTTCGTGACTCTGTCAGCCATCTTTGTCCATCCTGCAAGGAGTAGCCCAAATATGTTACCTCTCTTTTGCATATTTGGGCCTTCTTAGCCGAGGCTCGGTAACCAAGGTCAGTCAGCTCCAGTAGTAATGCTTTTGTACCTTTTAGACAGTCCTGTTGGGTAGCTCCTGCCAGGAGTAAGTCATCAACATATTGAAGGAGGGTTACCTGTGGGTGTTGAACTCTAAAATTAGCTAGGTCCCTGTGTAGGGCTTCATCAAAGATGGTTGGGGAGTTCTTGAATCCCTGGGGCAACCGGGTCCAGGTGAGCTGCCCAGTCCTTCCTGTGTCTGGGTCTCTCCATTCAAAGGCAAAAAGAGGTTGGCTGTCCAAATGTAATCTTAGGCAGAAGAAAGCATCTTTTAGATCCAACACTGTATACCAAATCCACTCTGGTGGGAGGGCACTAAGGAGGTTGTAAGGGTTTGGGACAGTTGGATGTATGTCCTGTACTCTTTTATTGACTTCTCTCAAATCCTGTACTGGGCGGTAATCATTGGTTCCGGGTTTTCTAACTGGCAATAAGGGAGTGTTCCAGGGGGACTGAACTGGTACCAGAATACCTTGTTGAATCAGTCTTAGGATATGGGGCCGAATTCCTTCTCGGGCCTCTTGGCTCATGGGATATTGTTTGACTGATACTGGTGTAGCACTGGCTTTTAGTTGAATGACCTGTGGGGGTACTTGCTTAGCCAAGCCCATGCCCACAGTTTCTGCCCAGGCTTGGGGAAATTGTTCTAACCATGGCTTTAGGTCTTGATTAGGCTCTACCGGGGGAGACTATAATCGATACTCATCATCTAGTTGGAGAGTCAACACGGTGATGGGTTGACCTCCAGCAGACACTTCTGGTTTTTCTGATTTGAAGGAAATTTGAACACCCATCTTGGTTAATAGGTCCCTACCAAGGAGGGGCGCTGGACATTCAGAAATGACTAAGAATGAGTGGGTTACCCGTCCCACTCCCAGGTCAACGGTTCTTTGGGTAGTCCATGAATATTGCCGTTGTCCAGTAGCACCCAGAACCCAGGATTTTTTTCTTTTAGCCCTCCCAGTGGTTGCAAGAGTACTGAATGTTCAGCGCCAGTGTCCACGAGAAATTCGACTGCCTTCCCCTCCACCTTCAGAGTTACCCTGGGCTCGGGGAGGGGCTCCGAGCCCCGTCCTCCCTAGTCTTCATCTTCTCCAAGGGTTATGACCCTAGGTCTTTTGCTGTTCTTCTTAGGGCAGTCTCTTGCCCAGTGCCCTTTCTCCTTGCAACAGGCACACTGATCTCTATCAAGTTGGGTCCTGTTGCCCAGGTTCCCCTAGAGCTGGTTTTGTCTTCAAATACTCCTTTAACCTGCTTTTGTCATGGAATGTCCTTATTTCTCTGTCTATTTGAATGGATAACTTTGCAGGATAAAGTAACCTTGGTTGACAGCTGTTATCTTTCAGAACTTGGAATATATCACCCCAAGCCCTTTTGGCTTTAAAATTTTGTGTTGAATAATCTGCTGTAATCCTGATGGGCTTACTTTTGTAGATAACTTGATTTTTCTCTCTAACTGTTTCAATATTTTTTCTTTGGTGTGTGTGTTTGGAAGTTTGATTATAATATGGTGAGGAGACGTTCTTTCCTGGTTTTGTCTGGCTGGGGTTCTAAAGGCTTCTTGTATCTGTATTGGCACCTCTTTCCCAATGTGGGGGAAATTTTTTTCTATGATTTTGTTGAAGACACCTACTATGCCTTTTGAGTGAAATTCTTCTCCTTCTACTATGCCCTGAATTCTAATATTTGATCTTTTCATAGTATCCCGAATATCTTGAAAGTCACAGTCATACTTTTCTATAAGTTTGTCTTTCTCTTTGTTGGCCTGTATTAGATCTGCCACCTGGTCTTCTAGCTTAGATATTCTGTCCTTTCCTTCATCCATTCTACTGGTGAGATTTTCTACAGAGTTTTTTATTTCATTAACTTTGTTCTTCATTGCTAGTAATTCTGACTGTTTTTTCTTTATTATTTCTATTTCCTTATTTATGTCTTATATTGCCTTCTTTATTTCATGAAATTGGTGTCCTGCATCTTCTTTGATTCCTTTGATTTCTTCTTTAAGTTCCTCTTTGACTCCTTTGATTTGTTCTCTGACTTCTTTGAACATATTTACAATCATTCTTTTGAAATTTTTCTCAGGCATTTCCTCTAACTCGTTCTCACTGGAGGTCATTTCTGATGCATTAATACTTTTAGGTGGATTTATATCGTCTTGCTTTTTAGTGTTTCTTGTGTTATAATGTATATATTTTTGCATCTTGGATTAAGTTAATGCTTGGATTTTCTAGCTAGCTGGGTATTCTTAGCTGTATCAATTGATTTGATGTTATATATTTTCAGGGTAGGAGCTTAAGGTATTAGATGTAGCTCTTAAGACTGAGAGTATCTACAAAAGTGCTCCTAGGGGTTGAGTTTCCCTGCTATGGGAGTATTCAAGTAGGCTGAGTGGAATAAAACACCGGTAGATTCTAAAAGTTAACTAAACACTGTACCCATTCAGTCAAAAACAGCCCCAAGTATGTATGCCAGAGTAGTTATTATAACAACCAGTTCCTCTATCAACACAGAGGTTAAGATTTCTGGTCTGTTGAGGGATCCCAGTCAGCTTGTGACCAAGTGAGACCCTTCCCTGCTGCAAACCCAGTTACCTTGGATGAATTTGGTCTCACTCAAGTTGCTGCGTGGGTCTTCGGGCTTCCATTCTGATTTCTGGAGCTGGGCACTGGGTTTTCCTGTGGGGAAAACCAAGCCTGGCACCTGTGGCCCTGCAGATCAGCACCCCCACTGCTGGAACTGCTGCTGCTTCTGGGTCTGCTGTTGTTGCCGCTCCTGGGTCTGCCTCTGCTGCCGCTCCTGGGTCTGCTGCTGCTGGGGCCACTGGTACCGGTTCCGGAGCTGCTGGTGTTGCTGCCAAACTCTGCTCCTGCTTGGGTCCCGCTGTCGGCTCAAGTTGGCATGGCCGGGTCCCCGGACGCTGCTCTGTTCACTGGAGTTGGGCTCAGGCCGTGGGGGAGGGGAGGGAGCCGCAGCTGCTCTGGTTCTCTCGCTGTTCCACGTGTTCTTCTACCTCGCATTTGCTCCTCCACTGCTCACTGCTGCTCTCCCTTCATGTTTCCTGGGTTGCGGAGAGCATGGTGTGAGTGTAAGCTCCTGCACCTGGCTTTTCCTGCGACTGGAGCCAAGTCTGGCGGCTTTCTGGTGCGCCCCGCCATCGCCGCAGTTGGTGGAGCTGCCGGGCCACTTTTGCTGGCCTGTGCAGGCTCTGGATGCTCTGGATCTCTCCTACTTCTCCGCTGCCGCTTCAGTTTCCTATACACCTCACTTTTTAGTAAAAGTGTGTATTTTGCTGAGGTTTTTTTGGTCTTTTTTCCCCCCAGGCTGCTTTGGCGTGGTTCCTACGCCGCCATCTTAACCGGAAGTCTGTATGGGACATTTTTTAATGCTTGCACATCAGCTTTTCCATCCCTTTCCCTAGGAAGACACACCCACATCAGTTCTGTGTCTTCCCAGGCTGTCTAAGCAAAGACTGATTACTTTATTCAACTTCCTGCTGCTCTTGTGATAGCAATCATATTTTTCTACAATGTTCAGAATGAAATTAGTACAGCAGTCTCCGCCTTATTACTCTTCTCTATACACAATATAAAGTAACAGTGAGTTGTAGCTTCCTTTACATTCTATTTTAGAAAATATAGACTTCCAAGTGCTTCCCCAATACCCCAATAGTTAAAAACACCCATAACATCAGTCTGAGAAGTTTTGTAACATGCCTGAGCTACATCTCCATGCCAGGTCTTGATGGAACATAATGTCCTCTGTTGTTATCATACTCCTGTTCATGTCAGCAACCATATTCACATACATACCATTGGAAATCCAACCTTCCAATGACAGGTTTCTTCTGCTTTGTGTATCCTACATGATTAATTTTGTTCAACAGGCACAATGCATTTAAGACCTACATTGTAGTCATGCTCAGAACTCACTACATTTCAATTTTCACTGAAATCTTTAACAGAATACACACATATATATGCATGTCTATATAATCTTGTAAATAGATGCATATGTATACATATTGCTGCTACATGAATTTATATGAAAATATAAGGCCATATATTGTTTATTATAAGTGTTTGAAATTTGGCATATAGATATTTAAGCCTTATTAATGTTGTTCCTGTTATAGTTACTGTATTTTAATCCTTGAATTATACCATTTGCTTTCCTTGATATAAATATTGCATGTTAAGCTGGACCTTCACCTTTTAAAGCAAGTTTAGGTTCATTCTGATCATATGGATGAGTATGTTTCTATACTCCACCAGGTGTTTGAGTGGTAGCTTCTAACATTTGCTTAGAGAACATCATTCTTTTATAATGAATCATGATCCAGAAAACCAATTTTCTCTTATTATCAGTGTAGTCAGCAGATTGCTTCTCATCTCCTCTCCCAGTAATCACAAAAATAACAACTATAATTAAAAGAAATTGAGTTTTTTCTATGCATCAGCCATAATGTCTTTTATGTATATAAGTCCGGTCCTCATGACATTCATGATACATGAGGACTTCTGAGTCCTTTTCCGAGTTAGGAAATGGAGTTTTTATAAGTAGTGACCATTCACCCTGTACATCTGGCTCCAAGTCTTACAGTTTTGTTCAATGAAGCATGTTGATGATTTTGCTTCAAAATAATGTTATTACTCCTTAGTTGTTACACTCACAGGGAAGAGAGGAAAGAAATCATTTTAAAGCTTATTAATCAGTTGCTTGTCAGGTGTTCAGGTGCAATAAATGCATTTTCATGCCATCTTTTGACTTGTTTTTCCAAGTGCAAGAAGCAATCCTCTCTGAGTGGTTGATGGTACAGGGTCACAAGGAAGGCTGTATATACCTCTCTTGGTATAATCTTACTGAAACACATCATCCTCCTGGTCCTTTATAAGGAACCTTACACCTGCTATATCACTCCTTATAGCACAGGGTGGGCTTCTGATAGGACCCACTGTTGGTACTCTATTTAAGAGAAACAATCTCTTATGTAGCACTTTTTCGGTTGTAGCACTTACTATCCAATGATGAAAGTATAGACATCCATCACCAATTGATCATGAAAAAATTGAGCATGAAAATAACAGACATGATAAGTAATATTCAAACATAAGACCTTGGCATTTCATCCCTCCATATCACTTGCAAGTAGTTATAAAGATGATAGAGAACATTGCTATTTTCTCCATAAGTGAATATTATTATTACTTAGAATTTCATGAAACTCATTCTCCTAGAGTTCTAGAGCCTGAAACTGAAAAGTACGTCCTAAACTGAGCCACTCAGAGCCAAATTTGACCCAAGAACCCAACAACAGTGACTGTTTTGTAGAGGTGACATGAAGTCAAAAGGCTCTTCATGTGTCTCAGGGTCTCCATGTTCTACAGAATTCTACCTTAATGTTTATGGTTGTTGTCTACATGTGTAATCCCGTTGGTGTCTGAAATGTCAATGGATTTTGAGGCTTGAGAATTTCTATGGATGGTCTAAAAGTTCCCATAAACTTCTCTGTATAGTGTTCACTCCTATCCTAGTTATATAGACAACATCTCAGCCCTATTTGTTCAATGTGATAATTACTCTTTTAGACATGACTCTGAGGGCTGCAGGCCACAACCCCTGTTTCTCTGAAATGGTGGCTTACTGATTTTTTTTTTTTTTTTGAAAAATCGGCCTTCTTGAATAAGCAGATTCTTGATAGCTGTTAAACAAGTGAGTCACGTGACCAATATGTGAGAAAGCCAGGGTGTACACCCAAGCCCTCTAGAAACTTAATGCTGCCCTTTTCATCTCTCCACTATTAGTCCTATGAGAAACCCCTTAGAAATATATTTACTGAAAAATATACAAGTACCATGCCATGAAGCAGACAAACTTAAAGTTGTGGGAGGGTAGTTTGCACACCAGGAACTTGGAGGAAGAAAGTTGCCAAAGGCAACCAAAACTGTAGAGGCAAAAGCTTTTTGAGAACAATATTAACCAAGAGAACAAGTTTGCTTTAGGGTGATGGTATATATTTGTAAAGTTCTTCTTGGGTCAATACTCAAAGCATTATCTATGAATAGACTTCCCTATATAATTAAGCTACAAAATTACTTTCTAGAAAACAAAATGTGTAAGGTGCTCAGCAACCACAATTCTTAATAAATATTAATGGATTAGGATGAAAGCAGAGAATAGAGATAGCAATGCTGCTTGGCCTTGGGACATCAAGTGCAACCTACCTCTTTAGCTTCAATATCCCCAGTGGATGAGATACTAGCTTTGCTGCATTGATTGCTGTTTCATAATATAAAATTTAATTATCTCTATTATTTTACAATAAGCTTTTCTGCCTTGGGGCCTTTGGCACAGGGTACAGTTAGTAACAAATCTAATAAATAAAGAAATAAAATACTTCATTTCCTTTTCAGAAGGAAGCTGTGTTGTGCGCTGTGTGCTTGGAGCTTAGGGAATTCACTTGAGCTTTCTCAAACACACTTGTTCTTTGACTTGGATGAGGCAGAGTCATCTTCCAGAAGTAGGGTTTCAGAAAGGTAACCATCCTGGGGCTCTGAGACCTTCAACCATGGGAACCATTGTGCTGCTTCTTAGTAGGGGCTGGAGTAAGCACAGTTGCATCTTAACACAGAATCTCAAAGGCTGTTTCTCACTCTTCATGCTTCTATTATTAGCTTCCCCTCATTACATTTGTTTAGTCCAAGCAGGAGAGAATTAAGAGGCCTAACTCTGATTAGTCCTTCACCCACTTACACTTTACCCAATTGTTTTCTTTTGAGCAAAGATTTCAATATTAGATGGTTGTAGATTATCAGATACAAAGCAATCTTTGGGAGATGAAAAAATGCTATTGAGAATGTAATTGAAGTCAAACACTAAAACAATTGTGAAAAAGACCTAGTGAGAGGAGAAAGAGATAATATGTATTTACTATTGAGCTATATAGACTGAGAAATATGTAATAAAGGATCTTGCATCCAAATATATATATTGTAGTTCTCAAGTTAATGCAGTTAACAAGCATTTTATAAACATTATTTATGCATATTCTACAGGTATGGTAAGCTAATCTGAGACAGTTTGCCTTGAAAAGACTAATAAACTAGAAGTAAATATAAGAAAACATTAAAAATCATATTATATATTACAAGGTAGAATTAAGAAGTCTCTGGAAAGTAAAATGTTATTTAAAGGCTGTATACAACCTGGTAGAGAGATGAGAGAACCTTTATGGAAGAGATGGTGCTTAAAGTTGGTCTGAAAAAATAAATCATTCCATTTGATACTGAATGTATCAGGAGACATAAATAGTGAGCATACAAGGTGTGGAGGTGATACAACAAATGCAAGCAACAATTTAAGTTCTATACATTTCAGAATTTCAAAAATGAACAGGCTGAAATAAATACAAAGATGGAATTAGAAAGAAAAGTTAAGGAAGGTTATCATGAAAGGCAACAAAATGACTTCAGGGTATGGAGATGGATCAGCAGTTAAAGACATTTGCTGGCAAAACCTACCAACTCAGGCTCAAGTCCCCAGTATTGGTGCACACAATGGTGCAGGTATCTGGAGTTCATTTGCATTAGCAAGAGGCCCTAGTATACCTATACACACAGTCTTTTTCTCTTTCATCAATAAATAAAAACAATAAAATGACTAACTCTAGGGAGAGGCAATGGTATGTAATTTGAGACCTACAAAAGTGATATTGAGGGAATTGGTGATGATGTGTTCTTAACAAGGTTAGTTGTTTTATAAAAACTCTTTGAGCTATATAGAACTATACAATTACATGTTCATATAGGGTCTTCTGTGTCTATGGTATATATAAATATAAAAAGTTTAAAATATACACTTACTACAAGTCAATATTTTTTATTAGTTTTGTACTCAGTGAATACAGTCAAGTTGGTACCATTATTAGCCTCTTCCCTGATCACCCCCCTCCACAGTGACCCACCTTGTTGTAGAATATGGGTCATGCTTTCTAGGGTTAACCATCAGTTATGAGTAGGAGACAATGTCTCTGTGTATCATGACCCAATGTGTGGCTCGGACATTCTTTCTGCCCCCTTTTCTGCAAATTTCCTGTTTTAAATGATATAGTGACAAGCAAAAAAGTTGGCTAATTGGGACAGTGAGATTATATTGAAGTTTGATTCAGATTTAAATGATTAAAATGAGATTGAATTGAAAATATTAAGGTAGCCTGGGAGTGTTTCAACATGTTTGAAGTAGCATTAACACCTCAAATAATTTAATATCAATAGACATTTAAAAAATGAAAATGAGAAGATGATTATAAGACTTCGAGGATGGCAAAATAAACTGGGGAAAAATTTTCAACTGCAAAGCATCAACTAGTATACTAAAAAGACATATTATAATGTTATATATATGCCATAGATTCAACTGGTCTAAATAAAGTCAGATCTTTCAAACGTGACTAACATAGTATGTTTCTGCCATCACATATATTGGCTTTATTCTGAGCATCTTCTTTTCTATATTCTCTTCTGTTAAATATCAGACTCTATAGAGTAAGACTAAATCAGTTTTGGTCTAAAATCTAACTATACGGAGATAGTACCTCTATGTATATACGTATATATGTGGCATTTGCATTCTAATGTAATCAGCTATGTGACAAATAGAGAATCTAAATGTTATATCCTTTTTAAAATTCATGTTATATATGTCTCATAAATTCTAAACTCACAGCCATCCCATCTTATCCTTTAAATGATCATAACCTCTTCAATGCCTCACCTATCTGTAGCATTGAACCCCTATTGAGCATGATTATCACTTGGAAGTACTTAACCACAATATTTACAATTTTAAAAGTCTTTGCTTTAACCTTAACTTGCTATATTTCCATTTTTTAGAATCTACTTTAGATTTTTTTTTAATTTACTATATCTGAATAATACAGACAAGGTAACTTATAAAGAACATTTTATACAGCTCTTGAGTCTAGAGGCTGGAAAGCTAAGGTAGAGGCATTTGGTGAGGGCCTTCTCAGGCTTATTTTCCTCTTCTTAAAACACCACTAATAACAACGCAGGAGTCCCACCCTCATAACCTTAGCAAACTCTAGTTACCTTCCAAAGACCCTATCTCTTCAAGTATAGGAGGTGTGGGCACATACTAAACATAGAAGAATCTCTATTAGTATGCTTTTTGATTCTATTTCCTATGACTTCTTTGACAACTGGCCTGTGTCCCTCATTGTGCAGGAACATTTGCTTGCATCTCCTTGAAGACCCTCTCTCTATCTCTCTCTCTCTCTCTCTCTTTTTTTTTTTTTTTGTTTTTTGAAGGCCCTCTCTTAACGAACTCCTAGCAAGCCATTTCATCATAGTTTCACAACTGTGCTAGAATTCTCTAACTCTAACTTGCTATTCTTAAGATTGTGGGTGAATAATATTGCTTATGTAACCCTCATTTTTATATTGTGTTTCAGTTTTACATGTGAAGCCTTTGGTGTGTCTGACAGTCTCCTTTCATTATTACTCTATATGCGTCTTAAGTTGGCAGGACTTCTATTGAAATAACATTCTCAAAAACAGTTTGTCGGTCTCCTTGGAATGTAATGGTTGCTCATGTCATTAGACAAGAATAGCCTTCACATATCTTTTAGGATCTCATTTCTGTTCCTTACTTCTGCTGAAAGGGTGAAGGTGAGCCATATGTCACACACTGGGCTTTTCTAGGAAAGATTGTCCATACACTCTTTTATCCTTCTCTTTAGAATACACATTCCTAACAATGTATGTCTAATTTTTGCATGTTTTTCAATCTGGATAAACTGAGAAATTTGCAAATTATCATGAACAGTGTGACTGGAGCAGAAAAATTGAGGCTATTAGTGAAGGGAGATGATCTAACAAATATGTGGGGGTTCCAAAGAAGGCAGACCACCTAGAGTCTGTCATAGAGTCTTTCATTAATTACAGGGATTTAGGCACATACTCTGACAGAAACGAAAATCCATTTCAGAATTTTGAGCCAAGGAGTGGTGTGATTTGATATTGATTGTGTGTGTGAGCACATGTGTGGATATGTAGGCGCACATGTGAGCATGTGGAAGCCCAGGGACAACCAAGAGAGACATTCCACAGAAAGGCCATTTACCTTTGAGAGGGACAGGTCTCTTATTGACCTGGAGCATGCCAATTAGGCTAGACTAGCTGGCCACCAAACTCTAGGGATCCACTTGTGTCCACCTCTCCAGCTTTAGGATTGCACATGTGGATTCTAGGGATTTAACATGAGTTAGTATGTTTGCAAGACAAGCCCTTTACAAACTTAAATACCTTACCTGCCCTGACATTACCCTTTGAAGTACCATTCTGGGGCTGGAGAGATGGCTTAGCAGTTAAGCGCTTGCCTGTGAAGCCTAAGGACCCTGGTTCAAGGCTCGGTTCCCCAGGTCCCACGTTAGCCAGATGCACAAGGGGGTGCACGCGTCTGGAGTTCATTTGCAGAGGCTGGAAGCCCTGGCGTGCCCATTCTCTCTCTCCCTCTATCTGTCTTTCTCTCTGTGTCTGTCGCTCTCAAATAAATAAATAAATTTTTTATAAAAGTACCATTCTGGTTGCTGTGTCATAGTAGATTTCAGGTGATAGGAATCAAGCAGGTGTAGAAGCAGGCGGCTGGTCAGGATGCCAGGTGAGGAACACAATGGCTCAGGTGAGGTGGCAGCAGTATGGTATTTAGAAATATCCAGATATTGAATATTTCTTAAAAGTTGATTAGTTACAAGTTAATGATGAGGTGTTAGAACAAAGGACAATTAAAAGTGGTTTGAACAAGTGGAAAGATGAGGAAGGGAGATATAATGAGCTTGAGAAAGGTGTTATGTTATTGAGGAGTATGATGAGGAGGTAGTTAAACATGAATCCTGACATCCAAATCATAAGGAGAGTTCTAGACAAATTATTCCTGATTAATCCTCATGCTTTTCTTTGTCTGTCTTCCATCTTGCAAGGTCAGAATATTTCAACAGTGTCTATGCTTTGTGTCTCCAATTTTCTTGATGGAATAGAAAAATAGCACATCTCTGGAGAACTCTTGTTGTATTGTTTCCTACTTCAGGTATTTTTGTTTTGTTTTAAATTACAACCAAACTATCAATATTACAGCAGTTCCTCATCTCCTTTCTCCAGTAGAACTCTTCACACATTACAATAAAAGCATATACATGGTTCAAAGCACCAAGCAGATTAAAAGCAGACTGTTGGTACTTTGGAAACATCTAGAAGCATCCTGACACCTCTCATGTTGGTTAACACTTCTTGCACAGCAGGAGTTCATTTGATGATCTCAACTACTCTTGGTTTCAACCTTGATGCCAATGAGCATGCAGGCCATTCTTTCTGGCACTTGCCATGCCATGGACATCTACATAGCTCACTCCCTTATTTCACACAGGTCTATGCTCACATTAAAGAGGTCTTCTCAAAACTCTGTCTAAAAACACTGTCAGTTCTCACCCCTTAAACCATTTGTTTCCCTCCACTAACATTATTTAGAGCTGACATTTTATACAGTTTGACATCTCTTTTGTTACCAGGCAATGTACACTAGAACAGGACTTCTTAACTTTTTGTTTGTTTCCATGTATGACCATTTTCACCCAAGAAAGTTTTATGTGACCTCAGGTATGTATGTATACAAAATAGGAATACAAAGGAAGAATTCACTGACAATAAATGACAAATTTTATTTTATGTCTAGGTAATTAATTTATATATATACATAATTTACCATGTATTAAATATGAAATGAAATTTGCATACAGATGAAATGGATGTGCTTTGTATTTACATAAAGAATTAAATTTAGCCTGAATATTTGATACTTTAGGAATAAAACATCTTCAATGTTTTTCAGAGTTGTTCAATGTTTTGATTTGATAATCGTCAATGCTGAGAACACCACTTTGCACAAATACATAGTAAAAATGGTGGATATATGGTTAGGGACATTTCAGAAATTGTTGAAAATTCTGTCCTAATTTCAAGCCAAAATTCTTGTGATTATTTTTTGTGTTTGAATCTCAAATCAGCAATGCAGACAGCAATTTTAGAAGCCATTCTTTTTTTTTTTCTTTTCAAATTTTTTTTATTAACAACTTCCATGATTATAAAAAATATCCCATGGTAATGCCCTCCCTCCCCCAACCTTCCCCTTTGAAATTCCATTCTCCATAATATCCCCTCCCCCTCTCAATCAGTCTTTTATTTTGATGTCATGATCTTCTCCTTCTATTATGATGGTCTTGTGTAGGTAGTGTTAGGCCCTGTGAGGTAATGGATATCCAACCATTTTGTGTCTGGGGAGAGCATGTTGTAAGAAGTCCTACCCTTCCTTTGGCTCTTACATTCTTTCCGCCACCTCTTCCACAATAGGCCCTGAGCCTTGGAAGGTGTGATAGAGATATTGCAGTGCTGAGCACTTCTGTCACTTCTTTCTAGCACCATAATGCCTTCTGAATCATGCAAAGGTCACTACCATCTGAAAAGTGAAGGTTCTCTACCAAAAATAAGAGTAGAATTAATATATGGGTATGAACATTAAGAAAAGTGCCTACTGGGCAGTTTGATGAGCATAGTATATACATTTAGCCAGAGAGCAATAGATGTTACATCCCTAGGGCTCATGACTACCCCTGTTTTAAGTTTTCAGTATCAGGGATGTATTCCTTCCCATGGAGTGGGCCTCCAATCAAATTAAAGAGCAGTTGGTTTCCACTATAATAGACATGCCACTATTGCACCTGTTGGCTCATTTGACCTGGCTGGCCAAATATAAGTAGTAATATAAGTAATATAAATACAAATATCGCAGTATCCACTGTTGAGTATCTTCACTGATGATTTCTCTCCCATTGAACTGCATGTAGAATGCCTTCTTCCAGCTTTCTTTCAGCTGGTCTACATGGAGGAGGTTGTCCGCTCAGTTCCAGCAGGATTTCTCAGTGGCTTTGCATCCCAAGTATGTGGAATTTTCAGCAATAGGGTCTTAACATCTATTCCTCTTAGGAAACCAAGGGCCTCGGCAATGGCCTATAATGAAGTCATTCTAATACAATAAAAAAACATACTAATTTGATATTTTTATTTTAAATATTTTTAATTATTTATTTGTAAGGAGAGGGAAAGTATGAGTACACTAGGGCCTCTTGGTGTTGCAGACGAACTCCAGATGCATGTATCACATTATACATCTAGCTTACATGGGTAGTAGGGAATCAAACCCAGGTTGTTATTCTCTGGATGCAAATGCCCTAACTGGAGCCAACTCTCCAGCCCTTAATTTGATATTTAAATTCTAAGGAATGATAATATAAAATATTAACAAACTTTGTATTCCATAATTAAGCCATTATGTTTCTTTAAGTTTTTGCCTGTGTGTGTGTGTGTGTGTGTGTGTGTGTGTGTGTGTGTGTAAATTGTGCCCCATGTATGTATGTGCAGAAGCAGAAGAGAATGCAGGTGAGCTTCTCATAACACTCATAAACCTTGAGATCGGGTTCCTACCTCAACCCAAAGCTTCTGTCCATCAGCAGGTGCCCATGATTGTCCAACACCTGGCCTCTGCCATTTGGGGTTACTGAACATGGCCATGCTCAGCTTTTTACATGGGTTCTATGGTGTCAAACATAAAAGTCTCTGGTCTAGAGGCCCTCATGCTTCAGCAGAACATGATTGTAACCACTGAGGTACCTTCCAAACCTAAACCACTATTTCATATGTGCAGTAAGAATACCTGAAGTTCATAACTTACAGCAGTCTGGAGTCTGGGCTGAAGGGTTTTCAGCAGCTCTTGCCATGATGTCATGCACAATGAATAATGCTCATGATGTGTGTTCAGAACCAATGCTATAGCAAGGACACGTGATGCAACATGGATGACAGAAAAACCTCAGATAAATGCCATGCTTGGTTTCAAATTAATTTTTGGTCAAGGAACATTCAGAAATCTTTTAGTGATGTCCACACTGAGCTATACAACCCATGGTTTAAGAAACTACTCCATGGGAGAAGGGGCCTTATTTATGCTTTCTGCTGCTGGGTCCCTAGCATTTGAAACAAGGCCTGACACATAACAGGTCTTAATAATTACTTATTAATATTTACTCCATAATTACTTCATGAGTGTGTCTGTGGTACAGGGATCTTGATAGATTCAATAGTTCTTGTCTTCAAAGAGCTGGCAATAAATATGGCAAACAAAGGTCATTAATTTTCTCCTTTCTTTCCTTTTCTTTCTTTCTATTCAGACAGTGCATTAGATCTGTAATGGAAGTAAAAAATTGAGACTTGGGCTGGAGAGATGACTTAGCAGTTAAGCACTTGCCTGTGAAGCCTAAGGACTCTGGCTTGAGGCTTGATTCCCCAGAACTCACGTTAGTCAGATGCACGAAGGGTCACACACATCTGGAGTTTGTTTGTAGTGGCTGGAGGCCCTGGCACACCCACTCTCTCTCTCTCTCTCTCTCTCTCTATCTGCCTCTTTTTCTCTCTGTCTCTCTCAAATAAATGAATAAAAATAAACAAAAAGTGAGACTAGTAAGGTTAAAATCTAAACTCTTCCTTTTAATATTAAATTATATAGGGATCAGAATCCCTGGCTTATCTGTAGGTAGTAATGAAGGTAAAAGTGCCCATGTTCTTTCAGGGGCATACCAACAAGCCATCACCAAAAAAGGACTTGCAAGGCACATATACCTTCCCAACCACCTTTCTTGCCTGACCTCCCTTCCAACAAAATGATCTCTCTCTTACAAGTTCAGGAGCTACCACCATTGACAAGATAAGTAAGCGGCATTTTAAGCCAACTGAGCTCTTTTGAGACTCACATATAATAGGAAAAGAGCTCAAGTGTGGTAGTGGAGAGGTTCTTCTGAGTTTACCCAAAAGAAAGAGAATCAGTGAGGGTAGAGAGGAGAGGAGAGGAGACTGGCAGAGGAGAGGAGGACAATTTAAGGGTTGTCTAAGAATCAGATTATAAGAAGGTAAGTGAACAAGTCTCTGCTCACAGTTGCTATTTTCAGTCTCCAGCTCTATATAGAATAAAGGCTTTCTAGGAACCTGCCTCTGCATGCCATGCTAACCTACTCCTTCACTTCCTACCAGCATTGCATATGAGCAACTGATGTGAAATGTGGCACATTTTCTTTAAACTTTTATGAGATTTTTGTTGGTAAGACCATCCCACTGTGTTCACATTCTATTTACCTACAATGCCACTAGATGGGATTTACTGGAAGAACATTTGAAAATGGGATGAAAGGAAATGAAAGCTTGTCCTCACCTTGTATCATGTATCAGGAGCTGAAATTAGATCCCACCTACTGGGAAGAGAGGAAGCCTGTGTCACCCAACAAAGCTTAGCTCCCTTGGCACATCCAAAGTTTCACATCCCTGCTCCCTGGGTTTTGGCACTAGGGGTTCCATGGCTGTGCCAGGATAAAAGCATTGTCCCCAGTATTCTTTGAGGCAAAGGCAGGCTGCTTTTAATTAGGTGTAGGAGCCGTTGTTAGATTTATGTTTTTCTATCATTTTTTAAGCTTGATGGCATGATGTGTGTTACATATTTAATTAAAGAGGATCTAATGAGTACTTCTAACAGCCCTGGGGTCAGAAGAGCCACTTCAGAGATCCATGCAAATGAGCTGGGTTTATTACTTCCCTAGTGAGAGGCAGTGATGATGTCCAAAATTGCAAAGTCTGTGGGGGCCCATCAGCTTTCCAACTTCTGCAGCAAAAACCCAGAGGGAGGTACACAAAGACACAGGCAGTGCAATTGGCAGGTTTTGTGTCTAGGCCCAAAAATGAGCCTAAACTTATGACATAAAGTGTCCACATGAGCCACCTGGGAAAGTAGCATAGGCCTCAGAACTTCTAAGACAACCTAGACTCAAGATCCAGGGACTATTTCTTAGCATAAAACAATGAATCAGAAGAGAGAACAAAGGAGAGATGTAACACAATGTGCTAAGTCATTAGAATTTCATACTGTGGAAAATGAGTCATCAAATGCTTTCTACCTGTGATTTCTTCAACATGTACCACTCTTCTGTCTGGGCTTCACTACTCAATAGCTTGTGCCATGTGATTTACCCACAGACATATCCATATCCCCATCATGCTCCAACCTGACTTTTGCAGCCTGCTTACTGAATTTCCTCTATCATATCATATATCCTACTCATTATAATTGCCTACTGAATTTCTGTTTACTCTGACTGACTGAGAGATGACTGACTGCAAGGATTTTTTTTCTCTGACTGATTTTGTGGTTGGTTAGCGTGCTTTGTTGTTGTTGTTTTGTTGTTTTTATTAATTAGGTTTATATGCCTAGCATCTAGCACAATGCCTGGAATATAAGATACCCTTGGTGTTATTACTGAATGAACAAATAATCCAGATGCAATCAATCTGATTTAAGGCTCATTTCAGTCTACTTAATGCATCTGAAAAGAGAC
The DNA here is from genome assembly GCF_020740685.1 of Jaculus jaculus. Taxonomy (NCBI): domain Eukaryota; kingdom Metazoa; phylum Chordata; class Mammalia; order Rodentia; family Dipodidae; genus Jaculus; species Jaculus jaculus. Next base: position 84,836,149 of record NC_059104.1, read on the forward strand.
AGGCCCCGAAAGCATGGAAAAGATATTTACATTTTTACGGAATATCAGCTACTTGGGGCCAACTGGAGACTATTACTATATTGCATATTATACCAGAACCCATCCCTAAAACCTTCTCTAAATTAAGAGATAAATAAAAAATCAAATGTATTATCTTTTACAGGAATGTGGTTTTGAAACAAAAAAAGTTTAAGCCAGAATTTAGTAGCTAAGGAAGGAGGATCATAAAGTCAAGCTGAGCCTCTCCAGATTAGCAAGACTCAATCTCAAACAGACAAATCAACTATAAAGAGTTTTGAGATTATGGCGAAAATGGTTTTAGACAGCATTCAAAAATTATTTTATTGATATGGTAATGAATCTGAGTCAAGTAGGTGAATGTCTCTGTGGTAGTTTTTTAAAGTAGCTACAAATTATTTCATACTCATTACATGCAAGAGGTGACTTTGGTCCTTTCCCACGAATATGTACATGGCTGCACCTGCTTGCCCCAAAAGAGTACCATGGATGTGGTGCCTCAGGGCTGCAGCAGTGCTGCCCAAACAGATGCTTCCTGGTTCTTCTGAAATTTAATTTTCTGAGAGCTCTTTGAAAATCCTTCCTCTTAGAACTCAAATGCCATGCTGGGAAATACCCTAGTCAAGGGGAAGTTCTGGTCACCACACCTAGGATTATCTGCAGATGATTCCAGATAATTCCAGACCTTAGCCATCAGAATATTCCCAGTGAAAATCCCATATACTGTGAACAGGGAAAAACTATCCCTCTTTATCTTCTGGACACATAGGATCTATGACTGAAATAACATGGGCAGCTGTCAATTTGTGCTACTGAGTTTAGAGCAGTTTGTTAAGAAAAATTAACTGGGAGTATCTGACAATTCCTCAAGATACATGCTTTAAAACCTATGGATGTAATGCTTACTTATGGGTGGTTTGGAATAAATATGGGCATAGATAGCCAGAATGAGAGATTGAACAAATTTAGAAGCTATTTCCAACTGTCAAATATAAATGGTGAATATGTTATTAATTGAACAATTTTTCAACATTTCTGTAAGCTTTAAATTTTTCATCAGTTTTTTTTTTTTTTTCAGTATCAGCTTTATATGGACACATCATATGTTGGTGCCATCATTTCCCTCCTCCTGCCCCATTCTACTGCTGGCCCTCCTCAGTGGGATTGCTGGTATTCACCATGGGGTTGTGGATTATGAGTTGTGAGAGCAGCAGTCAGTCATTTTGTGTGTGGGCCAGGCAGGGAGGGCCCGCAATGTTTTTGGATATTCCATCCCACTCTGTGGCTCTTACAATCTTTCTGCCCCCAACTCTTCTGCAAAATTCCCTGAACCATGGTAGGTGTGTTTTAAGTCTACAGCACTGCTGATCTCTCAGCAGCTTCTGAAATTTTGCTTCAGGATGTGTTTAGTATCCTCAGTGTCTGTCTCCATCACCCTGGTGCAGGCAGTCAGGGTTGCAGTGGAAGCAGTACTCTTGTTCATCTCACCAATTCCTCTTTGATTTCACCTAGGCCCTAGCTGATGTACAGGGGTGGTTCACCTCCTGACAGCTATCTTTTCTTGCCTTGTTGAAAGATTTTGGTTATTCTCACTGCTTTCTCTCCTCTAGCTGTTTTTGCTCTCTACATGCTTTTACCTTTCTTAGCCTATAAAATAAAATGTCCTACTCTCTTGATAGCTTTAAACAGCCACCTTATCATCTCAGCAAAGTTGTTCCATGCCCTCAAAGAAGTGACTGTACCCACAGACACACCGTCCACTCACTTAATAGGTCTTTGCTCTTAAAATGATTCTCTAGAGGACAGCACTAAAGCCAACTACTGTTCCTTACCCCTCCTTCCCTGACATTTCTGAAGAATCTGCCACCTTTAATTACTCTCTTTCTCATGAAATTCCCTCCCAAATGTCCTTCTGTCCCCTTACTTTCCTGTGTTGTTAGTACTTCCTCAAAAAGAGACTCCAGAAATGATGGCCTTATCACCTGATTCCATATGGCCAAGGTCCAAGTTCTCCCGATATTTACTCTGAATTGTCATAGTGTGCCCAGATAACCTCATAAATTGTACACATTTTAGACCCAACATCTAAATCTAGACCCCCCAAATCAAACCTCTTAGCATATCTAACTGATGTTGCTATAGTACCTCACTCTCCTCTGTGAGGTCAGGTCTTAAGTCACTGACTTTGCCTAAGTTCATGCAAATTCTATGGAATGTCTTCACTAGCCCTTGCCTGGACATCAGCAACACTACCATGTAGAGTTAGCCATCACAGCCTTCTGCTCCAGAGCCTACAGTGACTCTCTGCTGCTGCTGCATCAGATGCACCCTCTTTAATGTGAAGTGTGATTCTTTTTTTTTTCTTTTCAGTCTCTCTTTTATTTTGATGTCATGGTCTTCCTCCTCTTATGATAGCCTTGTGTAGGTAGTGTCAGGCACTATGAGATCATGGATATCCAGGCCATTTTATGTCTGCAGGGAGCACATTGTACAGAGTACTACCCTTCCTTTGGCTCTTACATTCTTACCGCCACCTCTTCTACATTAGACCCTGAGCCTTGGAAGGTGTGATAGAGATGTTACTCAGTACTCCAGTCACTTATTTCCAGCAATATGATACCTTCTGAGTGTGATTCTTCATACTTCACCAATGCCAATTTTCAGCTCTACATCTTCTGTCATGGATTTATTAACATCTGTGATCAGTGTTTGAAGAGTTCCAATTTACTTTAAAATACTGTCTCATCCATGCCCATATAAAATGTTAGTACTTATCTCAATATACCTCTAAACACTCTGAAATGAGAAAATAGTGAGTAACAACATTGGTTCTATGTCCATATGAAAGTATTTTAGAATCCCAGTCTGCCATTTGGAAGTTTTGAATACAGGGAAATAATCTCCCTAAGTCACATCTCTAAAATGGGTATTCTAAGAATTGGTTGAGAAGCTGGGCATGATGGCACACGCCTTTAATCCCAGCACTCAGCAGGCAGAAGTAGGAGGATCGCAGAGAGTCTGAGGCCACCCTGAGACTACATAGTGAATTCTAGGTCAGCCTGAGCTAGAGTAAATCCCTACCTCAAAAAAAAAAAAATCAGAGAATCAGTTGAGATAATATGAATATGCTATCCACAGGACCTAGCACACATGTGGTACTTTACACATTAACAGTTTTGACCCTTTCAAAATGTCTTACGTGGGTGAATATTTGCTACTGGGGTCCCCTCAATAATCTTTATCCCAAGGCAACTGTATCAGTAAACAATTAATTTCTTTAATAATGAACTGGGAATGAGTCTCATTAGGTAGTGTCCATATGTCCTGGGTTAAAAGAACCGCATGGTCTATATAACCTGTCATTTTCCAAGGAGGTCAGTTAATTTGATAATAAAACCACCCCAAACCCAACTAAAGATAGAAATCGGTGTTTGGATTCTGAGCAGACAAAGAGAAGTCCAAGGTAACACATTTACCCACTGGCAGGTTCTTGGTTTATTTCCTTACCTAGGATTTGGCTCCAATAACCAATTGACTGGGTCCTTTCTGAACATGGAATCAGGTGTGTAATCTATCAGATCTCCATGTGGCAATAAGACATTTGCCTAAAATATTGGAGAACATAGTAGATACTCAAATAGTGTGCTTTTTGGAAGAATAACTACCCCAAGGCCAAGTGAGTGAAAAAAAAAAAATATCTCAAATTTATGTATCATGCTATTAAATAAGAGGCAATGAGTTCACTAAGCCCCCAGGTCCAGAGGATGAGAGTGGCTCTGGGAAGTCCTCAGCTTCCTGAAGTCCTTGGCCTCTTCTAGAAGCCCAATGGAAACACCTGACAATAGTGCTGTACAAAAGGAAGAGGGCAGCAGCTGTCCTTTTGCATGGTTCTGTGCATTTCTAGCACTTGAGAATGTAACAAAATATCAATAATTTCTCCAGGATGTCCTTTTTCAGCTCCTTTTAGCATTGGATGAAGCCAAAGAAGTAGGGAGTCCTGTTCAGTGCTACCTTCTTGTTTCTATCCCTGGTCCATCTGCTCTTCATGTGACCCTAGCCAGCCAGCTAGCTGCCCTCCTGAGGTGCCTCTCTCTCACACAAGCCCCTGAGCTCTCTTCCATTGTCTCCTGGAGTCTGGGCCCCTCAGCTGGGATGTAGTGACTGAAATAAACATTCGTACCACAAAGCCAACAGCCATAAATTTCACTTACATCTAGTAAAACATAGGCATCCAATTAAACCCCTAATGTTATAAACTTGCCAGCAATCAAGCTCACAGTCTAAAATGAAGATGGACAGGTGCACTCAATCAATACCATCGAGGTTACAGCCTGTGTTTGTAGGCTGTGCTTACATTGAATCTTCCTTGTTCTTGCTGTTGTTGGTTTTCTGCCTGGGTAGAAATAACAAATATTCTTGCCAAGTCTTCCATTACATTGTCCTGTACAGCACTGTGTGGCTGAAATTTGAGGCCAGAAAGATGCAGGTCATGCAGAAACACAGTCCTTTCCTTGGTGCAACCCTGCTCTGCACCCCGAGGTTGGATAGTCATTGTCTTTCCAGACCTCATATTTAGACCAGGGGGCCTCTGGAGTACAAGGATGAGTCTCTCATGCTGTGATGAGGACCTCCATTTCCCGAGCATCATATAAACTTTCTACTGATTTCCTTGCATCTCTGGCTATTTCTAGGCCCTGTTACCCACCCACAGCCATTGATATTATACTGGGTTTCTATGGCTTTCCAATTTATAATGGATTTCATTTAAAGATTAATGCACTTGAAGAGTATTTAAAATAAACAGCTTACATTTCTACAGAAAACAGCCCTCTGAAATCACAATGGGAGCAGTATGCATGACTTCCAGCACCTTCCACCTGATTCACCTAATGTCTCATTGTGACTCTTCTTTCTTTTATTGGGACTACACATTTTCTCATTTGTTCTCTTCTCCTACCTCCATAAGTACTTTCTGTTTCCCTCCCACCCACACCTATTTGACTAACACTTAACCAAAGCCTACTGTGCATAAAACTACGTTTTCACACTCCTGACACACACCTGTCCCCCCACAAAACATAATTTTATATGATCCGTAAATGAAAGTGTAGCTATAATTTTTCCTTTACTTTTATGTTTTCCAAGAATAAAATGTCTTTAGATGCCTCTCAGTAGAATTCCTTGCCTGAATTAATATCTCCCAGAGCTTTCATCACCTCTCTTACCTACTTAAATAAAGATTTACAATGTGAAATTTAAGTAATTAGTAAGGAAAATACATCTCGGAAACACATTTATCATTTGCTAGAATCAAAGGGGATTTCAACAACTAATGACTTTTCTTCTCTGCAAATTGTAAATGGAGTTTCAGGCTGAGGTTCCGACGGTTGGCTTCTCTGACATGGAGGTCCTCTGCTGGCTCCAGGATCAGGGCACAGCAGTTGCCAAGTCTTCTTCATTATCCTAAGGGCAGGAAACATTATGACCTACAGAATAAATGTTCCTGGCAGCATTCAGGTCTCATGCCTGCAAGTGATATCAGGGAGAAAGGAAGGCTTTGGAGGAAATTTGCCCCTAATTTTATCACAATCAATCTGTTTCTCTTGTCTTGGAATGAGACAGTACTTGAAATTAGGGGAGAGGGGTGGGTGTAGGTGACATAAAAAATTGCTAATAAAATATAGCCACAAAGCAATATTCTTTCCCTAAAACTCTCACCTCACATTCAAAAGAAACTATGCATATTCCCATTCAGACATTTAAGCACACATGAGTTTAGGTATGACCTGCAGTGGTCAGATTCTCAGGCTAAAAGACATCACAAGAGTATATCTTCATTCACACATTCTACCTCCAAGCAAGGCTGACCATGCATCAAGTATTAAATCCCACCTGATATTAGTCAAAGCTTGTATGACATAAATCATGACACATTAGCTCTGAGCTATACAGATGAACACAAATAACCATAAAAATTGGAGATCTAAACACTTGGTCAGTCTTCCACTTTCATTATTTAATTATATTATGATTAAGTGATTTTACTTTTATTAGTTTTGTACTCAGTGTATACAGTCAAGTTGGTACCATCGTTAGCCTCTTCCCTGTCTTTCCCCCTCCTTGTTGGGGAATATGGGTCATGCATTGTGGGATTAGCCATTTTAAAAGCAACCCATAACTTAAATACTATTGTCATTCCCATTGTATAGATGACATAGCATAGCCATAACCAAGTCATAAACTCGGGTTTTCTGACCCTGCAGTTTGCCTATTGCAGTGTTCAACCACCTCCAGGTTTGGTTCTACTGGACAACAAGAGAACTGGCCAGTATTCCATTAAGGAAACTGGCTCATCTCCAGAGAAGTAACTGGACATCTCACTCCCACCCATCTCTAAACCTGGTGACTGGGATAAACCCAAAAAGAGGGTAGACTTCAGCTGGTTGGATAATATCCTTCATATTTAGATGCATGGGAAATATATATACTCTGTCATTAAAATAACCCTATTTTTTAAAGCTTTAATAGGATTACTCAAGTTTAGAGCAAAATCCCAAAGCCTGTAATTGGTTTGCCAAATGACTAAGCTTTTTTTTTTTTTTTTCTCAAAATTTTAATCTTTCAATGAATGTCAATTCTGAGTCAAACAAACAAATGAACACCAGGTTCTCAGCTGTGCTGATCTCTCAGCATCCAAAGACTTCCTGGGTATGGTATGTTTCAACCACATTAAATCCCCAGATAAAGACCCTTCCTTGATTCATGGCTTTCACGGTTTTGACCATCTTTGTTTCCTCCTTGCAGCATGGCAAAGCACAGAACACATCAAAGGTAGTTCAGCAGCTGTCCTAAAGTGCAGGGGCAGAGGCTGGCCTCTGTTTATCCCCTTAGCTCTCAACTTGGGTAGGAAAAAGTGCAGTTGTCTGAAGGTTACACTAGGAGTGATCTTCAATGACCCCACATTAGCAAATTCCCACATCATCTAGATTTTAGGGATTCTGTGGAATTTCTTCCTCTCACCCTTCCTTTGTTTTATTCTTGATTTTGATATGTATGTGGATAGGATTGAGATAGGGTCTCACTACATACCCCAAGCTGGATCAAACTTGTGATCCTCCTGTTTCAGCTTTCTCAATACTGGGATTACAAAAATTTGCCATCAGGCCCAGCTTGCCTCTTTATTCTGGACTATTTATATATCTAAAGTTCTCCATCATCAGTATAACTCATGAAATTCTGGTAGCCTGGCATGTGTACCACACACAGTGCTGATTCATTAGCTTGCAAATAAGAGTTAGGAGCCAGCTTTGGCACAAAACGTTGTTTTTTGTGAGTGTGATAATAAGTACATCTAACTAGAAGGGAATATCCTTGAAAAAAAAAAAAAAAAACAGCCAGGCGTGGTGGCGCATGCCTTTAATCCCAGCACTTGGGAGGCAGAGGTAGGAGGATCGCCATGAGTTCGAGGCCACCCTGAGACTACACACAGAGAATTCCAATTCCAGGTCAGCCTGAGCTAAAGTGAGACCCTACCTTGCAAAACCAAAAAAAAAAAAAAAAAACATAATGAAGCAGAGTGACAAGGTTGAAATAAATAAGGATGTAACAACATCCAGAGTTACCAGATACTTGTAAACAGAGGTTTATAAGGCGTTTATGAAATATAAGGCAAAGAATGTCTCCAGATCAACAAATCACTCCTGCATATTCATTTTCACTCATCTGCACATATACTTCACACACAGTGAAAGTCTGAGACATAAAAGAATTGATGAAAAAATGACAGATGCAGATCAGTAATCACTTCTCCTAAAGAGGTGACATGCCCATGTTTATACCTGTTTGTCTACACTTGACCCAAATAAAGCTGATGCTGAAGCTCTCCCATCCTGCTACTCAATGGGACTCAAGTTTGGTAACTAATAGCAGGATATCAGTGTATTGATGGATTTATATTTATCTTCACAATATTATTTCTTCTTACTACCTTGTGTGATAGTGTATGATTTTGCATTTGTGTATGTGTGCACACATGGACAAACCCAAGCATGACACACTGTCATTCTATCTAGGTGGGTGGCAAGGTGCGTTTGGAATGTGTTAGAAAGTTGAGTCATTTATCTATGAGAAGAAGACAGTGTGGCATAGAAGGCAATTATTATAATAGACTCATTAAATTGTCAATAAAGAAAGCACTGCTTCACATTCCCCTAAAGCAATCATGCCTTAAAATGGGGCACTGGTAATGACACTGAAATACATTGTACTCTTCCTCATTTTTAGTTCCCTTGAGACTAGATTGTAGCAGAATGTGTATTTAGGGAGGATTCAGAACATTTTTGCTGCACTTAGATGCCTGCATTCATGGAGCTAAGCCAGTCAGAGAACAGGAAAAGATGGTAGATAAGCTGAGAGGGGCCTGGGGAGGTAGAAATGCTAAGAGGAGGGTTTGGCAAAAAAGTTTGATTCCCCAGAATCCACATAAGCCAGATGAACAAAGTGGTACATGCGTCTGAAGTTCATTTGAAGGCCATAGCACACCTATTCCCTTTCCCTCTATTTGCCATTCTCTCTGTCTCTCTCACACACACTCTCACTTTCATTAAAAAAAAAAAAAAACTTAAAAAAATATTAGGGGGAAAGGGCTGAAGTAAAGATGAATATTTTAAAATTATTCTCCCCATAGCAACAACAAAACAGAAATAGAAACCATCACACATAAATGCATGCATCCTCTGAATGTCAAAATAGTATGTATGTTTCTTCCCATTTATTTTCCCTGCTATCAGTATGGACATCACATACACTCATTTCATCATGTGAAAAGAGAGTCATCCCAGTTTGCTCCTATTCCTTCATGTCCCCAGCATAGGGACTAGCAAATTCATATGTTGCTTGAGCCTGCTCTCAACAGGTTGAAATGCTCCTAATCCCTACTCAGCCTTAAGCCTTCCCTGTCCACTCTGTCAGAAGCAAAGCCCTTCTGTAATTCTCATAATTCTCTTGCCTCATGTTACCTTCTTATTTTCCATAGATCTGTCTCAGCTTGCAATGATTTAATTAATGTGAATTTTTTTCACTTTTTCTTAGATCATCTACTAGAATATAAGCTCCCTGAGGACAAAAGCCCTGCAAGACTATTTTTTTTTTCACTGTGTTATCTCCAGAGGCCACTATTGAGTACTGAATATAGCATATGCTTATTGAGTTAACTCCAGCAATTCCAATGCATTTCTAAATAAGTGAAAAAGTGATATAAGCATAGATAAATGTACTTTTATGAATTTCAGGATATATAACATAGTTCTGATGAGACCTAATTCATTGAACAGAAGACTCATTTATAGCTGGCAGCATCTGTCTGTACCTATCTACATCACAGTAATTAATGTCAAGTCCTTTGTAACAGTCTTCTCCCTTAAGAAAGAAGACTCAGAGTTTCAATTTAATAGAGGTGGACGAGGTAGTAGAAGACTTGACTATATTGTCTTCAATTGTTTTCTCATTTTGTTACATTTGAGAGTCTTTTCAAGCTGACTGCATAATCCTCCATAGGGAGGGGATTATTCTGTATCTCAGCTTTATTAAGTCTCTAAGAACTGAGCCAGTCTGGATTCAACTAGGGTTCAAATCCCCAGTACCCATGTAAAGCCAGATGCCTAAAGTATCATATGAATCTGGAATGCAAAAATTCATTGGTGAGAGACCCTGGCAACATGCCTATTCTCATTTTCATTCTCTCTCTTTTTTCCCCTTAAAATAAATAAAATATAAATATAGAAGAATGACCCCTTTTCTAAACAATAAAAGCCTTCAAATTAAAAAAAAAAATACACTAGAAACTATAAGATTTTCCTTCAGCTAATTCTAAATAACTAACATAACTAACAACTTTGCATATGGAGTATGGTAGTTTGAATGCATGTCCCCCATAAACCCATGGTTGAGCTTACAACTGTTGCTACTATGAGGCAGATACTTGCTACAAGAGTACATGCCAGCAGGGGCAGATCTGAATTCCAGCCTAAAGGAAAGCAAAAAATTTCTGAGCTCTGGCTGTGCTTGTTGTGCTGGCTGCTTGGTGGTATCTCTCTGCATGGATTTATGAAAGGGAGCCAGCTTCTTCTACCATTTAAAGGAACTTCCCTTGATCTGCAATCTTGAAATGAATCCCTTATACCTATAAACTATGTCTGGTTTGGATGTTCATCCCAGCAACGTTGAGCTGACTACAACAGAAAATTTGGTACCAGAGAGTTGGTTGCGGCTGTGCAATTAATCTGACCATGTAGATTTTGGTATTTTAGAGCTTATGTTCTGGCAAAGCAATATGTATAGACTTGGAATTAGTGACTGTTGAAGCCCTATAGAACAGTAATCCAACTTTTATGGACTATTATGGTGAGAGTTTGAGAATTGAAAAGAGATTGGAGTATGAAAGGCCACAGAGAACTTCATTGGAACTTGGCTACTGGCATAAAGGCTGGCTGTCTTCTGTTGCCCATGCACTGAGAGTTTGAACAAGATTGAATGAAAGTAATGAACTGATATTCTTGGTGGAAGATATGGAACTAAGAGATATAAGATTTAAAGCTGAAGAAACATCTAAGGAAGTTCAAGGTAACTGGCACAGAGGCACAGACACTGTATGCTAAAGCTGGGATTGTTAAAGAGATTACCACAATTAAGAATGCCTCAAATACTTTACATTAAAACAACAAAAAGTATACCTAAGGTGATTCTACCCAGGAAAGACTGAATGGTAGAAATGCAAACTCTTTTGGAAGGAAGAAACCTTCTCTCCAAGGTCAATTTTTGTTTCCTCCCTAAATTAACAATATGGCTGTGTCCTACACACCTGGCATTCCTTTTTTGCTGTTGCTGAGGTGAATCAAGTGAAACAGGGTATGACATGCCTCTAGTAGAGGCTGATGAGGCTATTGTCTGAAGTTAAATAAGACTCTCTTCTAAAATGAGGCATGGGAAACAGGATATTCCTGTGTTATAGGCTGAAAAGACCAGCTTATGGAGCTGAGGATGGACCATGATTTGCATTGGAAACCCAAAGATGTGTTGAATATACCATGACTTTGAAAGGCTAACCATGGAGTGATGTTGGCTTGGGACAGAAGTCTTCCCTGGGTACTCAGCCAAGCTGGAGGGACAGAATTAGAAAACTCAGAGACTGTCCTCACTGCAGATGTTTGATGTTTGCCTAATTATTTTTGGCTTTATATTGGTCCAGTCTCTTCTTGTTATGCCTTATAGCAATGGAAAAGTTTACTCTGTGCCATTATATGTTGCAAGTATGTAACTTCTTTTTATTTTACAGAACTCATAGTTAAGATACAGTCTTAAAGTTGGTAAAGCTTATGGGGCCTTTGAGGTTGGACTAAATGCAATTTAAAATGTGAGGTGGTTGTGAGTCTATCGGGGGTCATGGGTAGAATGTAGTATTTTGAATATATGTTCCCCATAGATTCAGGTGTTTTATTAAAATTGAGTTTACAACTTCAACCCCTAGCAGGGCAGACTCCTGCTACGGGAGACATGTCACTGGGGGCAGATCTGAATACCAGCCTAAAGGTATGCAGAGAGGTTTTGAGTACTGGCTATAGTTGCTTGCATGTGGTTCTGGCTATTTGGTGGTATCTCCCTTCTTGGATTTATGAGTGGGAGCTTCTGCCATTTGATGGAACTTCCACTGGATCTGTAAGCTTGAAATAAGTCCCTTCCACCCATAAACTGTCTGGTTTGGATGTTCACCCAAGAAACTGACTACAATATGAGGGTAAATGTTTCTGAGTGTCTGTGTGTGTGGATGTTAGCCCATAACTGTCCCAAGCATGCCTGTGCATAATATGATAAAACTTGTGTGTTATGTGTTTATCCAGGTGTTGACCATTTCGACTATGCCTACCTGGTATATCCCTTCACTATCCAAGATATACTTGAAAAGAAAATGTGACACAATTTTATGTAAAAAGTCCAAAATATTAATTCCATAAGGGCAAGAGACAAGGCATGTTTTGTTAATTACTAGTTTACCTGCCAGCACAGGGCACAGGACCTTGTGCATTGTTGATGCTCTAGGATAACTAGACTTGGTAGTTGCTGTGAGACATCGCTTCTTCTCCTTGGATCAAACCCTTCCTGGCTTTGCAGTAGGCACTTGCAAAATAAACACCTGTAGATTTTCCTTAACAGCTTGGGTTCTGCCAAGTCACAATTTTCCTCTGGGTTTTGTTGCTCATGCTCAGCCCTTTCTGGAAAATTTTTTCAATAGTGGGTGTAGCTACATGAATTATCTTCAGGTAGCCTTCACAAATATTCCAAACATACAAGAGGACCAAGTACCTCAAAGACTCTTTAGCACCAGCCAGCCCACAGGGTTGTCATATGCTGAGTTCTGTTGGGTCCTCAGGGAAGGAAACTGTCCCTCTTGGTTCCCTGGGATACTTTGGGGTTAACACTTTAAGCATTTATCCCTGTACTTTTTCTGTTCTCAGATAACTCAGAAGTGGTTGGATTAAGAATGTCAAACATGGCCTTTAGGTAATCTCAGTGCAGAAGGCAGCAGAGTTAAATTCAAAGGAAAATGGTTAAGAGATAAAGCAGCATTAGGAACTGAGGTTCCTCTGTACAAGAAATGTGCACACATTCCAAATTCTTTTTCATCAACTCCATGGCTCAGTATTTTCTGTGCATTGGTGTGGCCCCTCTAGTGTGGGCTTCAGGAGGAGGAATAAAGGAACATGGAAGATTCTCAGCTTCAGGACTCTCACAGCCAGGGAATGGATCCATACTTCAAGCTCTGACAATGGGTCAAAAATCTAGGCTTATTGTATTCCTGCTACTTACAAACTGTGGAATCATGGGCCAGTCATGTAACCTCTTCGAAGTTGTTGTTCCCTCTAAGGCAGAGTTATTCATGGAATCTGGTGTACAGAGATACTGCTGCATGTTTACCCAAAACAATACTTACTATAGAGCATGATACATAGTTATTGCTTACTAAAGGCTATGATGCTTCCTCCTCTTCCTCCTCTTCTTCTTCACTGCTGCCAACAGTCCTCATCCTTCTCTCCTCCCTCCCCAGCCACACAATGTGGCAAGTCAGCATCATAAGAACTCATAACCATTGTTCTTCCCTCTCCACCTTGATATAAGATCTTAGTAGCCTGTACCTGAATGGGGATACCAGCTTCTCTGGGCTCCAAACCTCTCACCCCCACATCTATTATGCTCAATGTTTCTCTTTCTTTCTCTGTGTGACTATGTATATAAAAGATCATATGTTCATGGGCACATGCATGTGAGTTTAAGCATGTGGAGGCCAGAGGTCAATATCGGGTGACTTCTTCAATCACTTTCCACCTAATTTTTCTAGACAGGATCTCTCACTGAGTTACCTACACAAGTTAACCAACAAGCTCCAGGGACCCTCCTGTCTCCACCTCCCCAGCACTACAATTATATGCAGGTGCCACCTGGCTTTTTGAATGTGATTTGTGGTGATGCAAACTTAGGTCCTCTGGCTTACAAAGCAAAGACTGAGCCATGCTTCCTGGTTCTTTCCTTTCATTTGGATTCCAACAGCTGTTACGGTCAGTGTGGATGTTCCCTATCTGCCCTCAGTTCACACCCATCCCCAAGTCTTTGCTTTGCCTGTATAATCACCTCACTTGCCTTGTTTCACATTTCTGCTTCCTCTGCATATGTGTGATTTAGGGTCACTTTCTCTGTGACTATCTGCTCAGATGTCCAATGATGAATTTCTCCAACTTTCATAGCCATTTCTCTTTTAGGGGCTCCATTCATCAGACCACATTAGTCATAGTTTATATAGAATGCTCACTGTAGAGCCAAAAATATCTTGTTTCTACCTACATGGTCGTGGGAAAGTTATTTAGTTTTCTAGGGTTCAACATATTACCTATAAAACAGAACTAGCAATATATACCTTAAATGATTATTTAGAATGAGTTAATGATGAAAGAGAAGTAGTATAGCACAAACCCAGGTTTAGTTTAAAAAATTAAAAATCCATTACTGTGCTGGAGAGATGGCTTAGTGGTTAAGTGCTTTCTTGTGAAGCCTAAGGACCCTGGTTCAAGGCTTGGTTCCCCAGAACCCACGTTAGCCAGATGCACAAGGGGGTGCATGCATCTGGAGTTCGTTTGCAGTGGCTAGAAGCCCTGGCGCACCCATTCTCAATCTCTCTCTCTCTCTGTGTCTCTTTCTCTCTCTCTCTCTGTCACTCTCAAATAAATAAATAAATAATGAACAAAAAAAATTTTTTAAATAAAATAACTAAATAATAAAAATCCATTACTTTTGCCTGGGCAAGGGTAGGCATTAAGATTTCTTTACATGCTACATGTAGTGTAGAAAAACTTTACACTTGCTACATGCCTTTAGTCTATGATGATTAATGCCCACTTATGAATGCATGGACAAGCTCCACTTTTCTACCCAGAAATCTTTTTCTGTCTCAGTATGCTTGCCTAACTGTTATGGTGGTGGTGTTAGTAACATAGCAATGTGTGTGTGTGTGTGTTTGTGTGTGTGTGTGTGTGTGTGTGTGTGTCAGAGAGAGAGAGAGCGAGAGAGAGGAGGGGAGGAGAGGAGAGGATGGGAGAGAACACAAGATTGTTTAGCAACTCATTTAATAGATATATTCTTTTTAAAATAAATAATTTTATTTCTTTATTTGCAAGAAGAGAGAGAATGGGTGCACTGGGGCCTCCAGATGCTGCAAATGAACTCCAGATACATATGCTACATTGTGCATCTAGCTGTATGTGGGTACTGAGGAATCAAACCCAGCTGTTAAGCTTTTCAGGCAATTTCCCTAACCACTGATAAATCTCACCAGTCCAAGACTCAATCTATTTTTAATTAGTATTATTATTATTATTGACAACATATTTTGTATGGATACATTATGTGTTGGCACCCTCTTTTTCCCATGTCCTTGCCCTTATGCCATTGTGAAAGCCCCTCAGTAATGTTGTAGATATTCATCATGGGGTTGTGGGTTATGCACTATGGGGGCAAGTAGTCAACTATTTTGAAAAGAAGTCAATGCCTCTGGGCATGATGTCTCAATCTGTGACTCTTTTGGCCCCTCTTGCACAAAATTACCTGAGCCATGTTGGTAATTTTTAATTCTACTTCAGGGGTGAGCTCTTAGGAGCCTCTGGATCTCTGCTTTAGCAGGTGTTGAGTATCCTCAGGGTCTGCCTCTTTCACCCTACTGCTGATTATCAGGTTCATCATGGAAGCAGCACTCTTGCTCTTATCCCCAATTCAAATTCCTTTGTGGTTTCACCTGTGGCTTGGCTAAAGTACAAGGTATAGTTTATCTCCTCAGGTCTCACTATCTTCTGAAAAAGAACAGATTCTCCAATGGAGAATGAAGTCAGCATAGTTTAAATGAGATAAGCATTATTAATTTAGGGTGAATTTGATGTATGTAACCCCTGTTTTAGCCAAGGAATAATGAGAGCTTGACACTGGAGGGCATAATTGATGAAGATGGGGTTCTTATGATTACATTTATTTATGTGGTGCTTTATGTTGACCAATTTACCTATGTTGAACCATCCCTACGTTCTGAGGTGTAGCCTACTTGATCAAGGTGGATAATGCTTTTGATGTGTTATTGAATTTGTTTTGTGAGGATTTTGTTCAGATTTTTGCATATGAATTCATCAAGAATCTAGTCTTATAGTTTTCTTTCTTGGTGTGTCTCTATCTAGTTTTGGTGTTAGGGTGATGCTAGCTTCATGAAAGGGGTCAGGGAGGATTTCCTGCTCTCCAATTATGTGAAATAGTTTGAGAAAAATTGGTTCCAGTTCTTCAATGAAGGTTTGATGGAATTCAGCTGAGATGCCATCGGGTCCTAGACTTTTCTTCTGGGGATGCTTTTGACTAACTTTTCAATGTTGATGGGTATGATATGTTTTCTTAGTAGATTAATCTGTTGTGAGTTTAGTTGTGGTGGGTGGTACATGGCTAGTAATTCATCCATTTCTTCCAGATTATCCAATTTTGTGGGGTAGAGGTTTTGGAAGTATGCCCTGATGATTCTTCCAATTTCACTGATCTCTCATGTGAGCTCTCCTTTTCCTTTTCTGATTTTGTTAACTTGAGACTGCTCTTTCTTTGATGGCTCAAATTGGCCAGGGGTTTATAAATCCTGTTTATTTATTTTTTTAATTTTTATTTATTTATTTGAGAGCAACAGACACAGAGAGAAAGACAGAGAGAGGGAGAGAGAGAATGGGCGGGCCAGGGCTTCCAGCCTCTGCAAACGAACTCCAGACGCGTGCGCCCCCTTGTGCATCTGGCTAACGTGGGACCTGGGGAACCGAGCCTCGAACCGGGGTCCTTAGGCTTCACAGGCAAGCGCTTAACCACTACGCCATCTCTCCAGCCCTCCTGTTTATTTTTTAAAGTACCAGCTCTTCATTTCATCATTTTTTAATTGTTAGTTTCCAATTGATTAATTTCTATTCTGATCTTTAATTTTCTTGTTTTTCTAAAGCCTTCAGGGGGACAATTAGGTATTAATTTGGGATATCTCTGACTTTGTGTGGTGGTTTGATTCAGATATCACCCATAAACATAGGTGTCCTGAAAGCTAGGTTGCCAGCTGATGAAGGTTTGAGAATTAACACCTCCTAGAAAGAGTATATTTTGAGGCAGGCTTATGCATGTTATAGCCAGTTTCCAAATGCCAGTGTTTGGCATACTGTCCTGTTAATATGGTCCACCTTATGTTGGCTATGGGGTAATGTAAACCCTCTGACTCATACCATCATTTTCCCTGCCATCATTGAGCTTCCCCCTGTAGCCTGTAAGCCAAATAAACCTCTTTTTTCCCACAAGCTGCTCTTTGTTGGGTGATTGCTACCAGCAATGTGAACCTGACTGCATCAGTAAAGTGGTACCAAGGAGTGGGATTGCTGCTAGACACCTGACTGTGTGACTTTGGTCTTTTGGAGCTGATTTTTAAGAGGAATGTGGATGGATTTAAAACCTTGGCATAAGGGATACCTTGCAGTGCTATAGGTATACTTTGATTGATTATTCTGGTCAGAGTTGAAAGAACTGAATGAAGAAAGAACTATGGACTGTGAGGTTTGGCTTATGAGGGTGAGAAAGAGCTTTCCTTAGACTGGGCTAGCAGTTTTTGTGAAAAGCTTGCTGTTATGCCCATGTACTGAGAGGTTGTGCAGGGTTGCTTTGCATAGAAATGAACTGGAGTGAGCAGAGGGATATGGCACAGAAAGAAAAATCTTTGGGGGAACTGTTGCCAATTCAGCTGCAATTTAAAGATTGCAACTGTTGAGACTGGGCTATCTGACCTGTACTGGGGCAACAGGAAGAATGTAGACTCTTTTGAAGGGGACTGAGTGTTCAAAGAGTGTCCTGTTCTTCAAAGTCTACTTTATTCCCCCCTGGATTATCAAATTGGCACCCTACCTGGTATTGTGGAGTATAAGAAATACAGGAAAGAGAGTAACATTGAGCTTGCAACACAGTCTTGTGTTTTGGAAATGGTCATGGGCAGTGTGAAGCAGGTTTGCTGGATACCTGCATGGAGACCTGATGGAACTGTGAGGATGAAACATAGATTGCAGTAGAGACCCAGTGGAAATGTTTGGACCACTAGGTGGCTGCTAAGGAGAACTATTGGCCCTGATGTTTTCCAGGACTGTAGCCTAGCTGGAGGGGCAGAATTGGAACTCCAGAGACTTGCTGGTTAGAATTATTGGACTTGGAGATTTGTCACTGGCTAGAGTTGTTGGACTTGAAGTTACAGAGTTTGATGTTTGCCCTGGTTATTTTAAATCTTGTATTAGTTGAGTGTTTCTTTGCTATGCCCAGTGCCATATTCTGAAGTGTGAATGTTTATTCTGTTCCATTATAGGTTTGAGCGGGGGGGGGGGGATTTTGGGGTATTATGGCTCACTTAAGAAACCTTGGAATAGGGTATGTTTAAACATCAATAAGATTGATGGGGGACTTTTTACAGCATTGATGGTTATCAGTTTATGAAGGCCACAGAGGTAATGTGGTGGTTTGATTCATGTGTCCCACATGAACTTGGTATTCTGAATGCTAGCCTCCCCAGCTGGTATCAATTGGAAATTAAGGCCTCCTGGAGGCAGTGTATTGTTGGGGGTGGGCTTATGGGTATTATAGCCAGTTTTACCATGCCAGTGTTTGGAACACTCTCCTATTTCTATGGTCCACCTTATGTTGACCAGGGGGTGATGTCTACCCTCTGCTAATGCCATTGTTTTCACTGCCATCATTGAGCTTCCCCCTCAAGCCTGTAAGCCAAAATAAACCTCTTTTTCCCACAAGCTCCTCTTTGTTGGGTGATTGCTACCAACAATATGAACCCGACAGAAACATTTATTTAAAAGCATTTAGCACTATGAATTTTCCCCTTAGGACTGCCTTCATTATGTACCATAATTTTTGGTAAGTTGTGTTTCATTACCAATCCATTCAAGAGTATTTACAACTTCTTTTTTTTTATTTCTTCCACAACCCATTCATTGTTTAAGAGTGTGTTGTTCAGTCTCCAGGATCTGGTGAAGTTCTTAATGTGTCTGTTATTGTTAATATCTAGCTTTAAACTATTGTGATCTGATATTATGCAGAAAGTTACATCAATTTTCCTGAATCTACAGAGGCATGATTTTGTGGTCTAATATATAGTCTGTTTTGCAGAAGGTTCCATGGGCTACTGGGAAGAATGTGTATTATATAGAATTGGGGTGGAAAATTCTATAGCTCTTTGTTGTTGAGCTCTCTTATTTCCCACTTGATTTTCTGCCTGGATGATTTGTCTGTTGATGACTTCCAATATCAAGCTATCCAAAAATGCTAAAATTCTTCCATTAAATGTATTTCGTATGGCATAAGCACTGGAACTCACTCATCAATGTTTTCCAAATATCAGAATGTTGTACAGAGATCACCATTGTCATATTGTGAATTCAGTTTTTAGGGTTTTTTTTTTTTTTCCTTCAAAGAGGCACCATGTTAAGTGAGGAACAGATTTCTGCATATTTCAAGCTTCACAAAAGGCCTCTCAAGTTCAACTTTCTCATTGCATGCTTAGTAAGTTCAAGGCCAGCCTAGATAGTATATAAAAACATGGAATCAAAGAAGTTAAGAAAAGGACCATATTGTCCTATCACCAGAAATTTACCAATGTTACTCATTCCCCAAGCCCTGAACTTTCAAGGGTATGGGATAGGATGCTAAGTGTGGGCCACTGATACTGACCTTAGCACTTCTATTAAATCCTGGCCTTCCCACCACTGACTGGAAACACAGGTCATATGTTTAGATATAAAATTATTAACATTGTTATATGCAACTGTAACTGTCATGTGAAGATCCAAAGACATGGTGATGCCCATCTGCTGCACACACTGAGTAGAGATCTCTGTAGAGAACAGGATGTTCATGAGAAAGGTATGCCACTGAGCTTTCTATACTTAACCTGAATGAGTACTCACACACTTCTGCCAGCTTGGGGCTGGCTGGTGTCACCTGGGGCAGTTATTAGTGACTTGTTGTCTAAGCACATGTAAGCCAAAGTCCTCTTCTCCCCATTATGTGTGTGTATTTGTGTGATTAATGGCAATTTGAAGGATCCTAAGCAGTTTCTTTGTAGAATTCTCAGAGTACTATTGTGTTTAGTGTCATATTTCATCAAAACAAATTACACAAACTGTAGCAGCTTAAAATAACCTGAAGGACGTATATCATCACATTTCTAACAAGAAACAAGACCTAAGTTTGCTCATTCCTCTACACTGAGTGTAGTTTCTTCAAGCAGGATGCCTTGCCTCCTGTGTTTATGGATTTTTCCCATCCATTTCCACTCATGAACATTTTCTACTCTTCCAACTATTCTGAGAACATGATAAGAGAGTGAGAATTGTCCATTAAAGTGGCTTCACATTTATCTGATATTTCTAATCTCATCACTATACTAGTTGGTTTCAATGGGATATGCCCCATTTGTCTTTATGTCTTAGTCTGTTCCTACCACTAGAAGAAAACATTTCATACTGGGTCATCAATAGCCAAAATAAGCTTATTGCTCACATATCTGAAGCAGACCTGGTGTCTTCTGAGTGCTGCTCTCTGAATCTAAACTAATTCCATTTATTACATCCTCAGCTGACAGAAGTGAATTAGGAAGACCCACATGATAAAAATAAAAAGCACTTTTCTTCAGCTCTTCAGGGGTTACAAGCTCAGAACTATAAAAACTAAATCAACTCCCCATATACATCTTTCTGAGTGTCTTCACATTGTGTATTATATTATCTTCCAGTGTGTGAATTGAAAAGGTATCAATAGTTAAAGCACATAAACCCAAAAAGAAGAAGTATTAGGAACTAGTTGAAAAAGTAAATCTGAAACAAGTCTTTATGAATTCAAATTCTGGTTTAGCATGCTAACAAATGATTAAACTCCTTATATTTCATTATATAATGTAAGCACATGACTATCTCCATATCAAGCCCAACTTTCATAATGTTAGGGTGATCAAGAGTATAATAGGCAGTCTATGAACATATGTCAAATATTCAAAATCAAAACTCATGCTTTCCAATCATTAAGTAGCATATGTTCTATCCTCTCCTTTACTACTTCTCCCCATTCCTCTCCAATGAATGCCCACTTCTTTTCTACCATTCTGTATTCTATACTGGTAATTTTTGCCTTCATCCCTCCTCCTAAACGTCATGTTATGCAGGTCTTGTGACGGTCACAATAGCCTCTGTGAGATCATTAATACAACAATCACTTGATGTTTAGAAGAGAGTTCTCCAAACTACACCTCCCATCCTTTGGCTCTTACATCACCTCCTCCATATAGTCCCTGAGCCATAGATGAATGTGGTAGAGATGTCTCATTAAGTGCTGAACACTCAACTGTCACTTTGTCTCAGCACATAAACAAGTTGTGAGTTCCCCAATAGTCACTGTCATCTGAAAAGGTGAATTTCTCTAACCACTAATGAAGCAGCACTAATGTATATGCATAAGCATAAGTATTTAGATGGCAACTTGTTTGGCATAATATATTCATGTAGCCAAACAGCAGTAGTAACTACTCCTCCCTCCCAAGGTCTTGTGACCTTCCCAGTCATAGGTTTTGACTAGTTTTACAGTACCAAACATGAATTCCCTCCTATGGAGTAAACCTCAAATTCAATTAGAGAACAGTTGGTTACCTTTACAACAGACATGCCACTATTGCACCAGTCAGCACATCTTCTCTGGCTGTCCAGTTGTGTAGATTACAGGGTCCACTGCTTTTTCTCCCCCAGATTGCTATAGAGAACTTTCCAGCACTATGACACCTAGCCAGTAGGGAAAGTTTCCCACTCAGTTCCAGATTTATTTCTCAGTATTACACAACCAAAGCATGCAGTATCTTTGGCAATAGGAACTTACGGTCTAGTTCCAGTGGCAGCCAAGAATTTTGGCACTAGCCTGCATTGTTTATGGGGGAATTTAAGGTCTCCCTGACCAATAACTCACTGTGACATATTCCAACCCAGGCACTGAATATTTTCAGTAACAATATGTGGCTTCTGGGCACAGCAATTATGGCCTCACAGGGTACAGGGTACTTCTGTGCAAACACTCTCTGTCATATATATATATATATATATATATATATATATATATATATATACACACATATACATATACATACGTACATACATATAGAAGCTAATGAAGAAGTGGGTTTGTAACCTCTTTAGTTTGGATTAACCCTCTTCCTTCACTTCCTCTTTCGATCTAATTCTCCTAACCCCACTTAGACCATTCTGCCCCCAGTCCATTTCTCTACTTGCTTATCTAAGGGAAGTATAATAATAGATAAATAGGACAGGACTTTTTAGTATGTTTAACATCTTATATTTTCAGATCCGTATGGATTGTGAAACAGAAAAATGAATGGGAAGACTCCCAGTTTCACCAGAATCTAGCAGGTAAGTAATTAAATCTTTCCCTTGTACTCATGTAGTTTCTAGCATCTTCTGAAGCCTGAAAGGAGAGAAAGAGATCTTCAGGTACATTGTTATATTTTCAAATCAACTCCTGTAGGCAGGGATGGAATAGTCTAAACAGGCAAGTCAAATTAAAATCCCTACACATGGTGTTTCTTCAAGTGAGCCCATCTGATCAAAACACTGATCACAGACAGGGACAAAATACACATCTCACTGTGTTTGACATCCCAGATTCCTCCTGCCTGAGACATGTACTCACTCCCTGTCTCTCTGAATCCCTCATTCTGTTTGAGTTATCATTAATTACAGAATAAATCAAGAATACATGCTAATCTGGAGAATCTTGTGTTTGAAATGCTTCTTTCTGCCTTCCTAGTTTGCAAAGAGCTATGTGGAGAAAGCAAACACATCCCCAGCTGGCAGACTTTGTCTTCCTTAGAATTTAGGTGTGATCTATATTCAAATGACAGTTTAATGAGCCTTTTCCTATTTCCAGAAACCTTATCACATCATTAAAGCGTAGAAATGAATAATACATCTAGCAGTTGGATTAAGCTGAACTTGAGACCTGATGCATCTTCAAAGGGGGGAAATTGAGCAGAGGCAGAATGCAGGGCTCTTAAACAAAGAGAAGGGGTTAAATGAAGTGGGCAGGAGGGGTTATTTTTATTCTAATGTATCAGCAGAGGTAAATGTCACCAGTCTATTACAAAGTCTTAAAGTGGCATTCCTGTTTCTGGGGGGATGGGCTGGGAAGAGAGTTTGGAAAATGATCTGCTCTGCTCTGCCAGATATCAATCACGCTAAGAGTCACTTGGAGCAAGCAGCTGCCATAGTACCATCCTCATTCTAAGTGTGTTTTTCAAGGCAAAGGAGCTTCCAGTGACCAGTAGTTTGAGACTGGAGTTCAGAGTTCCTACTCTTTCTCCTTGTAGGAATTGTGTGTTCTTGGGTTGAATGTCTTGGCTTCTTTAAGCCTCAGTTTTCCCATCTATAAAATGAAAATGACAAGTATACCTGCTCTGACAGATTTGAAAACACAAGGATTTGAAAACCAAGAGAGCAATCTAGATTAAATTCTTAGCATGACCTTCCTCCAACCTTCTCCCAGGCCTATTCTGTAGCCTCAACACTCCAGTTCTTTGTCATACTAACAATGGCTGTTATACTTCAAAACATCATGGAAATGTTCTCCATCATCCTCCTTGCTATTACAGCCAGTCAAATGCTTCCTCCTTCCAACATCCCTATTGACTTTGGCATACTTTTGTGATCACTTTCATATTTTTCTGCCATTTTGTATTTACTTTAAAATGTTAGTTGAGGGCTGGAGAATTGGCTTAGTGGTTAAGGTGCTTGCCTGCAAACTCAAAGGACCCAGGCTCAACTCACCAGGACCCATGTAAGCCACATACACAAGGTGGCACATGCTTCTGGAATTCATTTGCCATGGCTAGAGGCCCTGACACGTCCATTCTTTCTCTCTGCCTTCTCCCTCCCACTCCTTCTCAAATAAATAAATGAAAATTAAATAAAATGTTAGTTGATAGAGTCAAGATATAAATTCTTCTCCTTCTTGGTATTTGAGAACACAGAGGGGACAACATGTGTCCAAGAGATCCCCAATACTCAAAGGAAAGACTTTTGATAGGGCAGCCAGGATGGCTTTCATGCTAACCTTTACCAGGGCTTACCTAGGATAGGCATGAGAATGTAGAAGTTGAATCCACTCTCTACTTCAATGACCCTGAACAAAGTATCACAAAGGGGTTGTTAACCTAGATGTATCCAGTGGTTCCTCCATTTCTCAATGCGGGTGACTAGAGAATACTAACTAGGGTCAATCTTGTATATTCTGTGACATTTCTCCCATCTTCCCTCTTCTGAATCCTTTGTACTACTAGTTGTGACCTGATAGCAAGTCTAATTTCTTTTCCAAACTTGCTCCCACCCTCTTCTCCAAACTGGCTCCCACTTATCTTACTAAGGAATAAATCTAATAATTTAATGCTCTTATTTTTTTAATCTCTTTTCTCCATAAAAGTCCATGCTTCTGGAGTGCCCATTAGAGAATACTCCATACTCTGACCATAGCCTGCTTCCTCTTCCTCTCACTTGTGAAGCTGTGCTCAAGAGACTTAATGTGGCTGCTGCTGTATCCATGCAGCCAGTGGTCTTACCAGTTATCTGGCAGTACTCCTTTCTGTTTAAAAAGTTCTTATAAAAACACTCTGTAGAACTGATTGGCAGCCCCACCACAGCAGAGCCCATGACAACCCATATGCCTTTTTAGCTTTCCTTCTGGAAAGGAACCCAACCTAAAACTAAGTACAAGATCACCTGAAAAATATATCTTACAAAGGATGAAGAGATGACCTAGTCAGTGATGTGCTTGCCAAGCAAGCATAAGGTTCTATGATGGTTTGAATATGAATGTATGTTCCCCATAGATTCGTGTGTTTTATTAAGCTCATGACATGGATCTACAGCCACCTGAGAAGAGGAGTTGTCACTGGTGTCATATCCTGGAATCCATCACTAAAGTGTCAGTGGGGTAGATCTGAATTCTAACCCATTTCATGGACTTTTGACTTTTGCTGGGTGGCAGTTTTTTTCTCTCTGCTTGGTTGTATGGAAGCAGCCCTTTCCACCATTGAAGAAAATTCACCCTTATCTGCAAGTGTGAAATAAACCCCTTCCTTACATAAACTGTGTCTGGTTTGGGTGCTCATCCCAGCAACTGAATAATACAGGCCCCAAGTTCAGACCTCATCACCCATGTAAAAAGCCAAGGCAGAGCAGCATATACTTCTAATCCCAGTGATAAGGAGGCAGAAGTAGGAGGATCTCTAGAGCATGATAGCCAGATAGTCTAGCTGAATCACAGAGATCCAAGTTCAGTGGGAGATAGCTGTCTCAAAAATGAAGGAAAAGGCTTCCAGTCAAGATGGAATCTACCTAACCATGTTGCAACTCCCAAGAAGAAGAAGCAAGGAATTAAGGGGTCACTGGGACAGAATTTTTAGGGGAAAGCAATCAGACCAATAGCAAGGAAAACTTATTTAACAAAATAAACAAAGAAAACTTTCCCACTCTCTCAAAAAAAAAAGGCCCATCAAGATACAAGAAGCTAACAGAACACCAAACACATTGAACCCAAGGAGGAAATCCCCAAGACATATTGTCATTAAGACTCTAAACATTGACATCAAAGACAAAGTCCTAAAAGCAGCTAGGAAAAAAATAACACATCACATTTAAAGGTAACCCCATCATAATCACTTCAGATTCTCAATGGAAACCCTGAAAGTCAGAAGGGCCTGGAATGGAACACTGCAAATTCTAAGAACCTATGGTTTCCAACCCAAACTACTTAACCCAGAAAAAGTATCCCTCATAATAGATGGTGAAAGAAAAATCTTCCATGACAAAACTCAACTTTACAACTATATGAACACAAAACCAAACCTATAGAGTATTTCAGGAAATTCTCTGCACAGAAAAATCAACTAATCAAACTCAAGTACCTACAAGAAGCAGACCACAATAACCAAACTCAGAGAAGGCACAAAAACTTACTCAGCAATAAAACAGAAATAACCACCAACAACATCATAGTTGGGGACTTCAATACAACATTATCAACAAAGATAGATCATCCAAACAGAAACTCAACAGGGAAGTAAGAGAGCTCAACAAAAGCATAAAACATTTAGACCTAACCTACATATACAGAACATTCCACTCCAAATCCATGGACTACACATTCTTCTAGCAGTACATGGAACCTTCTCTAAAATAGATCCATACTGGATCACAAAGCCTACCTCCACATATTTAAGAAGATTGACATAATCTCATGCATGATATCAGATCAAAGTGCTATATTGCTAGAAATTAACAATAAAACACCCATGAAAATCCCACTGACTCCTAGAAACTGAATATCACACTTTTAAACAATAAATGGGTAGTGGATGAAATAAAAAATGAAATATATAAATGTCTAGAAATGAATGGCAATGAGAGCATATCGTACCACAACTTATTGGACACAATAAAGATGGTCCTCAGGAGAAAATTCTTAGCACTTAATGCCTTCATAAGAAAAACAGAGAAATCCAAAATCAATAACCTAACCACCCACCTAAAAACATGGGAAAAGCAAGAAAAATCCAACCTCAAAAGGTCCAGATGGAAAGAAATAATTAAGATCAGAGCAGAAATTAATGAAATGGAATCTAAGAAAACAAGAAAATTGATGAAACAAATAGTTGATTCTTTGAAAAATATAAACAAGATTGACAAGCCCCTGGCCAATTTGATCAACTGAAAATACAAGGTGCTTCAAATTTAAAATATATATATACATATGAAAAAGAAGAGATCACAACAGGCATCAGTGAAATTGGGAGAATCATCAGGTCTGACTTCAAAAACCTCTATTCTAAAGAAAAATGGAAAATATGGAGGAAATGAATAAATTCCTATAAATATACCATCTACCAAAACTAAACTAAGAGCAGATTATTCTCCTAAAAACACCTATCACACTCATTGAAATTAAAAAAATAATAAAATCCTCCCCTCAAAAGAGTCTAGAACCAGATGGCTTCTCATGGAAGAATTGAAACCAGTCTTTCTCAAACTGTGCTACACAATTAGAGATCATGGAAAGTTCCCCAACTCCTTCTATGAAGCTAGTATCACTCTAATACCAAATCCAGGCAGAGATGCCACAAGAAAAGAAAACTACAGGGCTATTTCCCTGATGAATTTAGATGCAAAGACCCTAAATAAAATCCTCACAAACCAAATCCAACAACACATCAAAATCATTATCCACCTTGATCAACTGGGCTTCATCCCAGGAATGCAGGGGTGCTTCAACATATGGAAATCTGTGAATGTAATACACCACATAAACAAGGCTAAAAACAAAAACCACATGATTATTCCAATAGATGCAGAAAAGGCCTTTGACAAAATACAACATTATTTCATGAACAAAATACTGGAGAGAATTGGCATGGTAAGTTTATATCTTAACAAAATAAGGGATATGTACAAAGCTCCTAAAGTCCAAATAATACTTAATGGAGAGAGACTGAAGGAATTCTCATTGAGATCAGGATAAAGACAGAGGTATTCATTCTCACCTCTGCTCTTTAATATAATACTGGAAGTCCTAGCTCAAGCAATAAGACAGGAGAAAGAAGTAAAGGGGATATAATTTGGAAAGAAAAAAGTCAAGTTAGCACTATTTGCAGTGAAGATACTCAACAGTGGACACAACAAGCCTTATAAATTTCCAGCCAGGCCCAATGAACCAACAGGTGCAATACTGGCATATCTGTCATGGTGGAAACCAACTGCCCTATAATTGGACTGGAGGCCCACTCCTTTGGAGGGAATATATCCCTAATACTGAAAATCTACAACAGGGGTAACCATGAGTCATAGGAGTGTTACATCTGCATCTGTATGGCTAAATGTATATACTAGGCTCATCAAACTTCCCAGTAATCACTTCTCTTAATATTCATACCCATATATTAATATTACACTCAATTTTGGTAGAAAACCTTCTCTTTTCAGATGGCAGTGACCTTGGGATGACTCAGAAGGCATCATGATGCTGGGAAGAAGTGACAGAGGACTGTTCTGCACTGTAATATCTCAATCACACCTTCCAAGGCAAAGGGTCCATTGCAGAAGAGGTGACAGAAAGAATTTATGAGCCAAAGGAAGGGTAGGACTCCTTAAAACATGCTCCTCCAGACACAAAATGGCCTGGAAATCCATGACCTCACAGCCTGACACTACCTACAGAAGACCATCTTAATCAGAGGAAAAAGATCATGACATCAAAATAAAAGAGATTGATTGAGAAAGGGAAAGGATATGATGGAGAATGAAGTTTAAAAAGGGAAAGTGGTGGAAAGGAGGGCATTACCATGGAATAATGTTTACAATATGGAAGTTCTTAATAAAAAATAAACAAAAAGAAATAAAAATTGATCTCAAAATTCATAAAGAAAAGCAGAAGGCCTCAGATATCCAAACATACATATCCTCAGGAAAAAAAAAAAAAGACCCCTCAGGAGGCATCATCATACCAGCTCTAAAGCTATATGACCAAGCCATAGTAACAAAAATAGCATGGTACTGGCATACAAACAGGAGTATAGACCAATGGAATATAATTGACACCCAGAATTTGGTTCAAGTAACTATGGCTACTTCATATTGAACAAAGGCCCTAACAATAGAGGTTGGGAAAAAGACAGCATCTTCAACAAAATGGTGCGGGACAAACTGGATAACCATATGCAAGAAATTGAAACTTGATCTCCACATTTAACCATGTACAATAATCAAGTGCAAATGGATCAAAGACCTCAATATAACACCAGAAATTCAGCAACTACTGGAAGAAAATAGGAGGAACATTCCATTATTTAGGAATGGGAAAAGTTTCATGAACAAAGCCCCAGTAGGACAGGATTTTAAACAATCACTCAACCAATGGGATCTTATGAATCTGAAAAGTTTCTTCATAGACAAACATACAATAAGCAGAGCCAATAGATTATCCACAGAATGGGAGAAAATATTTGCTGAATATCCAACTGACAGAGGCCTAATTTCTAGAATCTACAAAGAACTCAAAAACCTAAATAATAAAAAGTCAAACAACCCACTCACAAAATGGGGCACTGGACAGGCAGTTCACAGAGGAAGAAATACAAATGGCAAATACACACATCCCTCATCATCAGAGAAATGCAAATTAGTGCTATTATGAGATTCCACCTTTCCCCACTAAGGATAGTAGACATCAAAAAATCAAATGTAAAAAAGTGCTGGTGAAGATGTGGAGAAATAGGAACCCACATCCACTGTTGATGGGAATGTAAGATGGTACAATCACTTTGGAAAGCAATATGGAGACTCCTGAAAAAATGGCTTTAGAGTTACTAACAGACCCAGTTATTCCCTTACTCAGCATATAATAATCTAAATTCTCCATGCTCAGAGATATTTGCTCAACCATCATTATAGCTGGTCAACTCGTAATAGCCAAGAGCTGGAATCAACCCAGATGTACATCATTAGATGAATGGATAACTAAGATGTGGTATATCTACGCGATGGAATTCTACACAGCAGTAGGGAAAAATGACACAATGAAATTTGAAGAAAAACAGTCAAACCTGAAACAGCTTATTCTCAGTGAACTCACCCAATCACAGAAAAATACTTACCACTCATCTACAGCTACTAACCTGAATCTTCTCAAGTTGCCAACATACCTACCAAGCATCTCGAGGACCAGACAACAGGGAGAATGGGGAGGAAGGGGGGGACACAAAACTGGACCCAAAAGGCAATGGTACCATAAAACTCTGCCTCCTAAAAGACAGACCAAATGGGTGAACTTTGCCAGGCACTTAGAGGGAACACCAGATTCTCAAGGCCTATTTTTGCTTCTCTCTCTCTCTTTCCCTCCTTCCCTCTCTCTCTCTCTAACTCTCTGTCCCTCTCATCTCTCATCTCTCTACCTCTTTTATATCACTTATCCTGTTCTTCCTTCTCTTCTTGGGCACTGACCTGTAATTCCCAGTACCAGCAGGTGGTTATCATCCACAATGAGCTTTTGATTACAGAGACCTTCAAGGTCTCCCACAAGAAGACAGATTTATGTCAGAGCACTTGAGGACCCACCATAGGTTAGTGGCAAGATCCTACTACTGAAGACACCATACACTGTTGGTATGTATCATGGAGTAACATGGCTGGAAGCTGGAAGAGAGTCAGTCTTCAGGCAGTGTGTTTAGTGCTGGAAGGTGCTACGTGAGCGACTGGGGAATAATGGCCAATATCTGCCCAAGCAACACAAGGTCTAACCTACTTAGCAGCAAACAACCTGACATGATGCACATACAAATGCAATAGTGGCACATAGCCATGGTGGGAAACCAACTGCTCTTGGTTTGGCTAACTGATCTGCTTAGTGGAATGGAACCCATAACTGGAGCTGGGTAACAAGTTAGAACCATATCTAAAAATGAATCCACTGTCCATTAAACTCTCTCTAAAAAACAATAGTTAGCACATTTACTTGGTGCTAACTTTACTCTCCATTGGAGAATCTGCTTCTCTATTTCAGATAGACACAGATCCTAAGGAGAGAACCACCCCATCATACCTCAAAATGGCCCCAGCTGAAACTGTGAATAATTGTGGAAACCTGCAAGAATGCTGTTTTCTTGGTGCACCAGGAACCAGCACAATGGTGAAGGAGATAGACACAGGGAACAATCACACCCTACCAAACTAGATATCCAGAAACACAGAGGCACCCAAGATCTCAACACAGAAGCAAACCTAATATGAAGCCAACATGGCTCAGGGAATTTTGCAAAGCAGGGGGCAGAAAGAATGTCAGAGCCACACGTTGGGTCATGACATGCAGAGACATTTCCTCCTACCCCCAAACTACAGGCTAACCCCATAATTTACAACCTATATAACCCAACAAGGAGTGTCCCTGTGGAGGGGGAAGGACAGGGACGAGGCTAACAATGGTACCAACTTGACTGTATTCACTGACCACAAAAATAAATAAATAAATTTTTTTAAATGAAGAACAAAAATGTGAGTAGTGCAATTGAGGAAGACACTTAATGTTGACCTCTGACCTCCACATGGATAGGAGCATGCATGAACACATAAACACACTACACACATAAAAAAAAAAAAAAAGAAAAAAAAACCTCACTTCTGGTCATAACCACCTCACCTCCTGTGGAAGGAAAGTCAAGATGTTCAGCATTCAGAGGGGATTTTTAGTGGTTTGAAGATCCTAGTACACCTCCAATGGGAGGACACATAGGAGCTAAGTAGGGAATCCATGACTCCCATAATCTCGGGTAGTCCACCAGTCCCCAGATTGCCTCAAGCTGTTGTCCTAGCCAAAGCCCCAGCCACAGGATCATCCTGCCCTAACCACAGGCTAAATGGACCCAGATCAGCAGGTTAGCATAGCTCCATGCGTGAAATCCACCCCACTCGTTGCTGTCCCCCACCCCTGTGCACTGACCCAGTCCAACAGGCTAGCGTACCCCCGGGGGACTTCCGTGCATGTGATATCCACATATTTCCGCCCTGCCTTGTCACAGGAGGTGTCAGTCCCATCCACCCTCTAGTACATGGTGCCAAGGGGCCCACTGTCCCATCCCCTCACTGCTCAGGATCTTGGAACCATCATGCATCTCCATCTTCCCTCCCTCCACAGCCCAGCCCCAACATCAGACTTCTTTATCCCATCCCCCCTCCAAGCCCCTGTCCCCTTAGGCCACCTGACCATGCAGTCCTATACTCCAGACCACAGAACAACATGCCCCTTCATCAGGCCCCAGGGCCCCTGGCTGCCATGAACAAACAGTACCCTCTGCTTCATGTTTCTGCCATGATGCCCTGCCTGGCCATAGGCACAAAGTATGGAGCCAACCAACCATAGGATGCAGCCTGTTGGACTGTAAGCAGAAATGAAGCTTGCCTTCTTATAAATTCTCTCTGGCATTTGTGTATATAAGCAGCAAAACAAGGCTCTAAAGCTGACATTATCTTAGATTTAAGGTGGGCCCTAAATCTGATGACTAGTGTTCTTAAAAGAGAAAAGGGTAGAATCTGAGACACACTGAGAAAACCATGTGAACATGGAGACACAGACTATAGCAATGCTCTCACTGATCAGCAAAGCAATAGTGATGATTGCTGGAAACCCATCAGCTGATGGAGGGAGGCACAGAGCTAGTTCTCCCTTAGAGCCTTCAGGAGAAACTAAGCCTACCAGTACCTTGACTGTACTATTTTTTTTTTCTAGAACCACAAAGAAGCAAGTTCCTGTTGCTTTAAACTATCAAATTTTTCAGTTTGCTATATCTGTCAAAATAAACTAATACAACAATGTAAGAGACAATTGAAGTTCTGGGGTTTTGTTCTATGAGAGTAACTGTATTAAGCTTCTGAAAATAGTAGTGACTGAGTTGTACAATATTCTATATGCACATATGTATATAGGTTTCAAAGCATTGATCATAATGCATACATATGTACACATACACACATATGTATAATTATTCTTTAGTGTGCTTTGGAAGAAATTGTATCATGGTGCCACACTCACGAGAGTATTTGCATAGTAACAAAAGATCTCCTCAAACCCTAACAACACAGGTATACCTCATCCAGTGTCTCTGCTTCATGTCATTTCATGAACTAGACAAAGTTTGAATTCCTACATAAAACCTTTCTGGAATTTTATAGCAGAAAAGTGATGCAACCGAAGTGTCTTTCTCCAATTATATTACTTTTATTTTGGCCACTGACTTGCACATTTATTTCTGGTACTAGGTGTGATTGTACAGATTGCAAGAATATCATCTTATGGAGTGAAACTTAATGATTGGAAGCACACATTTTATAGCAGACTTGGTGTCAGACAGATGAGTATTATATTGCCACCTCTAGTGGCCTCAAACAATTTAATTACACTTAGGCTCAGTTTTTCTCACTATAAAATAAAGATAGTACTATTACTAGCCTTATATGATTGCAAGGGTTAGTGACATAGCACATGAGCAAACTGTTAAAACAATCCAAAGCACGTAGAATGTGCTCAGTAAACAAGGCTTATATATTTAAAAATTTTGCATACCTACTGCATGCCTGGTTGTGATTTAAGGTTCTAAGTTTAGAGGTAATGATAACCAACTGTAAACTCTGTGGAATAAGGTCTTTGTGTTATTATGATGAGCCCTTTTGTTCATGTAACATGCACAACTACTACACGTACTAAAATGCATACAATACTGAATATGTGTTACAATGATGAATGCTTATGTTAATGTAACATACACAACTACTACACATGTTATATATGCATACAGTGTTGCATGTAAAGAAGACCCATGGTAAATAGTGTGCAGCCAATGTCGCCCGTCCTCTCATTTGAAATGCCAAGTTCCTGTTTTATATTCAACTTCGTAGCCTGATCATATTTTCCTTAACATATTGTTTACTCGGATTCATATTCTCCTGTTTTTCACAAGTCATTTCTTTTAAAAGAATTAACTTTTTGGGTAAGTGTTTGAACCTAATCATGTTAACAGATGCTCTATTTATGAGGAAATGTAAAGACATGATGTAGGGAAATTACTCATATCATGTTTTTGTTGAAGAAGCAAAACACACAGTAAATTAAGTCTGGTCTTTTTGAATTCTGCATTTAAAGGAATTGTGATAGGAACTGGGGAGCATACTTTGTACTCTGTGGCATTAATTATTCAGTCATTCTGAATAGGTTTCAATTGTGGTATGTGGGAAAATGTAAGAGCCCTCCAGTGGCCAAATAATCTCTCTCAAATCCCAAGGGCTGATCACTACAGACAGCATCTCCAATGGAATGAAATGACTGCTTCAACTTCTAGAAGGAAAGAAAGAGGGCAAGACTTATTAAAGTCCCACTTTTCAATTTAAAAAAAGGAATTCTTTCTGATCTCAAGTACTCAGATATGAGGCAAATTTTTTTTGAAGTAAATCATTGCAAATCACACTTTTTATTTCAAATTGAGCATATACTAACAGCCTAGCAATATGCTAAATTTGGGGTAAGGAAATAGGCTACTGTAGGAGCAGAGGGAAAGGAAAACATATAGTCCCTACCTTCAAGGTACTGTCACAGAGATGGGACATTCACTCATTTGGCCAGTAGCATGATCAAACTTTTATAGTGCTACCCTTGATCTTTCTTGTTGGAAGCCATAGTTGATTCTTTCTTCAGAACAGAAGAAAGACAGTATCTCATACAAATATGTAAAATTATATTTACTATTTTATATGGGCATGTACTTTTACTGGACATAGTAGGACAAAAAGAGAAAGATAGACATGGTTACCCTCTGTAAGTGAGAGTAGTGATTAATAGAGAACCATGAGAAAGTATGACATCTGCTGAGATAAGAAAAGGATGGATGCTATAAGGGCACAGAGTAGTGTGTTATCCAAAACTAAGGGAGAAAAGTGGTCAGGGTTGGCTTCCTAGAGGAAATGACACCTAGACCATTGCCTGAAACAAAGAAGCACCTGTCACTCATTTGATGAAGGTAAGGTTAGACTGCTCCAGAAACCTGAAACTGCTGGTGGGAAGGGTGGAAGCAGAGATACTGAGAGTCATGGGCAGAGGGCAAGCCAAGGCAAGAGGCAAAAGCCAACTGCATGAGTTATTTTCATTTTTTCCTAAATTTTGGTAAACTACTTCACAAGATACAGCTTATGAGAGGAAGTGTTTATTTCAGTTTACTGTTTAAAGGGATATAAGTCCATCATAGTAGGAATGCATGATGGTAGGGGCATGAAGCAGCTGATCACATTAGTGACCAGCTAACCTTATTCAGTCCAGGGTTTTCCAACCTCAGTTAACCTATCTGAAACCACTCTCACAGAACATCTAGATATTTGACTCCTACTTGAATCTAGATCTCTTCAAGGTGATGATCAGTGTTAACCACCACACCAGCCTACATAAATGGCCACTGGCACTAATCACACTAGCCATTGGCTTGATTTCTGGGCATCATAGAAACAAAACCTTCTACTAACTCTTCAAATTATCATGATGTTTCTCCATAAGATATTTTTTGTTCTTGTGGTTTTTTTTTGTTTTTTTTTTTTCACTCTGTTATTGTCCAAAGCCCTTCCCATTCTCGGCTCAGGTGTCTGATGTTAGTCTTGGGTTCACACATCATCTCAAGAAAACTCAGACTTCCTTTCACAAGACCATATTTTGTTTGTGTTTGTTTATTTCAGAGATAGGATCACAATTGCATTCTGTATATTAGGCAGTACCAAAACTCACTATTTAGCCTATTTCCTCAGCCTACAAGTACTAGAATTACAGACATAGACTACAATGCCCAGCATGTGACCATTTTTGATCACTATTTGCACTATGACACCCCAATTCCTCTCTTGTTGACCTCAGGCTACACCCTGAGTTAACCCCTATGCTGAGTGCAGTGAGATTCTGCAAGATAAGTAAGCATTGGGTCAGGCAGGAAGTCCACACCATGAAAGTTCTAGGGGACAGCAGTGGTAACATCTCAGCTATAAGAAAACAGCAGTTGAAGATCAGAACAACAAGACATTGGAAGAGAGTGGTCCAACATTACAGGTTGTGCAGGAGGAAATCATAGTATGTATAATTTATCATTGGGATGAACGCTAATTTGAGACCTGGATTTCCCTATGAATCAGTGCTATGAATCCAAAGTCATGCTTCAAAAGACCCCTTATAAGGAGCTCATCCACAGGGACAATGAGAAAAGGTAGTGCCTTCTTCCAGCTCTGATATAGCTATTTTCCATCACCCAGTAGATTTAATCCCAGTGCTATCAAACCTTCACTGGCATCCAGAAAATGACCTTGGATTCAGTATGGGGAAAAATGGATTTTGAAGGGAAATAAACATGCCATCTTCATCATAGAAGAAAATACTATAGGGTTGATTAGAAAGGCTAGACCTTTGAGCTATATTAGCCAGAAAGTTCAAGATGGCAGGGATACCCATTCAAACTTAGAAAGTAATTTAGTTCCCATAGAGTTTTGCTCAGTAGAGGGAAAACCCAATAATTTCTATCAGCCAGGACTGCATGTTCCCTGATACCAGATGACTTATCTGTGATTGTCAGAGATCACAGGGATGGGGATGCCAAAAGAAAGATGCATACAGGTTTCTAACTGAGGAGGGTTTTTGAAACAACATATATTACTCCAGAACCTGCATTTGAGTTCTATGCAAGTTGAGCTATTATTTACCTTTATCTACTCAGTTTTGGGTTTCTCTCAGGATAAATGTTCAAAGCAAAGGATGGTTTGGTCTTCAGTAATAAGTCTGGGAAGGATAAAGAATATCTAGATATTTGCCAAAAAAAAAAAGTCTAGGTATTGCAGCATTTCCAAAGATGCTGGGAAATAAATGTAGTACTAACTCATCATCCAAACATCCTTATCTTCTTCTCCTCAGTTGCTGTTGTTGTTGCAGTATAAGAACACTCTGCTTGAGATATGTCTTAACAACTTGTTAAGTACCCAATGAAGTATTGTGATCACAATGTTGTACAGCAGACCCTTAGAATTCATTTATCTAACATAACTGCAACTTTATAACTATTAACAACACTCAGTTTTTTATTTCTGCCTCCTACAGTCCTGGAAACCAAGTTTCTACTGTTTTGATGACTTTGGAGGTATTTCTACAATTCAACAGCAATATAATAATTAAAAGTGACCAAAGGAGTCATATGTTTCTTCAAAGAAGATATACAAATGGCCAACAGGTGGATGAATGTGTGCTCAACATCACTATTCAGCAGAGGGACTATTTCTTTAAGTTTCTTATGTTGTCATTTTGTTTTGTTTTGCTTACTGAGGTGTTGTGCCATGTAAGGCCCAGACATGAGGCCTAGTGGAACTTCCTTAGCCTAGCTAAAATTTGGCCATCTGCCTCTGGCCAGCTATGACTCAGCAAGACGCCTAATGGCTTCTGCCCTGCTACATCCCTGTAGGAGTTGGAATTCCCACGCACGCGCACATGGGACCAATCATGTCAAAAGTCACAGTTTACTATTGGCCCTGACCTCTTCCCCATTTCCTAAAATCTCCACCCTCATTTTCAACATTATATAAGTAACTGCTTGTAACAATAAAGTGAATTCCTGCTTCGACAAGAATCCCGACTCAGTGTGGTTTTTCTCTGGTGACTTGGAGAGGTTCTGAGCCGTTGACACTCATCCTCCTCCTCAACCCCTTGGGAGGAACCAGCGGGCCTGGTCCTACCTCAGCACTACCTGCCAGGGGAGCCTGACATCTGGTGCCTAACGTGGGGTGACGGGAACCCAGAAGATTAGTGCCCCATGAGAGGCATTCTCATTGAGGATGTCAATCAGCATGTGGGTGAGTGTACCCTCATAAGTTATGAGGCAATCTTCATATTTAATGTGCTAAACTTTGCTTCTGTAACCTGTGCTTTTTGTCAACATCTTTTCATTCCCTTTCTCTTTCCTTTCACTTCCAGTTCACTGGCAAGCTACTACAGCTTTTGTATTTCTAAACGGGTCATATGTCTCTAGTGGACACACTGTGTGGCTTTTGACCTTTAGGCTTTAGGCTTCTGCATCTCTCCCTCTCTCTCTATCTCTCTCCCTCTCTCTCTCTCTCTCTCTCTCTCTCTCCCCCTCTCCCTGCTTGGTCCTGTGAAGGCAGGCCAACTCCTTCTGCCATTTATGGAACTTCTTCTGGATCTGTAGGCTTCAAGAAATATCCCTGCTTCCATAACTGTACCTGGTCTGGAAGTTTATCTCAGCGAACCTGAAGCTGTCTGATGCAGAACTTGGTACCAAGGAGTGGACTGAGATGAACCTGACCACATGGATGTTGATCTTTTGGAACCTTTGTTTTGGAGGAATAGGCATGGACTTTGTGCTTGCAACTGAAGGTGTCATCTGGAGTGGTAAGCCAAATTTTATGGACTATTCTGATGAGAGTTTGAGAATGCTAAGTGAAGACAGCATTGAACTTTGAGGCTTGGCTTATGAGCTTTCTAAGGGGAAAGAAAGACTGCAGAGGATGTTGTTGGAACTGGGCTAATGGCATAAGGGCTGACTGTGTCCTGCTGCCCAGGCCCAGAGAATTTAATCAAGGTTAAATTTGTAATGAACTGATGTGTTTGGCTAGAGGTATTGGACTAAGAGATTTAAGATTTTAAGCTGGAAAACTTTAAGCAAGTTAAATTTACTGGCACAGAGACTGGCTTTAGATTACTAAAGCTGCTATTGTCAACACATTAGGAATCTTAAGGAATATGGTCCAACTGCTTTACCATGTAAAGGATGCATGAGGGAAGACTATCATAGAAATGCAAACATTTTGGGATGGTGGTTGAGCTCAATCCTTACCCTAGATACAGTTTCACCTGTTAGATGCTCTGTATGATGTGGTTATATATTTGGACGAAGAGATACTAGGGTTAAAAGCTAGAACTCATTTGGAGTGTCATGTAAATTTTCAATGGATTTGTGTTACTTCTAAAAAAATATAATGATAGTCAGCTGTGTTGGGAAAATGCATTTAAGAGGTATTTTGCATAAGGATAATATTTCCTTGGATCTGATTCAGTTGCATTCAGAGATTTTGTCTTTACAGAATAATCATCTTACTTTTGATGCAGCTAAAGCTGCTGATGACTTAATATCTGCTTTTAAGTTTGCCTTGCCTGGATGGAATTCTCTCACTTCTTGGATAGGAAGCTTTGCTATTAAAGGTGTTTATCTTTTGCTCATTCTGTGTCTGTTGACCATACTCAAATGCCTTTTGAGAACCATTATGGACACCCATACAAAAGTACATGGGATACAGCTACGGACCCAACCCCAGCTTCCTGAGACATTATCTTAAAGCCCCTACAGAGGCTGGTAGTCAAAGATGGGTAAGATTGTCTGGAGTTAGGTCAACCAAAGACAGGGCATGAATGATGGAATTCATGTACTGATGACAGGTAAGGCCTAAATATCTTAGAAAACAACCTAAGACAGGCACAGTCTTTCTGCATTGAGGCCCAGAGGGCCTGGTTCATTGAAAAGGGGGTGGGGAATTGTCTGGAGCTACTCAGCTGGCCTTGTATCCACAACTCTGAGCCCTTTGGCAGCAAGATTTTAGCAAGACATTTTTTTTTAATATTGGTAGATCAAGAGGTCTTTATTTATTTGTTTATTTTATTTATTTATTTGAGAGTAACAGAGAGAGAAAGAGGCAGATAGAGAGAGAGAGAGAATGGCACTCCAGGGCTTCCAGCCACTGCAAACAAACTCCAGATGCATGTACCCCTGTGCATCTGGCTAACGTGGGTACTGGGGAATCGAGCCTCAAACTGGGGTCCTTAGGCTTCACAGGCAAGAGCTTAACCACTAAGCCATCTCTCCAGCCCACTTTAGCAAGACTTTAGCACCTACATGTAAGCAAGATTATGTATATTCAGTGTTGGAAGCCATTTGGCTGGCCTTGATAGTCTCTTGTACTGAGAAGTGATTGAAGTGCAAAAACTATAACAGGAAGGAGTTTTTGATAGAAACTTGTATGAAATTCATGGAATTTTTGTCCATGGGAAAACATTGCAATTAGAAAAAGACTCATTTGTGTACCAGAGAGAGACCTAAAATATTTGTCCCAACAAGGGGACACTGACAGTCACTTCTCCAGGTAGTGTCCAACCCCTGAGGACTGTTCCTAAAATGGTCTTCACCCTGCTAAACCAACCAACTCCCTCCCTTTCAAAGGATTGCTGGCTTCACCTCCAATCTGGGCCTCCCCAGCTGCTTGCAGTAATCACCAATGATACAAATACAGTTGTCCATACATCCTTAAAAAATTGCTTATCCACCTTCCCCATCCCTATCCAGCTTTTCCCAATGTTTCCTCTGGAACTTGCATTTGGGCCCCGCTTTCCCCTAATAATTCCAGTATAGATGTGGGATACATTCATCCTTCCTTATGTACTTTTTACACAACTGAGCCCAGTGCTCAATGCTGCCCGCCTTCTGGAATGGTTTATGTTTGTGGAGGCAGGATTGCCTATGACTTAATGCCCACAAATTGGATGGGCCTTTGTGCCCCAGCCACCTTAATCCCAGATGTAGATATTATTCCTGGAAGCTAGATTCCCTGGATGAGGTAGTTCTACAAAACAGTAGGGGACTGGTCCTACTAATGGCCGAAAAGGGAGGCATATGCTTGTTTTTACAGGAAAAATTCTGCTTTTATGCCAATAAATTGGAAATCATCCAGGACAAGATTAAGAGGCTACAGGAAGACTTGGAGAAGAGATGGAGAGACCTCCAGGACAACCCACTGTGGATGGGCCTGCATGGCTTCTTACCCTACTCCTCCCTCTGCTTGGGCTCCTCCTTCTCCTTTTCCTTCTCCTCACTGTCAGGTCTTATGTAATTAACAAAATTACACAATTCATTCACCAGTGGCTAGACACAATAAAAATCCATCAGGTTGAGGTACATTATCACAGGCTGGCAACTCAGGAATTAAGTTCCTCAGATGACCCACTGCCACCTCCTCTGCCCTCCATGTGACCAATGACAGGTAAGATCTCTGACTGAGACAGAGGGGGACAACCTAAGACAGGGGCCATGGTGATTAATGCTCTTACAAAAACAAAAGGGGGAGATGTTGGGCCTTGAAAGGCCTGGGCGTGTGGCCTAGTGGAACTTCCTGAGCCTAGCTAAAGTTTGGTGATCTGCCTCTGGCCAGCTATGATTCAGCAAGGCACCTAATGGCTTCTGGCCTGCTACTTCCACATAGGAGTTGGAATTCCTGCAA
The DNA here is from genome assembly GCF_020740685.1 of Jaculus jaculus. NCBI lineage: Eukaryota > Metazoa > Chordata > Mammalia > Rodentia > Dipodidae > Jaculus > Jaculus jaculus. Next base: position 84,876,693 of record NC_059104.1, read on the forward strand.
ACGTGCTTGGGACCAATCATCTCAAAAGTTGTGGTTTAGTATTGGTCCTTACCTTTACCCCGGTCCTAAAATCTCCACCCTTGTTTTCAACATTATATAAGTAACTGCTTGTAGCAATAAAGTAAGTTCCTGCTTTGACTCAGTGCGGTTTTTCTCTGGTGACTAGGAGAGGTTCTAAGCTGTCGACGCTCATCCTCCTCCTCAACACCTTGGGAGGAACCAGCGGGCCTGGTCCTTCCTCAGCACTACCTGCCGGCAGAGCCCAGCATTGAGGTATGGTGTCACTCTAGCCAAGACTGACCTGGAATTCACTCTGTAGTTTCAGGTTGGCCTTGAACTCATAGTGATCCTCATACCTCTGCCTCCTCAGTGCTGGGATTATAGGCATGTGCTACCATACCTGGCTAAGTTTCCTATTTCGTTTTAAGGCCAGAGAAGGAGAAGGAAGGGGAGGGAGGAGAAGAAGCAAAAGGTGGAAGAGAAGTGTACTGCATCTATCTCCAAACTCAAGGATATCAACAGTGTGTGAAGAGGGTGGGATGTGGGTGCATGTGTGTGTGTGTGTGTGTGTATCTTATATGTTTGATATAGTCTGGTGTGTCTGGTGTATACTGTGTGCAAATGTGTGGTATGCATATGGTATGTATGTGGTATGTGATGTGTACATGTAGAGTGTTTATACTTTGTGGGAGGGTGTGGTATGTACATATATGTAGAAGGGTATCAATTAAAGACATTGGCAAGTTGGAGTTGGGACAGGTAATGGATTTCCAGAACTATATCTTAGGTATGTGAACAAAGTAAATGCTTCATAACCCACAGTTCATAGATTAGAGTTCTGCCTCTGATACTGAGCCTGGGTGGTGACCTCAGTCTTCTCAAGTACTTTCCTGGGTTACATCAATTAGATAATGAAGATTTCAGTGCCCCCTGTAACTGTGTTCATTTATGAAAACAGGAAAGAAGTGAATAAACCCACGCAACGGTAGGGGCCAAGCAATAAGATGAAAGGTAAACTCAGCTGGGTGTTATACAGTGGGAAACAAGGAGTGGGGAAGCTGAAATGTGTATGCCCTTATAAGGTATCTTCAAACCAATACATAAAACTTCATTAAATGTACATCTTGTAGTTGAATCTAAATATTCCTTAATCTAGATATTCCTTAACCAAGACAATGCCTGGTCCTGAAAAGGACACATGACTATTTCTTCCAGGTGAATCCCTACCTTGGTCAGAGCAGAACTCTCAAAAGACGTGTAGCCTGAATGAAGCTGCCAGAATCATGGCTATTGTTTATTTCTTCTCACAGAGCTTCAATATTCCCCTAACCCAACCCGGAAGTCCCATAGAGCTAAGACCACCCTCAGAAACTACACCACAGTTGGACACAATCTCTATTTGTAGATGCTTTCAAAGCTTGCTTCCACTCCCTTCCTGGCTCTCATCCCACTGCCAGACCCCATGCAGAGACTGAGAGTCACTGGCAGGGTCATTCAACCAAGGATGCTGACTGCAATTGTCCTTGAGCCACATGTTTGCTCAGAGCCATCCCTGGTCCTCTCTCCTGTGTCAGGTCAGAACCTGATCACATCATGTGATCAGATTTTCAGGAGGAAAGTGTGCCCACTCCTAGCTATTCAAGACCAGAAAGGAGTCTCCAAACAACAGACTATTGACCTGGGGACCACACGAGGAGCAAATTTGGTGTAATTTTACCCTTTCTCATCTGTCCCAGAGGTTAGATGCTGAATATAGTCTTTGGTTGATGCTGACTACCCCTGCAGGACAATTCAGTTATATCTTTCCATATAAGGCCTGGATAAGAGACAGAAAATGAAGGAGGGTTTTCTCTCTAGGTTTCATCCTTTGATGTGAATTGCATCATTATGCTCATGACTTTGAAGATACTTAAGTATCTTGCAGCTGCTTTTACCTGTTATTTCTCCTGTAAGGTCTGAGATGCAAAAGATGGGACTGGGTGTTTTTTTGTGTAGTATTGCCACACCTCCTAGTAGGGACATGATTATCTTTTTCTATTTATGTTGCTATAACAAACTGAATAATTTATAAAGAAAATAAATATTTTCCTTATTCTGGAGGCTGGGAATTCTATTATCAAAGTGCTGACTTCTGGAAAGTGCTTTTGTGCTGTGCCATCTGATGTCAACAGGCGAGAACAAGAGAAGCACTGGGGCTAGGCCAATGGTACAGTGCATAGTCAGCATGTGGGAAACCCCAGCACCACAAAAACAAAGTTGGAAATTTAAAATAAAAGAGCAAAAGGAGGTTGAACATACTTTGATGACAATCCCATTCTGGCATTAATGCACTCCTATAGCAATGGCATAAAACTTACTTATGAGGACAGAATCCTCATGACCTTATGACATCTTTGTAGGATTGACTCCTCCACCCTTGTGTTGGGAGATGAGTTTTTAAACTAACTGTGCCCCTGTACCCAATTTATGTCCTCATAATGCAAATTACACACATACCATCCTCATCATATGAATGGACTTTACTTGTTACAGTACCAAATGAAAAGTTCAAAGCCCTCAGTCTCATCTAAGTCATATATGTGGGAAAATCTAAGCATGACTTATTATTAGGCTCATTCCTCTAGGCTATAAACCTGGGCCATCAAAACAAGGTACATGCTTTCAAAATATAATCATGACACTGCCCACCTCCACTGCTCAGTCTCTAGCTGGCTTTCTTCTCTCTTCTGAAATTGAGTGCTAGGAGTTCAGGAAAGTCTTTGAACTCCAAGCCCTTGGTTTGTATCTACTTTTAACCACAGAATTGAATAAAATTAGAAAAGTATAATTATTAAATTATTATATTTATTTAGGGAAGTACAGAAATAAGGGAATAAAAATGAATACACCCACATGACATGAGAGACCACGTGGTGGGCCTTGTAAAACCATATAAAGGACAGAAAAGAAAGCACAAGGAGCTACTGTCCTGTGGTCACTATACCATACTTTGGCCTTGCCTTCCTCTCTAAAGCAGAGAGTAGCATGAGTTCTGCTCTGAAGGTAACCTCTAGAGCAGCAAGGGCAGTCCTCTACCTATGCCATCAATATTTGCACTCCTTCCTATAACCTTCAACATCTATGATAACAGGACTGTTATTCACAGTGACATTCTTCAAAGTCACATTAGGAGCATATAAATTTCACATGGAAATTCTTATTCAGTGTCAAAGGTACACATTTTCAAAAAGGTCCTCTGGTGCCTGGAATGGGATCTCATGGCTAAGAATCCCTGCTTTAGAGAGGAAGGCGAGGCCAAACTATGGTATAGTGACCTGTAACTTTCTTTTTTAATGTTTTTATTATTATTATTATTATTATTATTATTATTATAAAGATGTTTAGTATGATGTTAGTACCCTCTTTTCCCTCATCCTTGCCCCATTCTGTTGGGGGTCGCTCCTGTGGTTGTAGGTATTCCCCATAGAGTTGTAGTTTATGCATTGTGGGAGCAGTAGTTACTTATTTTTGGAGGGGGGGAAGAGAATGTCTCTGGGAATGATGTCTAAACCTGTGGCTCTTACAATCTTTCTGCCCCTTCTTCCACAAAATTCCTTAAGCTGTGGTGGGTGAGTTTAAATCTACTTCAGTGATGAGCTCTTAGGAACCTCTGGATCTCTGCTTTGGTAGGTGTTGAGTATCCTTAGGGTCTGTCTCCCATACCCTGTCACTTATTGTCAGGTTCAGCGTGGAAGCAGCACTCTTACTTGTCTCCCCATTCCTCTGTGGATTCAGCTGTGGCTTGCTAAAGTGTGAGGGGTAATTTACTCTTACTGTCTCACTACATTCTGACAAAGAAGAATGGATTCTCCAGTGGAAAGTGAAGTCAGCATAGTGTAAATGGGATAATCATTATTAATTTAGGAATAATTTGACATATGTAACCCCTCTTGTATCCAAAGACTAGTGAGAGCTTGACACTGGAGAACATACTCTTTGTCTCCATAGGATTCTGATTTGGTTCCCAATTCCAGATATGGGTTCCTTTACACTGAGGGGATCTCTTAGCCAATGAGAAACCTATTGGTTACCTACTGAGGCTGTGTGACACTATTGCACTGGTGTTTAAATCCTGTCAGGGTGTTTGCTTCTGAGTAGCTTAGACCTCTGGTTGCTCAGACCGTAGCTGGCCATTTTCCCCCAGTAGCTCATGTAGCGCTTCCCCGCACTAAACAGGCCAACTGTCTGGGGACTGGCTTTCTTCTTAATTCTAGCCAGGTCTCTCTATGCTCTGTGTCAGAAGCATATGGTGTCTTCAGCAATAGGATCTTAGCTTTTGCTTCAGGCAGGTAATCAAGTGCTTTGACAGAAAGCTGTCTTGATTTGGGGACCTTGTAGGTATATCCAATCAACCGCTCAATGTAGGTAGCACCAACCTCTAGTACTGGGAGTTAAAAGTGACCTGTAACTTTGTCAACTCCAGGACCTGGAGACTATATCCTCTCAAAGTGTCTGTAATTATAACCTAATCCAACCTGTTTCACTAGGTTGATATTTGCATAGTATTTGATATATGTGTGTATGTATCAAATAACTAAATATGCTGATTAAATCCTCCTATTTCACATGGAATTGTGAGTAGAAGGAGGCAAGTGTGACAAGAGCCCTAGTGTAGGCTATCTGAATCCAGACTTGGTCACATTACCACCTACCCAGACAATCTTGTACTAGGTATGCACTTGAACTCCTTTCTAATATTAGTTTCTTCACCAGCAGTAAGATGAGGTTGGAATAAATGATCAATAAAATTTCCTTTCCAAAAGCAAAATTATATGATTAAACAATTATGTAATTGAACTTTAATAAATTTAATTTTTTTCTTTCCTTTGGAATATAAATCCTGAGTTTCATGGTCTAATATTAGAATCATGACACAGGCCAATTTAAGTCTGTCATCAGATTGTTAAAGAGCCTTGGCCAAGCCTTGGCCAGCGCTCAAGAAAGGAGATTAAGTGAAGTAGTGCATGCTAGCAGAGGACCAAAGCACTTATAGTTAGGAATGGCACAGGTGGCTGTGAGTTCATGTTCATCAACAGTGCTCCAGCTCTGTGTAAAGAGAAACTATTGCTGAGACTCAAGCCAATCAAGAATCTTACAAAGAGGCTAGAGAGTTGGCTTAGTGGTTAAGGCATTTGCCTGTGCCGAAAAGATCCTGGTTTGACTCTCCAGGACCCATGTAAGCTGGATGCACAAGGGGGCACATGCATATGGAGTTCAGTTTCAGTGGCTGGAGGCCCTGGCATGCCCATTCTATCTCTCTCTCACACACACAAACACACTCTCTCTCTTTCTCTCTCTCTCTGGCTCATTTGCCTCTCTCTCTCTCTTAAATAAATGTGAGGTCAGGGAAAGATATTGAGTAAAGGAAAGGTGGAGGGAGGGCTAAGAATCTAAGAGGATATAAATAAATCATATAGCCATAGATTGTTGCTACACAATTTTAAGTGCCAAGGATGGGATACCTTCCAGTAAGTTGTTGGCCAGGGAGGTCCCTTATTCCCCCAAATTATTACAGGCCATTGCTAAGGCCCTTGGTTTCCCACCAGGAATAGATGGCAAGACCATATTGCTAAAGACTCCACATTCTTGGGCTACAAGGCCACTAAGAAATCCAGCTGGAACTGAGCTAACAATCTCCTCCACATAGACCAGCTGACAGAAAGCTGGAAGTAGCATGCATGCAGTTCAACAGGAGACAGAGAAATCACCAGTGAAGATACTCAACAAAATAAAAGAGAGACCACTTGAGAGGGGGAGGGGATGGAGAATGGAGTTTCAAAGGGGAAAGTGGGGGAGGGAGGGTATTACCATGGGATATTGTATATAATCATGGCAGTTGTTTATAAAAAAAATTGAAAAGAAAAAAAAACTGAAAAAGGAATCTTACACAGGCCAAAAAACACAAATACTGATAAAATAAATAAGAGAGGAGAAGAATAAATGACTATATTTAAAGTAGAATCATGAATGTAAAGAGAATGTTTTCAAAGATTTCAATGATGCACCAGCAGCTCCTTAAAGTAATACAAACAGTTTAGATCCATTATTTAGTTTCTGTGGAAAATAAACAACAAGTTCGAATAGAATCATAATAGTAGAGTTAGCTCTGATTCCTTATTCATCTTCTGTGCATGTGCATTTGTAAGACAGGAAAGCATTTCCCAGTTACAGGTGGAGCAGGAAGGGGAGACTGAGGTGTGCTGGCTTGCCAAGTTTCTCTGTGATCAAAATGGGTATGTTGAGTGTGAGACAGCAAGACCAGCCCCTGTGTAGAAGGCTGTGGAGGTTACTGCCCGCTTTGGCTATGCAGGTACAGCAGAGATACCTTGTATTCATGTTATGTGGATCTTGAAGCTGGAGCTTTTACTTGCCCCTCCTGGGCCATTGACCTCCTGGAAAGCAGTAGGTAGGGTGGTTAGGGCTTTGTTTTCCCTGCTTGGGGAGATACTTGAGCGCCTGACTGTGTGATCACACTGTCTGACCACACTTCCTCACTTAAGAATAGAAATGACTTCACAAATCCAAAATAGCAATAGTCGTGAAAGAAAGAGGTTCAGGCAAGGGGAGCCAAATCAAGACATGAAAACAAGTTAAGGTGAAAATGCAAAAATCTATCAAATATCTAAGGTTGGATTAAATTCTTTTCATGGGGCTATGCTGGAGTGGACTGGGGTGCTGGATGAGAGCTGTTGGGATAGCTATCTTCTAATAAGGCAGCATTGATCTATTTTTGTCTAATATCCTGCTTTGATCATTTTGCCAAAGTATTTGAATATGTCAGTTTGGGTATCAGTAGAGTTGTTTATGACTTCTTCTACAGTTGGAGGCACAGGACATCTACAATTCCAAAATCCCTGCTCTAGGTCTTTCAGGATTCACTTCAGCCATTAACCCTGGGAAAGGGGCCCAAAGCATGCTAGTGTCACAACTCTCCTCTCAGCCCTCGGGCTAAATCCATGTCTAGTAATTACTGTGTGGGAGTCTGTGGCAATACCCAGTTATTAGCAAGCTCTGGCACAGGGGTTACTGGTGCACAACTTCCCACTGTAGCCCAACAGGAGGATCTTCATTATAGTTTTACTGAGTTATCTCCCCTCCACAGAGCTGGGCTTCAGTGCTTAGCCTCAATTCCAGACATCCCACCCTCCCTGGCCTTCCCTACTGAAGGTAGGAAAGAATTCAACAGACGAGACTGATTCTTCTTGGAAAAGGAAAGACCAAGTTTGTTCCACAGTTCTGAGGAAGACCTGAGCTCTGGAGTCTCTTCCAACTCCAGCCTACAGCAGAGTCCCTATTTTTATCTGATGAGGCACATGACCCTAAGGCATGAACTCAGTCATTCTGCACCTCCATTTCCTTATCCATACAATGGGAGTCAATAGTATCTATCTCCTGAGAACTTTTTGAGGTTGAAACTAAATAATGTAAATAAAATAAAGCAATACTAAAATCCCATTCAGTAAAGTTCATTGAATGTCTGGTTGAAGGCAAGTAAGTGGGAATTAGTACCATTCTCTTACTACTGCTTTCTTCTATTATAGTTTTGGAAGTAAATGCAGTTAGCCTAGTTCATTCAGTCTCCTTCTTCCTTGATGGGCCATTGGTATCCTCAGCAGCTCACACTCCCCATGAGATGCCCAGTCTGTCTCTCATGCCACTTCCTGTGCTTTGCTCACAAATTGTCCTCTTGCTTATATGTAACTTCCTGAAGACCAAAGAAAGAACATGCTCTTGGGCTTCTGTCTGTCCACAGGGTGGACCTCCAAGGCGAGCTGCTCTGTGATCAATATCCACATGCTGCATTTGCAAAGCCCCATTTTAACAGGCAATGAGACTCCAACCCAGCTGAAACAATAGTATTCATATTGCTTTTTTTAAATTTATTTATTTATTTATTTGAGAGCGACAGACACAGAGAGAAAGACAGATAGAGGGAGAGAGAGAGAATGGGTGCGCCAGGGCTTCCAGCCTCTGCAAACGAACTCCAGACGCGTACGCCCACTTGTGCATCTGGCTAACGTGGGACGTGGGGAACCGAGCCTCGAACCGGGGTCCTTAGGCTTCACAGGCAAGCGCTTAACCGCTAAGCCATCTCTCCAGCCCAGTATTCATATTTCTGTGATTTACCTTTAAGGCAGACCTGCAAGGAAGACATTATGACTCCCATATTGCTCTGTCTTCATCTGTTTTGTGTTGATTTAATTGGATCCCAATTGCTAGGTAAGGTATAAGCAAAATAGGCTTATTTGGCATGCTATTCTGTCTGAAGAGTCCACCAGCTTAGTGCAAGTGTGCACAGGAGGGCCCCTAGACAGCACCACAGTGGAAAAAGAAGTGGAAATCGAACTGAAAACATGCCAAAGGACACATGTGAGAAAAGGGAAGCAAGAGACTGCAGAAGGCTGGACTCAATATTTTCATAATAATTTACTTTCTTTTGTCTGCTTCTGTGTGTATTGCATGAGCACGTGCACATGCTGCGCATGTGTACACATATGTTTATGAGTTCATGTGAAAGTGTAGATGCACATATGTTTATGTGTATGGAGAGGCCAGAGGTCAACATCAGAGATATTCATTAATTGCTCTCCAACTTTGTCATTGGAACAAGGTCTAGAGTTCACCCAATTCAGTGAAACTACCTATAAAATAAGCCCTAGAAATCCTGTCTCTGCTTCCATAGCTCTGAAAGTACAGGCACCTGCTACCACACCTGTAATTTTACATGGATACTAGGGATGTAGACTCAGGTAGCATGTTTGTGAACCACCTCCCCCACAACACACTCTTAAGAAAACTAATCACTTCCCCACCAGAACTGACCCAGTGTAAGGAGGCAATTCATGAAGGTAGAGTCCCATGATCTAATCACCACTTAAGGTCCCCACCTCTAACTAGTATTATAATGACCATTACATTGCAATATGAGTTTTCATAGGCACAAACTATATTCAAACCTGAACACTATGATCTTTTCCTCATATTATGATGGTATTGTGTAGGTAGTGTCAGGCACTGTGAGGGCATGGATATCCAGGCCATTTGGTGTCTGGAGGAGAATGTTGTAAGGAGTCCTACCCTTCCTTTGGCTCTTACATTCTTTCTGCCACCTCTTCCACAATGGACCCTGAGACTTAGAATGTGTGATAGAGGTATTGCAGTGTGGGCACTCCTCTGTCACTTGTTCTCAGAACCATGGTGTCTACTGTGTCATCCCAAGGTCACTGCCATCTGAAAAGATAAGGTTCTCTAACCAAAAGTGAGAGTAGCATTAATATTTGGGTATGAGCTTTAAGAGAAGTGCTTACTGGGAAATTCGGGGAGCATAATATATACATTTAGGACAGCAGCAGACATTACACCCCTAGGGCTCATGACCACCCCTGTTGTAGGTTTTCAGTATCAGGGATGTATTCCCTCCCATTGAGCAAGCCTCCAGTCAAATTAGAGGGCAGTTGATTTCCCCCATAACAGACATTCCACTATTGCACCCATTGGCTCATTTGGCCTGGTTGGCCAAATATATGTCCATTATGGGATATCTTCACTGGTTGTTTCTCTGTCTCCCATTAAACTACATACAGCCTGGCTTTTTCCAGCTTTCTGTCAGCTGGTTTAAATGAAGGAAGTTTTCATCTCAGCTTCAGCAATATTTCTCAGTGACCTTGCAGCCCAAGTATTTAGCAATAGAATCATTAGCAATAGAGTCTTACCATCTATTCCTGGTGGGAAACCAAGGGCCTCAGCAATGGTGTATAATGCTTTGGGGGCATCAGGACTCTCCCTGGCCAATAACGCACTGTAAGATATCCCATCCCTGGGATGATTTTTAATCTGGGTTTTGGTTAGTCACATATCTTTGTCTCATAGACTTAGTGGAGAAGGGTCTAAGCACTAGACACCATAGAGGATCTGAGGAGATGGTGTGGACACATGCCCAGAAACATGGAAGAACATGGAACAGACAGCCAAAACTATCAGGTCTTTCCCGTTACCAACCATCAGTGAACACCATTTGGGAGAGGTTATCCTGACAAGAGCTTCACCTACACCATCTCCCACCTCTTCATTCCAGTATCCTATACTATAGCCATTGGAAACTTATCCCCAGCCTCTACCCAGTATTCTTTCACACTTGTACATATATCCTTGGTATAGGCCTCTCCTGCCCATGGCCACCATACCCAGATTCCATTTTCAAAATCTCCCATGATAGTTTATATCCAATTTCCAAAACAAGAGATTCTGGCCATTTTCTTTTTCTGCCTTAACAGAAGATCCTTATTTCACACTCCTGGTAACAAACTTATCTTTGGACTCAGGAGCCTGAGGGTCAGATTTGAACAAGGCTTATTAATTTTTATAAGCATGTCCTCTAGCAAACTGGTTGGCACACAGTAGGTATTTAATAGATATTTCTTGAATAAACTGAAGCTGTTGAATAAAAGCCATGAATTCCCATTATTTGTTAAATCATTGCTGACTTCCTTAAACACAGATAATGCAGGCTGATTTGTTAGAATGATACTAATTGAGAATGTAGAAAAAATATTCAAGGAAAATTAAAGGTGTGCTTTAATAATTATTAGTTTAGTGCATTGTCTATCCATGCCTAGGAGGGATGCTAGCTTGCCACAGGTCCCTAAAATTTCTGGTTAATCCTCTATGGCAGAAATGTAACATGTCTCCTCTGTCACTAGCACAAAGAATGGAGTGTGAGTCTTCCAGGGCCATCCCTATTAGTGGAGGGAGCTGAAGCCGGCAGTCCAGAGAGCATGTGTATAAAAGAGAAACCCTCCAGGCCTGATACTGTCCTGGACTATTATTGCTGGCACTTTGGGGAGTTCTGTGGATTGTAATCCTGGCCAGGTTTGTGAGCAGCTGCAGAGAACTGTATGAGCTCCACAAAGTGTGCAGGTGTACATGTAGTGAATTTTTCTTTCTTTCTCTCTATGCATGTTCTATGGCAGATCTTGGATACTCACAGCTTCCCAGCAGCACTGGTGAAAGTCAGAGCAAGAAAATAAGGACCACCAAAGGCCAGGAGAGAAAGATATCAGAGACTCAGCCAAATGAACAGTGAGTGATATGTGGTAGTAAATTGTGATCTAAGCCCCAGCTGGTTGGTCAGGAAATGGTGGCTCAGTAGACATTCCATGATCTGGTTCACTTTCTCCTATTGAGCATGAACATAGCAGGTATCCATATTCATAAAATTGAAAGAGTAGTACTTTATAGTCATATAATAAGGGATTCTAGTGATCTGCTGGGACAAAGTCTCTCATTTGAAGGACAAGAGATAAAGCCATATATTTTGCCCAATTATACACAGTCAGCCTATAGGAGTATAGAAATGAGAACACATATGACTTATTTATATCCTCTTAGATTTTTATTAGCCCTCCCTCCACCTTTCCTTACTCAATCTAAATAAGTCATATAGAAACCTACTTTTTTGGACAATGGAACACACAGGAGCCATAGACTGTCATTAGAAAATTTTCAGTGCTAGGTAGGGGATAGCTTCCAGTGAGTTGTTGGCCAGGGAGGTCCCTGATGCCCCCAAAACATTACAGGCCATTGCTGAGGAGCTTGGTTTCCCACCAGGAATCGATGGTAAGACCCTATTACTGAAGACTTCACATACTTGGGCTGCAAGACCACTAATAAATCCTGCTGGAACTGAGCTGATAATCTCCCCCACGTAGACCAGATGACAGAAAGCTGAAAGAATCCATTCTACATGTAGTTCAATGGGAGAAAGAAATAGCACCAGTGAAGATAATTAACAGTGGACACTGGAAGCCTTATAATTGGCCAGCCAACCAAATGAGACAACAGGTGCAATAGTGAAACATCTATCATGGTGAAAACCAACTGCCTTCCAATTGGACTGGAGGCCCATTCCATGGGGGGAAACACATACCTGATACTGAAAACTTAAAACAAGGGTAGTCATGACCCCTAGGGGTATAACATCTGCTGATGTCTGGAAAAATGTATATGCTATGCTTATCAAGCTGCCCAGTAAGCACTTCTCTTAATATTTATACCCTTATATTAAAGCTACTCTCACTTTGGGTAGAGAATCTTCTCTTTTTAGATAGCAGTGACTTTGAGATGACTCAGAAGGTATCATAGTGCTGGAAAGAAGTGACTGGATTACTGAGTAACATTAGATCACACCTTCCAAGGCTCAGGGTCTAATGCGGAAGAGGTGGCTGAAAGAATGTAAGAGCCAAAGGAAGGGTAGGACAACGTGCTCCCTCCAGACATAAAATGGCTTGGATATCCATGACCTCATAGTGCCTGACACTACCTACACAAGACCATCATAAGAGTAGGAAAAGACCATGACATCAAAATAAAAGGGAGACTGATTGAGATGGGGGAGGGGATATGATGGAGAATGGAATTTCAAAGGGAAAAGGTGGGGAGGGTATTACCATGGGATACATTTTATAATCATGGAAAATGTTAATAAAAATTGAGAAAAAACATAAATGAGAACACAAATCTCTCCCTCCATCCCAGTCCCTGAACTTCCTCCCAGCAACACTGGAGATTCTTAGAAAACAATTGCCCCTGCCAAATAAGCTTACTGGTTGCCATGAGCTGAGCCTACTGGTTTCAAGGAGCTGAGCTGCAGCTCTGGAAAGCCAACGGGCCTCAAGCTCAGCTATCTAAGGTTTTTGCATGGGATAGGCAGTTGTTTTCCCCTTGTTCATGCCTTCTAGCCCCAAATGTTATGAGGTCCCTGGAGATTTCTTTTTCATTACTGAAGCCTCTACAATTTACTTATCATCTGCTACTGCCCTGCCTGCCCTGCTTTCTCACACCCACATGTCCACCTACACTTATCAAATACAAATACTTTTGTCAAGTGGCCTTGCTGCTGATCACTTATAAAACAGGCGACCTCTGAAAAAAAACATACAATAAAAAAATCTTTGAGTAGGAGTTCAGATCAGGAATTATCATCCCTAACATGTTGTTTCTGGATTTGCATACTTTTGAGCCAGATGTAGTAATTAGTATTGGCATCTGATGTGGTCACCAATCCCAGTGAGCAGCTGGGTGTTGTAGGTGAGTGGTGGAAGAGAACCACTTGCCATTCTAAGGTTGAGCACTCTGAAGAAAAATGGCATCTATTTGATCATGTGTTCAGTGAATGTTTATATAAATTCTGTTAGTTTCAGCATTGGGCTAGACTGGGAGAATTCTAAGAGAGATAAAACCAGACTCTTATTCATAGGAGAGAACTGAGATTGGATGTCATGGTGATATGTCATAAACAGATAATAGATGGTAGGATTATAGCATTTACATAGGTACTAGGCATTAAATTCAGAACTTCATGTTTGCAAGCGAAGCACTTTACCTGCTAAATTATCTCCCCATCACACATATATATATGTATTTATAGTATTATATATTGTCAAAGCTATCTATTTGAGATATTATATATGCATACATGTGCTATTATAGTTACTTAACTTTCTTATGTCTTGAACCTCCTTAACTTTCTTCATTGTGTGATAATGTCAATGACTTATAGAAAATATTTTATGGCTTCTTACCATACCCAAACTGCCACCAGCAATAATCTTCTGCTTTTGAGCCATTACTTTGTAAAATAAGGTTTCAAAGGCCTTGACAATGGTCTGTAATGTTTTGGGGTATCAGGTACCTCCCTGGCCAACAACTCACTGGAAGGTATCCCATCCTTGGCACTGAAAATTTTCTAGTAACAATCTATGGCTTCTGAGTATTCGTTCCATTGTCTAAAAAAATAGGTTTCTATATGATTTATTTATATCCTCTTAGATTTTGATTAGCCCTCCTCCACCTTTGCTTTACTCAATCTCTTCCCCTGACCTCACTTAGGCCTTTTCACCTCCATTAATTTGTTCTTTTAATTAAATATATACAATACCATCCTATTAAGTCCCCCCTCCCTCCCTTTCTATTCTCTTTATATCTTCTTTCTAGCTTACTGGTCTCTGCTACTGAGTTTCATTCCTACTCATATAGAAGTCCAATCATTTGCCACTAGGATCCACATGAGAGAGAAGATGTGACTTTGGCTTTCTAGGCCTGGGTTACCTCACTACTAAGTATAATACTTTCCAGATACATCCATTTTCATGCAAATTTATTAACTTCATTTTTTATTTACTGCTGAGTAGAACTCATCTTTTTTTTGTTTGTTTGTTTTGGTTTGGTTTTTGGTTTTTTGAGGTAGTGTCTCACTCTGGTCCAGGCTAACCTGGAAATAACTATGTAGTCTCAGGCTGGTCTTGAAGCAACTTGCTCTCTGTTTGTCACTCTCCCTTGCCCCAGATCCAGAGCAGAAGCCCTCCTGGGGGTGCTCATTGCACTTCCTAGTGCTGCAAGCTATATTCTATTTCCCTCTTCATCAGGCTAAGTATTTTAAGAAGAAGATCTTGGCCTTTATCACAATTGTGTAAAAGCCTAATATAATAACTGGTACATAGTAGATTGACTCTCTCTCTTTCTCTCTTCCTCTTTGTCTGTCTCTCTTGCTTAGTGAAAAGTAAATTTAATTCCCAGTATGGAAGCTTGTAAGTGTTCAAGGCCTGATTCAAATATCATCTTTTGCTTAAAACCTGTCAGGCTGTCACCAGGCATCCACAGCAACTTCTCCATGTCCTTTGTACCCTACTTTTTAATGCTGATTTTTTTTTTTTAATTTGTCACAGAATTGAGTGGCTAAAGGACACAAAAGACCTCCCAATACTATGGCTGGTTCAAGCTAAAGACAAAGAAAGCTGCCTGATGGATGAATTATTGATTTACAGAAAGCAAAAAAACTGAGATTTAAAGATATTGGAGAATCTTGTTAAAAGCCAAATACTGACCTATTTGGGGCTAAAACCCCCTAACTCTTGACTGAAAGAGTTTTCCTTGATAGAAAAAACAAAAATTTCTGATTCTTTTATGCGAGACCACTTATGTGAAAGCTCTCTAGAAGGCATCATTCCTTTTCATGGTCAATGAACTTTCCAGTGGATTTATATCCCCCATGTGGAGGGCAGTCAACTCTCTGCAGTGAAGGACTCCTGATTTGACAGTCCTCAAAATGGGTAGAAGATTATAGATTCAAACTATCCTTCGGAGCAGAGGAAACTCCCTCTCTCACGGATACCAAACCATGGTCTGTGCTTCTCATCTAGAGCAGAACCTACTTTCAACCCCAGTGTTGCCCTTGGACAGCTTTGTGACCTTGAGGAAGTCACACAACATACTAAGCTTCTTTAGTCTTAACAATGGACTAAAGTTGACCAACTTTCATGGTTTTCATGGAGAAAACAGATGATAGCTGTAATATGTACATTTTTCATGTATCTTGTTACCGGATTTCTGAAAATATATTAGCATAGCAAGAGCCAAATAAATTATAACCATGAGTGCAGTCAAGCCATTCTGATCTATACAAGCTGTTCTGTTTCCAACAACTGCTCAGAGCCTTGAAATCTTCTCTGGCTCTCCTCGTTGGCTTTCTAGACCTTGCTAGTACAATGAGAAAAAGTCATTTTTTTTCTTATTTGGTGTCACTTCTTATATGCCACTTTATATGGTCACTGTAGATACAAAATGGACACAGTCTGTTTGCAGCTACCTTCTCGTGATTGGAATGAAGCACCTCACCCAACAAAAAGCAGCTGATTGGTGGAAAATTGTTGGTTTTGGCTTAGGTGAAAGGCATGGTATGAGCAGAGCCTGGACATTACCACTGCCATATAAGGTGGAAAATAGCAGTAGGAGAGTGACCCCATTCTAGCAAGGGACAACTGGCTTCAACAGCTCTCAGCCTACCCCCAACAAGGTGATTCCTTCAGGAAGGCTCTATCTCCCAAATTGCCATCCACTGGGAATAAGCATTCAAAATACATGAGTTTATGAGGTACACCTGATTTAACCACCACACATGGCTTTTGTAACACATATTATGGATACTTCATATCATGAAGTAAATGAAGCTTATGAAAGAATGTCCCCAAGGTTCAGGGTGCCCCCAAGTCACTTTGCCAAATAGTCTGTGTACATACTTGCAGGTTTATACTTCTCCACAGAGGCACAGAGAACCTATAGCATTACACATAGGGCCAAGTGACCCAGACATCCAGGAATGTGTTAAATCTATCTCAAAAATCCTCCCAGGTTTAATTACTCCAAATTTAATACACCTTATGTTGTAAACCAACTGCTTCCAACTTACTGATCCAGTGCCCTTGAACAGTATGGAGCTATTGCAAAAGGTTTCAAATTTTAGTGTGCACTGTCATCTCTCCTCTAGAAACAATAGAAGTTTGTGTATATTCCCACATTTATCTTATTTTCAGGTGCATTACATATTGTTATAAACAAAGAGTACTGTGTATAAAAATAATTACTTAATTTATAATAGTTGTTTGTTATTACCCATTTTCCTACAAAATAAAAATAAAAAGGACTAATAATAATATAAAATTTTATTGTAGAGAAATTGGCGAGGGGTGTGTTCTGCAAAAATTTGATGTTAAAAAACAGTGCCAAGACCAGAAGAGTTGGATGAGGTCACCTGTCCTAGAAGAACCCCATGGATCAGACAGTGGGCTTGGGAGGCAGTTTCACAGAGCAACTCAAGCATGTGTGGTTGCAAGGTGACCTTGAGAAAGTCTCTCTAGCTTCTGAAGATGAAGCTATTTAGGTCTCTCTGCCAGCCTAATCTACCATACAACCCTGGCACAAGATACAAGAAGAATTCATCTTTCCTCCTTCCTATCTGGAGGGTGAGCTCTGGAGGGTGGGGAGAGTGGCAGCAGCTGCCAGCTGAAGGCCAACCAGAGGATTAGCAGAGAAGGGTAATGATGGTACCACCTAAGCTGACACTTGCCTCTTGCCTCTTTGCTTCCAGATCTTTCTCCATCAACCACAAATGACAAAACACTGGCAGAAAGTAAGTCTAGTGAGCACAGAGCCAGGAAAACACAGCAGGGCAGAACAAGGTGACTAACCTCATCAAACCATCACAAATTAAATACTGTCTGTGCAGGAGAGTTCCTCCCAGCTTGCTCTGAAAACAGGAAGCCCAGATTTGTCATGCTCCAGCTAGATAAGAGCCTACAAAGCCAGCCAGTCCATGTAGGTGAGAAAGAGATCCGTGAACCCACAGGCACAATGGGCTTTGTGTTAGGTTGGTAACTAATTGCCAGCAGAACACATCGGTCACTCAGGCAGGTCACTGCCCTCCACTTCAGTGACACAAACACAGACCCTGGGAAATTGATTGAAAGTTCTTTTCTTCCCCCCACTGAGTGGCAATTGCAGAGTAACTAGTCACTGGTGAGCCACTGACTCCCACCTTGTCTTTGTCTAGAACTGGAAGAAAGGTGCTATAAATACTGTTTCCTTCCATGAGGTAGGGGAAATCTTCAGTAAGTGTGGTCGGGAGGCTCTCTGAGGTCCTGTGCAAGCCATTATCGTTAATTAATTATTGTCAATGGAATTATGTACCCTGTGTTCATGTCTGGAAGGCCTGGCTTACTGGTCCAACAAAGCTTCCTTTCTACACTTCTGTCCTCTCCCCCACCCCAGCTGTGGCCTATGCACTCCCTGTTTTTCCTCTCTGGCTTTTTTCCTGTTCACCTTCCTCAGGTCCTGAACTAAAGAGCAAACAAGTCAGCAGCTTCTTTCACTACTGACAGAGACAGGCTTTCATACGGAGAAAAAGAAGTCCTTATTAATGGAAATGTAAGCAGGAAAGCAAGGCAAGAATCTGAAGCAAAGTATTCCTAGCTTTGGCTACGCATAGGAAATATAAAGTCCCTTGGGGGAAAAATATGCAATTAATCCTCGGCATAACAGGGTTGAAATATGGAAGTCTTTCTGCTAAGATGCTTTCTATGAGTGCCTGATATGAGCTATAAGGAGCAATGATAGGCAAGATCAGTAGAGAACATGGGGCTTCTCATGACCCTTTAGCTAACTGTCAAGAGTGGGAGTTCTCCCTTTGACCACATTCCTTACAAACAGAAAAGGCCAGCTCTGCCTTAATTCCTCTCTTCAATTAGTTAGGATAACATTTATGTAGGACTCCTAGCATAGAGTACACCTCTGAGATGAAAGCAGAGGGAACACAGGCATCAGGGAGCAGAGTAACCCTCTGGAACAATGCATGCCTTCCCATCTTGGCTGCCACCTGGCGCTCACCACACTGGCATATGAATCAAGGGCATTGTGGATGCAAGACAAGAGAATCCCCAGTGAACTGTAGCTTTTATGAATAAATTGTACATGCCAAAATTGGCCAGTTGTTTGTGGACATTGATTTATTTTCTCTTATTCTTTCTGATTGTTAGATTTTGGACGGTGCTTACTGATGTGAAAAAGCCATCTAGTGCTGCTGATAAATCAGGAGATAGTGGCAGAGGTCAAAAAAAAAAATGTGGGAAGGGAGGAAAAGAAAGTGTGCTTGCTACACAATGGTAAAACTTTTTTTATATAAAGAGCAAACCTCTGTGCCCATTTTGATGCCGTTTTACCTTATTCTGTGATTGTGAAATAGTTGGCCTATTTTTTTTCCTGCTTATTTTCCTTCTGGAGTGAGGGAAAGAGTTTTGTTCTGTTTGAATGCTCAGACATTCCTGCCAGATTCCCTTGTTATTCCTTTTCCTTCTCCCTTGATTCTGCAAGTGTGTGTGTGTGTGTGTGTGTGTGTAAGAAATATTTTGGCATAGCAATGTCTAGTATCACTGGAGAATGAGGCACTTTATTGCACTATTTTGAGTGTGCACCTACATGTTCAAGGTCATGTGGATGGGAGCAGTCAGCACCTTCAAGGTAAGCCAAAAGCTCTCTGATTCACTCATTCTCAATGCTCCTCTCAACCATAGCCCAAGCTGCAAGTGTGTATCTTGCAAGCATGTTAAAAAAATAGAGCACTGATCTCAGTTTAATTTCAAGGGAGAATATTCAGGCCACATAGGAGGAGAGCTGCAGAGGAGAAATAGGACTGGGAGGGCGAGATTCTACTAATCAACTCTGTTCCCACCTTTGGATCACTACTGGTCACCAGGGTCTAAAATGGGTCAACAGGGATTTGGAATGAAGTGGGATAAGCTCTGGTTAATTATCCCAATGAGCAGAATGCCTACTTTTAAATCCTGAGTTGGATTTAATCACAGAAGCAGAGGATATATTCCAACATCCAAATCCATTTGAAAATTGACTGGAGGGTCACTTTCTCCAAAGAGATACCTCGTTCAGTAATCGGTGACAAAAGCAACAATTACACTGAGACAAGAAGCTATGAGGCTTAGCCATGCACTGGCTCCTGTTTTCCTTTTATGTAGCAACTCAGCAGATGGCAGTGAAGAAGCAAGTGCTGGCTCTGATCATTGGTTCACATCCTCCTCATTGGGTCAGTGACCCCAGCAGAACAAACCTCAAATTTAATACAACAGAGTTACAAGAAGAGACAAAGGATATCTAATCAATTAGTGGGGAGACATTAAAAACAGAAGTACTGAAACAGGGCTAGAGAGATGGCTTAGCAGTTAAGGTACTTACCTGCAAAGCCAAAGGACCCAGGTTTGATTCCCAGGACCCACATAAGCCAGATTCACAAAGTGTTGCTTGCATCTGGAGTTTGTTTTCAATGGCTAGAGGCTCTGGCACACCCGTTTTTTGTTCTCTCTCTCTGTCTCTCTCTCTCTCTGTCTCTCTGTCTCTCTGTCTCTCTGTCTCTCTCTCTCTCTCTCTCTCTCTCTCTCTTTCTCTCTCTCTCTCACACACACACACACACACACACACACACACACACACAAATAGATAAAAAATAAAATATTAGGGAAAGTAATGCTGAAACAGGGACTGAGAGACAATGGAAAGCCCTCCCCGCAAAGACAAATTTTGTCTTATACTTACACTCTTCAGTGGTATTTGTTCGTGGTGGGGGGGTTCAGATGCATGTGCTGACTTGGCGCCCCGTACACTTGCCTGTAGCACTCCATAGGCTTGCTTGCAGTGCCTGGAGGAAAACATCAGGTTCTACCACCATCATTTACCCACTTGCTTTATTTTAAGATGAGTCTCTTTCTGATTCCAGAACTCGTTATTTGTGGGTCCCAGCAATTCTCCAGTCTCTGCTTCTCACAGGACTGGAGTTACAGACACTCAACAACTGAGCCATCTTTCCAGTCTACTCATCAAAGACCTCACATGAATGATGGTGTATGGTGTAACCCATCTCCTCAGGTGAGCAATACTAAAAGGACTAACTTTTGCCATAAGTCAATGCCTAATTGATTTATTTCAAGAACAATTTAAAAATGATTTTAAAAAATGTTTATATTAACTTCTACTGATAGCTTTCTAAAAGAGCTTTCTGTTACTTTAATGATGCAAAAAGGTCAGAAAACTTCCCATAGATTCTTTCCTCCACCATCATCCACTCCAGTGATATATGTATGTCTTAACCCCTTACTCACCAAGGTATTGATTGATCAGATCTCAATGCTTTTACTCTGTCTTTCTTTTTTTTTTCAAGGTATTGTCTTGCTCTAACTCATCCTGACATGGAATTTACTCTGTAATCTCAGGATGGCCTCAAACTCACAGTGACTCTTCTACCACATCCTCCAGTTTGTCTGTCGTTAAATATTTATTTAGTTAGTTAGTTCGTTATTTATTTTAATTAAAGAGAGCAAGGGAGAATAGGCACACCAGGGTCTCTAGCCACTGCAAAAGAACTCCAGATGCATGTGCCACCTTGTGCATTTGGCTTATGTGGGTCCTGGGAAATCAAACCTGGGTTTTTAGACTTCATAGGCAAGTGACTTCACTGCTGAGCCATCTCTCTAGCCATGTCTTTTTGCTATATATCCAACATCCCAGTTTTAGAGCTCGAGTGCCCTATCCACTTAGGTATGTTTGTTTAATGCATAAAAATTATTATTATTATCATTATTATTATTATTAAGAGGGCTTGACATATAGCAGATGTTTGATGACTGGTGACAAAAAGTGAATTGATCTAGCAAACCTATATTGAGCACAATGTGCATAAGGTAAGACAACGTTTGCATACCTGAAAGGCAATGAAAGGAGGACACAAAAAGAAGACATACAGATAAGTGTAACAGAAGAACAATCAAGTATGTGTTACACTAGTGGCCCCAAAACATACAGTCAGAATACAGACAAGTGGGGGTCTTCACAGAGAAAGTGGCATATGAATTGGATTTCAAAGCAAGAGTATTTGTTTAAATACAGCAGGAAGTAGATTTCAGACTAGATAAGTGATGAAAAGCACAAAAAAGTAAAAATGATGGTGAAACCAGACTACAACCACAGATTGGTGTCTACAAGGTGCCAAGATCAACAGGTGAGACCCCAAGTCAAGTTGTTCGGCAAAATCACTCTCTGGTCTACATCTAGAATCAATCTACTATTTACCACCACAGGAACCAAAGAAATAAGTCTACTTGCTAAACTGCAAGGTTACTGGAAGCAGAGTAACACAATGATCATGGAATATGAAATTCTAGGTACGTATGCAGATGGAGACCCTGAACTTCCCAGATCTCATTTCCACTAAATTTTTACTGTACCACCACCCCCAGCCACCACCTGAGAGGCCTCACAGTCACAATTCCAGAGCTCTCTGCCAGACTTTCAAAGCAAGACTTTCACTTCTAAGGTGAGAAAAGATATGAGAAATTTCAGCCTAAGGAGTGATTCTCCCTCAGGGCTGTCATGAGCACCTGAAAACTGGGGTTTATAATGGAAGTGCCTTCACAGCTGCAACTACATTGCTGTAGAGTATGACACTGCTCTGCAAGTACATGCATTATAATAAGAAGATGCTTTTGAATGATGCTTAGAAGGACATCCAGGATATGTAGTCACCTCTTCCTAGATCAACACCTCTTCCAGTCTGTTCCATTGCCAGCTAAAGAGACAGGCAAGTTTCAGGAGAAAAAAAATACTTAGTGCATGAATAGGAAGTTTTATAATGGGAGAAAAATCAGTTATGAAGGATGCTAGTCTCTCACTGGAGGCAACTGTCACAAGTAGGCTAGGATAACCCTGGGGACTCTGGAAGAGTTCACCAGGGTTCAATATCCTTCTGGCCAGCCCCCAAGCCTCCCAGAACAACCAAGGTGTTGTCCCAAAACCAGCCTAGATTCACATTCCACATGAATTTATAACCAATGGGACAAGACTGGCCTCTCCTATCAGATCATATCTTCAAGAAAGCATTTCTTTGGAAGAAGATTGGCTGATGTTCACACAACAGAAAGATCTTTCTCAGCCAGTCACATGAAATCCTTTATTGATCACTTCCATATTCTAAAATCATTTGGAGTTTCACCAAATTAGTTAAAATATCCCAAGTTATAGGAGGCAAAAGTTGGAACTTTTATTGAACATCCAATAGAAAAAAAAAATCAGTACAAAAACAATCACCTCTCCATCAGCAGGAAATTCTGTGTGTGTGTGTGTGTGTTCACCCATATGTGTGAGTTCATATGCAGATACATATATATTTAATTCAAGGCTATAAGCAAGTCTTCATTGCATATGCCTATAAAAATACCCCTTTGCTATAACAGAGTGTAAAATCCCAACCTATTAGTTTCAAAATTTCCCTCATGCTAATTGGAAGCAATTTAGTTAATTCTCATATGACTTACTTTCTATATGTAAAGTTCCTCTTTTAATGGCTTACTGATTTAAAAGATAACAGACCCCTCTTCTCCATATTTAGCTTTAGATGGCATTGAACAAGGTGTGTTTGATGCCCTAGAAAGAAGGCATATCCATTTAGGAAAGTCTGAGTGGCAATCAATGCCATGTATCCCTACAGAGAATATTTATATAATATAGGCTCTAAGAAATCCTGCAGAAAGAAAACACGAACTTTCCAAAATTATTTTATCATAATCTTTTGAAAGATAATTTTCATAACGTTAGAATTATTTATACTGATGGGTAGTAAATTCTGGTATGCAGCCCACTTGTAAAGTTTATACAAGCATAACACAGGATTAGCAGCAAAGGTTACAGGAGACATTACATTATTTTGGCTTTGTGTATCCATATAGAAGGCCTAGGAAAAAGACAGTCTCCTTCCCTATCCCTCACTGGGTTGGCTTTCCGTCATCATCTGGGGATAAGTGAAAAGACACTAGGTCTGTCTGGCTTTGGAGTAAAGTTTTAGCAAGTGCAATTGGCAATAAGGGTAAAGCTGTAGTCTTAAAATGGCTTCCTTTCCAAATGGGTTTGGATTATATCTCTTACTTCTGTTCCCTCCAAATGCTCCCTGTTGAAGAAAGTAACTTCCTTCAGGTATAGACACCAACAGGTCCTTGGCCATCATGGAGCAGAGTTTGCTGTAGTGACCTACAAGATATTTGTTTCTGTACTCATAGCCTCAAAATTAGCAGAGCAATGCAGTGACAGCTAGCCTACTGGTGAGGTTAGTAATCCCTAGACATAGGAGGAGGATCACTGGACCTCCTCTGGGATTCCAGTCATTACTTCTTCCTGTCCCCCAGTTGTACATGACTTTGGGTGGTACAAGCTTAACTTTAAGAAGGACAACATGATACAACATTTTCGAGATCCTCAACCATGAAGGGGTGAGGTTTTTGTCTGTCTGTTTGTTGTTTTAGCAATGTAGCTTTTTGTATCTCCGACACTCTTGTAAGTAACCTTCACTTATAATCCTTTATGTGAGCCCAATAAATTCATTGGTTCAGTAGCTTGAACTTGGATGGCATTTTTTCTTTGCTCTGTCATAATTGCCTATCTGGGGTGAATAGTCATTTGTTCAAGTCTCTCCAATAAATTTATTACAACACTCCCAAAATTGGGAGAATAAAAAATGTGTAGATAGTTGGGAAATAGCTTTATTTATGGACTTCTTTCACTCAATGACTATAAAAGTCAATGTAACTACTTCCATGTTATATCACATTATTTGGGCCATTCTAAATCTGTGTTTCTAGGCCATGATTACTCATAATTCTCATATTTGA
The DNA here is from genome assembly GCF_020740685.1 of Jaculus jaculus. Classification (NCBI taxonomy): domain Eukaryota; kingdom Metazoa; phylum Chordata; class Mammalia; order Rodentia; family Dipodidae; genus Jaculus; species Jaculus jaculus. The sequence continues at coordinate 84,900,782 of NC_059104.1, forward strand.
TTCAAAATGAACATTCTCCCATTCCCTTTGAAGTGAGAGATATGTTTTGTGTTGATAACAGGATGTATAGAAAGCTCTCTGAGGTAAGATTAACATTGAAATACATAGCTCACTAAAGCTTCAAGTAAATTTTGTGACTTGAAGCACCTGTGAAGAGTCCATAATGAGTTTGTATAGCCCCTGATGATAAGGCTGGCCATATAATTCCCTGTAAATTGGACTTGAGGAAGTGGAGAAAGTAACTAGACAACAACAGAATACTGAAGGAAGGGAACACGGTAATGCACCATATGTTGCTAGTCAAGAGGCTGGAGTAAAACAAGAAGAAGATTTCGTAGAAGGTGTACCTTGCTAGCATGAGGACCTAAGTATGAAGCTTGATACCTTCAGCCCACTTCAAAAAGCCGTGTGTGGTGGTGTGGGCCTGTGTTACTAGCACTGGAGAGGCAGAAATAGGAGGATCCCTGGAGTTTACTGGCCAGCCAATCTATACTACTTGGTGAACCAATGAAAGAGAGACCCTATCTTAAGCAAAGATAGATGTTACCTGAGAAAAATATCACCAGAGGCTGCCTCTGGCTTCTACACATACTCTCACACACTCAAATATATGGACACACACACACACACACACACACACACACACACAGCAAGTACAGAGTGAGTGTGAGAGAGGAAAGTGGTGACAGGGAGAGAGCATTTGCTTCAGACAAGTGACAAGATTGAGCAAAATAACCAAACACATCTATTGTATACTAGTGTTAAAATTTTCATGTCATTTACTAAATATACATTTAAAAATGCTGGAAGTGGCACACGATAAGAATCAGCTGCTTGCTCTTGTGGATACATGGATAAATGGGAGCTGCAGCTCAAGGGAAGGATCATACCAAATATCATTAACCTGGCAAAAGGTAAAAGTTCAGAATTTTAAGCAGCATATTTACTGAATTGGTATTGCTTTAATAGCATCATAAAAATATCATAAATTGAGGATCATTTTTATTATTTAAAGACAAGGTCTGTTAAAGGGGATTGTGGTACTTTGAATGGATGGCCCCCACTATATTCAGGATTTTATTAAGGTTTGTAATTTAGATCTAAGCCACCTTGCTGGAGAATGTGTCACTAGGGTCTAGCCCTAAGGTGTGGGGGTGGATTTGGAATTCCAGTCTGAAGATATGCAAAGTGCCCAAGCTTTGCTGGAGTTCCTAACTCCACTTATTTATGGTGCTGGTGTGCCTTGTGGCATTTTTTCTCTCTGTTTGGACCTGTAAAAGTGGGACAGCTTCTTAAGCCATTCATTATGGAATGTCCCTGGATCTGTAAGGTTCAAATAAATTCCCTTCTTCTGTAACTGTGCCTGGTTTGGAAATGCATCTCAGCAACCTGAAGCTGTCTACTACATAATTGGTACCAGGAGTGGAGTACTGAGATGAATCTAAACATGTGGAATTTGGTCTTTTGAAATTTGTGTGCAGGAAGAATGGAAACTTGGTGCTTACAACTGAAAATGCCTTCTGGAGTGGTCACCAAGTTTTATGAAGTATTCTGATGAGAATTTGAAAATTCTAAGTGCAGAAAGAACTGTATTTGGAGGCTTGGCTTATGAACTTTCTAAGGGAAAGAAAAGACTGCCAAAAACCTTGTTGATACTAGGCTACTGATGTATGGGATGATTGTGTTCTGCTGCCCAGGCCCAGAAAATTTGATCAAGTTTAAATTTCTAATGGATTAATGTTCTTGGCTGAAGATATGATACTGAGAGATTTAAGATTTTAAGTTGGAAAAACTCCAGAAAGTTTAAAATTACTGACACACAGACTCCCACTAACTTTAGATTAAATGTGTCTAAACCCTTTTAATTATCTCTAAATTAATAATAGTTATCCCATTTAACTGGTGCTAACTTCACCCCCATTGGAGAATCTGCTTCTTTTTTTTTCAGATGGGAACTGGACTTCAGGAGATAACTCACCCAGCATACTCTACCCTGGCCCCAGCTGAAACCACAGAGGAATTGGGAAAATAAGCAAAACTGCTACTCTCTTAATTAAGCTGATATCAGCACAAGGGTGATGGAGAAAATACTGAGGACACTCAACACCTACCAAACCAGAGATCTAGGTGCTCCTAAATGTCCATCTCTAGAGTAGACTTAAAATGCTCTGAGCATGGTTCAGGGAGTTTTAAGGAATAGGGGGCAAAATGATTATTAGAGCCACAAGTTGGGACATTTTGCACAGAGACATTGCCTGTCCCCCATAACTGATTGCTACCGCCATAATGCATGACCAACAATCCTCATGGGGTTGACCCGCATCCCCAATGAGGAATGCCTCTTCAGAATAGGGGCAGGGAGGAGGGAAAGGATGGTACCAACATGTGATGTTTGCATACACAAAGTATGTCCATAAGTAATAATTAAAAAAGAAAGAAAGAAAAGAAAAATTAAATTATGAGCAAGTGTAAAAATTGTCAACATATTTAAAAAAGATTTGAAAAAGGCTCATCAGATGATGTTTTAAGTACAGAGCTTAAAACAAATGACCAGCAAATAAGCAAATTACCTTTAAATATATCTTAACAACATTGTAAAAATAATGACAAAATATCATTTCAGATAATACTATATACAGCTCTTTTGTACATATATAGAAACTACATATGCCTAATGCATTGGATTAAAAAAAAATTCTCTATAGTGTTAGGTATCAAAAATATTAAAGCAGATAGAAGGCAGACTTCCGGGCAAAATGGCGACCGCCTAGCTGCACTATAGACAACAAGGAAAAAAAAAAACGCAAGTATTCTAGGGAAATTAAGAACTTTTTGTTAGAGGGAGGGCACAGATAGGGGTAAAAGAGGGAAGCACATACCCCCGCGACCCACGCCCCACCACCCTGCCCGCCGTGACCCGCCGCATTGGGCACGGCCCGGCAGCCCCGCGATAAACGAGCCCCACGCACCCCAGCAGCACCATGAAAACTGAGCCCCACGCGCTCTGTGACCCCCGCACCCCACGCCCGCGACCCCCTGCACCCCCCCATGCGTCCAGAGCACCCTGCGGTGTCCCGCAGCATCCCACGCCCTGGCTTACCTCAGTGTGCTCCACACCCCCCGCGCGACCCGAGACCCCCACCCCCAGCGAGACCAGAGTGCCCCACAGTGTCCCGCGGCTTCCTGCGCCCCGGCGTGCCCCATGCCCACCCGCGCGCCCTGGTGCATCCAGCGCGCCCCGAGCCCCGTGCGCCCCGCAGCACCCCGCGCCCCCCCACAGGTCCGCTGGGCGCCTCCTGCCCCCCCCACCCTGTGTGCCACATGCCCCCACTCCACACGTGGCCCGAATGCCCCGCGCATCCCGAGCACACCACGCGGCATCCCTCAGCGTCCCGTGTCCATGCGTGCCAAGGTGTGCCCCACGGCCCCGTGCCCCCCATTGTGCGCCCTCCCCTGGGCTCCCCCCCACACGCCCCATGCCCCCCTGCGCTCCCCACCCACGCACCTCGCGCCCCCCCCAGCACGCCGTCCCCCGCACATCCAGAGCGCCCCACGGCGTCCCGTGCCACCGCATGCCTCAGTGTGACCCACCCCCGCCCCTGTACCCCGTGCCCCCCACGACCCCCCCACGAGCCCCGCACCCCTAGCCCCCCGTGCACCACAGCATCCCATGTGTCCCACTCCTCCCGCACACTCCCCTGTGTCCCCCTGCATGCCCCGTGCCCCCCCCCCCGCGCGTCCCGGCGCATCCCACGCACCGTGCACCCTGCAGTGCTCCACGCCCCCCCCACGCCCCCTGAGCACCCCAGGTCCCCCCCCCCCCGTGCCCTGCACACATCCTCCTGTGCGCACGCCCCCTGCGCCCACCGCATGCCCCTCGTCCCCCCCGACCAACCAGAGCGCCCCATGCCCCCCACACATCCCGGGCTCCCCGCCCTGATTGCCTGGTGCCCTGGCGCACCCCCCCACTGCGTGCCCCACTCGCTCCATACACCCCTTTGTACCCCGTGACCCCCGTCCACCCCCCCACCCACGCACCCTCCGCACAACTCACGTGGCTGTGCTCTGATTGGGCACCCACCAGCCACACCTGCCAGCCTGCTGCACTGAAGCTGAGACCTCCTACCTCGCCCTTGTTCTCTGATCCTGCGAGTAGACCAGTCACGTGGTGCTCGGTTCGCAGGCCCGTGGGGGCCACCCCTGCCGTGAATAGGTGGCTGCCAGATCCCCTACTGCTGTGCTCACATCACTTGCCGCTGGTCAGCCTCTGCTGTGTCCTGATCCCGTACCCACATCATCTGCCTCTACACTACAATTGCACGTGCAACGGGCCCACTCCCACAGCAAGAGCCACACAAGTACACACTGAGTCACTAGCACCAGCGCAGGTGCCATCCCCTACCTGTACATCGCCACCCAACTCCACTCCCCTGAGACAGGAGAGCACAGACTGTTTACAGACCCCAGTGTACCCAGCCAGAGTTTGGGCAGCTTCAGGGCTTGCTACCTCAGTCCCCTTTCAAGCTCGAAGGCAGGCAGCTTAGGTGCATTACTGGGTGAGAATTCAGGCAACTTTGGCGCCCCTGTCAGGCTATAGATAGGCGGCTTTGGCAAGAGTGAGCAAAAACCCAGGCTGCTTGCAACTGCCCCAGGCTGCCTTGGATTATTCTCATTAAGCTAGATCCCAGGCTGTTCCACCCACCTACCTGCCCATACACTGACATGGGTAGACCATAGCACAAAAGAAATAACATGAAAAATAAAATGCAAGAAAATCCAGACAGATCACCCAGTCCAACAAGGATCACAACTAAACAAAACATAGAACAGTGTTTAGGAGCAGAACATCAAGTGGGAGCAATGAACAATGCAACCCTGACCAAACTACTGCTAGAACTGGCAGGAAAGCTACAAAGGATAATCGTGTGGATGCTACCATCACTAAGCTAGAGCAATATGGTAAGACACTGGAAGGAATTCAAAAAGAGCTAAGAGAGTTGAGGGAGAGTGAAAAAAAAAAAAAAAAAGAGGACCTTAAAAATCAGCTGGCCCCACCAAATGAAAACATAAAGAAATGCAAGGATGATTTCCAAGAATCATCAAGAAAATCAGAAAATGAGACAAAAAGGGAGCTGGACAAAGCGATGGAAGTAATACATAGGAAAGTAGTAGAAAATGCAAACTTAATTGAACAAGTCCAAAACTCACTAGAGGCTCTCAAGAACAGTCAGCAAAGTGGAAGATAGAAATTCTGATCTGGAAGACAGGATGGAAGAAACAGTTTGAGAGTCCAAAAATTTCAGTATGTTCAAAAGTTCCTGTGAACAGAACACGAGAGAATTGTGGGATACACTTAAACGTCCTAATATCAGAATCATTGGAATACCAGAAGGAGAAGAATTTCAGACCAAAGGCATGGAGAACTTATTTAACACAATAATTGAAGAAAACTTCCCCCGTCTCTTAAAAGAAAGGCCCATCAAGATTCAAAAAGCAAACAGAACTCCTAACCAGCTAGACCAAAGGAGAAACTCCCCAAGACATATTATCTTTAAGACTCTAAACATTGACACCAAGGAAAAAATCCTAAGAGCAGCTAGGGAAAAACAGCACACCACTTTCAAAGGAAACCCCATCAGAATTACTTCACACTTCTCAATGGAAACCCTGAAAGCTTGAAGGGCCTGGAATGAAACTCTCCAAGCTCTAAGAAACTATGGCTTCGAACCCAAACTACTCTACCTGGCAAAAGTCTCCCTTATAATAGATGGTGAAAGGAAAACTTTCCATGACAAAACTCAGCTTTACAATGATATGAACACAAAACCAAACCTACAGAAAGTACTCCAGGAAATTCTCCACAGAGAAGAAACAAATAACCAAACACAAATGCCTACAAGAAGCAGATCACAGCAACCAAACCCAGAGTAGATAGAAAAAAAAAAAAATTAAATTCCATGGAAATGCCAACACACCTCTACCACCACAACATGACAGGGATCAAATCAAATCTCACAGTCATCATCCTAAACATTAATGGCCTTAATTCACCCATCAAGAGACACAAGCAAACATGGTGGATCAAAAAATTAGACCCCTCAATCTGCTGCCTTCAAGAAACCCACCTTACCACTAAAGAAAGAAACCTCCTCAGGGTGAAAGGGTGGAAAACAATATTCCAAGCAAATGGGAATAAGAAACATGCAGGTGTAGCTATATTAATATCAGATAAAGTTGACTTCAAACCAAAAACAATCAAAAAAGACAAAGAAGGCTACTTCCTACTTATAAAGGGAACAATCCATCAAGAGGATATTACAATCATAAATCTGTATGCACCAAACACAGTGGCACCACAGTTCATAAAACAAAACCTACTTGGCAATAAAACACCATCATAGCTGGGGACTTAAACACACCATTATCAGTAATAGACAGATCATCCAAACAGAAACTCAGCAGGGAAGTAAGAGAGCTCAACAAAACCATAGAGCACTTAGACCTAACAGACATCTACAGAACTTTTCATCCCAAATCCAAAGACTACACATTCTTCTCAGCAGCACATGGAACATTCTCTAAAATAGACCATATACTGGGTCACAAATACAGCCTCCATATATTTAGGAAAATCGACATAATTCCTTGCATGATATCAGATCATAAAGCTATATTCCTACAAATCAACAACCAAAAAAAACCAACAAGAACCACAATGGCAACTGGAAACTGAATAGCACACTCTTAAACAATAAATGGATAGTGGATGAAATAAAAAATGAAATTGCAAAATTCCTGGAATTGAATGACAATGAGAACACATCATACCAAAACTTATGGGACACAATGAAGGCAGTCCTCAGGGGAAAATTCATAGCACTCAATGCCTTCATAAAAAAGACAGAAAGATCCCAAATCAATAGCCTAACCATCCACCTAAAGGCATTGGAAAAATAAGAAAAATCCAACCCAAAGAGCTCCAGAAGGAAAGAAATAATTAAAATCAGAGCAGAAATTAATGAATTGGAAACCAAGGAAACAATTAAGGCAATTGATGAAACAAAGAGCTGGTTCTTTGAAAGAGTAAACAAGATTGACAAACCTCTGGCCAATTTGATCAAGCAAAAAATGGAGAGACTCCAAATTAAAAAAATTCAAAATGAAAAAGGAGAGATCACAACAGATATGAGTGAAATCAGCAGAATCATCAGGACTTATTTCAAAAACCTCTACTCCACAAAACTGGAAAATGTGGAGGAGATGGATAAATTCCTGGATGCATATCATCTACCAAAGCTAAACTCAGAGCAGATCAACCACCTCAATGAACCCATCACAATCATGGAGATTGAAAAAGTAATAAAAAACCTCCCAAAAAAGAAGAGTCCAGGACCAGATGGAGTCCCAGCCGAATTTTATCAAACCTTCATGGAAGAACTCAAACCAATCTTCCTAAAACTGTGCCACACAGGGCTGAAGATATGGCTTAGTGGTTAAGTGCTTGCCTGTGAAGCCTAAGGACCCCGGTTCGAGGCTTGGTTCCCCAGGTCCCACGTTAGCCAGATGCACAATGGGGCGCACGCGTCTGGAGTTCGTTTGCAGAGTCTGGAAGCCCTGGCACGCCTATTCTTTCTCTCTCCCTCTATCTGTCTCTCTCTCTATGTCTGTTGCTCTCAAATAAATAAATAAAAAATGAACAAAAAAAAAATTTAAAAAAAAAACTGTGCCACACAATTGAAGAACAGGGAAAGCTACCCAACTCCTTCTATGAAGCTAGTATCACCCTAATCCCAAAACCAGGCAGAGATGCCACTAGAGAAGAAAACTATCAGCCTATTTCCCTAATGAACATAGATGCAAGATCCTCAACAAAATACTCGCAAACCGAATCCAACAACACATCAAAAGCATTATCCACCTTGACCAAGTGGGATTTATCCCAGGAACACAAGGGTGGTTCAACATACGAAAATCTGTCAATGTAATACACCACGTAAACAAGTTTAAACATAAAAAACACATGATCATTTCTATAGATGCAGAAAATGCCTTTGACAAGATACAACATCACTTCATGATCAAAACATTGGAGAGAATCGGCATGGCCGGTTCACATCTTACCATAATAAAGGCAATATACAAAGCTCCAAAGGCCCAAATAATACTTAATGGAGAGAGACTGGAGGAATTCCCATTGAGACCAGGAACAAGACAGGGTTGTCCTCTCTCATCTCTGCTTTTCCATATAGTTCTGGAAGTCCTAGCCCAAGCAATAAGACAGGAGAAGGAAATAAAAGGGATACAATTTGGAAAGGAAGAAGTTAAGTTAGCTCTATTCGCTGATGACATGATTGTATATGTAAGAGACCCGAGAGACTCCATCCCAAAACTCCTGAAGGTGATTAACTCCAATAGCAAAGTAGCAGGATACAAAATCAATGCACAAAAATTGGTAGCATTTATGTATGCAAATGACAAAGACACAGAAAAAGAAATAAAGGACATAGTCCCATTTTCAATAGCAACAACAACAACAACAAAAAATACCTTGGAATAACGTTAACCAAGGAAGTAAAAGATCTATACAACGAAAATATAAAAACTCTCAAAAAAGAAATTGAAGAGGACTTGAAAAGATGGAAAGACCTCCCATGCTCCTGGATAGGCAGAATTAACATTGTGAAGATGACAATCCTAACAAGGCAATATATAGATTTAATGCAATTCCAATTAAAATCCCTACAGTGTTCTTCACAGAGATAGAGAAAATGAACTCAAATTTCATACGGAAAGGCAGAAGGACTCATATATCCAATCATATCCTCAGCAAAAGAAATACCTCTGGTAGTATCACCATACCTGATCTAAAGCTATACTACAAAGCCATAGTAATAAAAACAGCATTGTACTGGCATAAAAACAGGAGTATAGACCAATGGAATAGACTTCAGAACCCAGATTTTTGGTCAAGCAACTATAGCTACTTGATATTCGACAAAGGCCCAAACAATATAGACTGGAAAAATGATAGCATCTTCAACTAATAGTGCTGGACAAACTGGATAACCACATGCAGGAAACTAAAACTTGATCCACACATTTCCCCATGCACTACACTCAAATCCAAATGGATCAAAGACCTCAATATAAGACCAGAAACTCGAAAACTACTGGAAGAAAATTTAGGAAGTACTTTCCATGATATAGGAATGGAAAAAGACTTCCTGAACAAAACCCCAGTGGCTCAAGTTCTTAAACAGTCACTCAACCATTGGGATCATATGAAGCTGAAGAGTTTCTTTACAGACAAACATATAATAAGCAAAGCCAATAGAATACCCACAGAATGGGAGAAAGTATTTACAACTGATAGAGGCCTTATCTCTAGAATTTACAAAGAACTCAGAAGTCTAAACAATAAAAAGACAAATACCCCACTCACAAAATGGGGCACAGAGTTAAACAGGCAATTCACAGAGGAAGAGATACAAATGGCAAACACACACTTAAGAAAATGTCCATCATCCCTAATCATCAGAGAAATGCAAATTAAAACAACTATGAGATTCCACCTTACCCCAATAAGGATAGCCAACATCAAAAGGTCAAATGAAAATAAATGCTGGTGAGGATATGGAGAAGCAGGGACACTCATTCACTGTTGGTGGGAATGCAGGATGGTACAACCATTTTGGAAAGCAATATGGAGACTCCTGAAAAAGCTGACTATAGAAATACCAACAGACCCAGTTATACCATTACTGGGCATGTACCCTAAAACCTTCAAACCAAAAGCCAGAGAGAGTTGCTCAACCATGTTTGTAGTGGCTCAATTCGTAATAGCTAAAAGCTGGAATCAACCCAGATGTCCATCATTAGAAGAATGGATAACAAAGATGTGGTATATCTACACAATGGAATTCTATATAGCAGTAAGAAAAAACGACATAATGAAATTTGAGGAAAAATGGTTGAACCTGGAACAGATCATTCTCAGCGAACTTACCCAATCACAGAAAAAATAATCGACACATAGTCTCTCTCATCTGCAACACCTAACCTGAATCTGCCCAAGATGCCTTACATACCCAGCAAGCACCTCATGGCCTAGGCAATAAGATGGATGGGAGGGCGGGGAGGGAATCGAAGGGTGGAAAATAGTAATCCGGACTCAAACGGCAATGGTACCATAAAATTCTACTTCCTAAAAGACAGACCACATGGCTGAACCTTCACTAGACCCTTACAGGAAACACCTGAACCACAAGACACTGGAGAGTGTAGGATCAAGACTGACCTAAATCTCCTACATCTTCCCTCCCTCCCTCTCCCCCTCTCCCCTCTATATCTCTCCTCTCTAATTCTTGTATATTAGTTATGTTTTTCCTCAATGTCTTAGTGGACACTGGCCTGTAACCCCCACTTCCAGCTTGGGCCTACCATCCACAATGAGCTTTTGATTAGAGAAACCTACAAGGTTTCCCAAAACAATGACAGACTTCTGTCAGAGTACTTGATGACCCACCAAAGGCCAGTGGTAAGATCCTATTGCTGAAGACTCCATACGCAGCTGACACATAAAATGGAATGACATGGCTGGAAGCCAGGAGAGAGTCAGTCCCCAGACAGTCAGCGTGTCTAGTGCCAGAAGGTGCTACATAGGCTTCTGGGGGAAATGACCAAGATCTGTCCAAGCAACACATTGTTTAACCTAATTAGCAACAAATAACCGGATGTGATGCCCACACAAGTGCAATAGTGGTACACAGCCATGGTGAGGAACCAATTGCTCTTGATTTGGCTAACTGATCCACTCAGTGGTACTAGACCCATAGCTGGAGCTGGGAAACAAGTCAGAACCATACCCAAACACAAGCCTACTCTACAATATCAAGCTACCATCAATCACGGGGTATAAGAGGGCCTACACCTATCATACTGTCTATCAAAAAAGTAAGTGTTATCTCAATTTTCCAGGTCCTAACTTACTCTCCGTTGGAGAATCTGCTTCTCTTTTCCAGATAGATGCAGATCCTAAGAAGAGAGCTGCCCCAACATACCTCAAAAGGGGCCCAACTGAAACTAAGGACAACTGGCGAAATAAGCAAGGGTGATGTTTTCCTGTGAACCAGATACCAGCACAAAGGGGAAGGAGACCAATGCAGAGAAAAATCAACTCCTACCAAAGCAGAGAGCCAGAGCCTCAGAGGCCCCCAACACCTCAGCACTGAAGCAGACCAAAAATGAACCCAACATGGCTCAGGGAAATTTTGCGGAAGAGGGGGCGGAAAGAATGTCAGAGTCACATGTTGGGTCATGATTTGCAGAGACATTTATCATACTAATAACTGGGGGCTAACTCCGCAATGCACGACCCATTTTCATTAACAAGGAGGGTCTAATGGGAGGGGGTAGATCACAGATGAGCCTAAATAATGGTACCAAACTGCCCTTATTTACTGAAAAGAAAACTAATAAATTAAGTTAAAAAATAATAATTATTATTATAAAGCATTTTAATCAATTTTATAATAAAATTCCATTCATTTTTATGAGAAAAAAAGATAACACAATTTCTACCAAACCATATGCTGAATAAATGCCATTCCAATTATTTATACAAGTACATAAAGTCATTGCATCGTTAGCAAAACCATCACTATTTCTCAGCTATACATTTTGGGATGCATAGTTTATAGAGAGTGATTTTGTGGGATCATCTTCATATCAGAAAGAATCACTAAAATTGGGCTTGAGATATAGCTTAGTAGTTAAGTCACTTGCCTGCAAAGCCAAAGGACTCAGGTTCGATTCTCGGGATCACCGTAAAGCCAGATGCACAGGATGGTGCATGTATCTGGAGTTTTCTTGCAGTGGCTAAATGCCTTGGCAACCCATTCTCCGTCCCTCCCTCCCTCTCCCCCCCCACTCTCTTTCTCAAATAAATATTTTATATACGTATATATACATATATACATACATATACATACATACATACATACATACATTCACATAGATGAAAGAATCACTAAAGTTAGTATTATTCAGTGAATTACATAAATAAAATTATGTAATTACTATTGGGAATGAGAATGACATGGATGAATATGATAGTACCAGCAGGTGTCCAGTGCACTTATGAGAAGTCCAAGCTCAGAATTGCAAACAATATCCCCAAATTCATTCTTTCTTGGTGAGGAAGATAGGCTTTGAACTCATGTATCTGTGATTGGTATCACTACAGCTTATTACTCTGATCTCCTTTCTTCCACTTGATAACATGCCCGACCCTGAAGAACTATTTACATTATAGAACACATTCTCAGTAGTCTCCTCTATGACTTGCACATTTGACCCACTTTGATCATAGCATTCAACATTACTTTTGTGTTTCATCTGTCTCATTTCTTGTCATTTAAACATTTTTATGAGGCCAAATAAGTATTTAGCTTGTTTTCCTTCATTTTTTTTCTGGAATGCTACTTTCCCCAACCATTTCTGGGTTAGATTTTATTGATCACTAGAAATTTTGCTTGACAAGTTCCTTGCACCTATCTGAACAATGGCCTTGCTTTTGAAGGCTTTCTGTGCTGCCCTATTACAACAAACTCCCGTCCCTCATTCCACTTGCTTTCCAACACAGTAATGATCACAGTACATGAAGATGAGTCCATAGATGATGTTCAGAAATTATATTTTAATGAATCTCCTCAGTCCACGGTTCTTTTTTCTTTTAGTGAACCACTTGTCAGTTTATTCATAAGCAAAACACAGCCTTTGAATCAGGCATCTTAAAAAATCACCTTCTACTTATTAACATCTAGGATAGGGAAGCTGCCTTTACCCTCTAGTAGATATTTTACTAGGTGGAGGTATTTACGGTTGTCACACTGGGGTTACTTCCAGAACCTAGCATGTTAAGGCCCGAGCCACTGTTCTAAATCCTACAATAATACATAGGACAACTCTCCTTCCCTGAAAAGAATTATCTGGCCCAAAATATCAATAGGTTGAAAAACTCTGTATTAATATAAAATTGTAGAAGCCATGGATATTTGCAAAGCACTTTAAAATTTACAGAAGGCTTTTTACTATGTTCTTTCATTTGATCTGATGACATTTATCTGAAATAAGAAAGCAGACTACTTCACAATATCCATTTAGCTGAGGAAGAGCAGGCTCCAGCATGGCACAGAGGACAGGCTGCCACTAGAAGTCATGGTCCAGTGTCAGCCTGCAGTGTGGATTCTAGAGTCCTACAGGCAGGCTGCTGTACTTGCTGTATATTACATATCCTCCTCTTCCTAGAGATGTTTATGTGGTTACAAAGTCTCCCAAAAGAATAAGAAGAGTAGCGACCAACTGTTTATTTCCTTCTCAATGAAATGATAATAAACCTAATAATTTGAAGTTTGTGAGGCACATCTCACATAAATAAAAGCTCTACAATTTCTGTTTTAAATCAATGAATACAACCTTACCAGCAAGCACACGCAATTTACGAGATGCCTCTCTCCCTTTCATAAAATCATTAATAGGAGTAGGAGATATGGGATTGGTGCATTTAGCAGAGTTTTTTAAGTTGCCACCTGCAAAGAGTTCTAAAGAGAGCCCCTTAAAGAGTCTTTGATGTAGAGCACAGTCCTCAGACTTTAGCCAACCTGAACAATCTTGATAAGATCATAGGAGGAATCATAATGTTTTTCTCATTTTCCCACAGATGATGACTTTTCCTAGAAAACTGAGAGAAGCAAGAGAGAAAAAGATAAGAGATTTCAGCAACATGCTTTAGTTCTCACAGAGAAGGGGAGTGTGGAAGAACTAACACATATTCAATTTTTACTTATTCTTGAGTAAGAGTGGTATTTGCATTGTGATTTGAGATTACCATTTGGATAGTCCGCAGCTAGAGACAAGTCAAATTCCTCAAAATTGAACTTTTGCTATGGGATATTCACGTACCTCACCTCAGACTTGTCACTTGTCACTGTGCAATATTGTGTCTGCCTGTATTGTACCCTGACTTTTTGTTAAACATATTGAGTTCATGGTAGGTGTTCTTACCACAACAATTTAATAGCCATCTCCTGGAAATCATTAATATTCTTGAAGAAGAGGATTACAAATGTAGTCTTTAACAAAAGTTCACTCCAGCAATAGATTCCATTAAGCAAAGCATGAGCTTTGCAAGCAAATGGGCTTCAATTTAATTTTGTGTCTCCTCAGTGAAATACAAAATACACACAGGTATATAGAATTTGAAACTCATATATTTTAAGTGGCATGATACATGTGACATCTTACTGAATAAATATTATTGTCATAAAATAATAGAGAACTTATATAAATGTCCTTCACTCCACATGTAAAAGATAGAACATACTCCCATCCCTGGAACATAAGCTAGGGTCACAGCAGAAGAGTGAGCATTTGGGCTAACATGCAGGACCAGGTAGAACACTCCTCCTTAACGAACACAGGAACAATTCCTGGCAAGTGGCTTACCAAGCCCTGCCTATCTCCTCCACAGCTCTGCCTGAGCAAATGCTAGGTAAAGAAAACTCAAGGGCTCTGATACACTGACAATAGGTGGTCCCTGTGACACCAAGACAGCTGCCAAAGGTACAAGGACCAGTTTCAAAGCTTTCTGCTACAAGATTTGGCTAAATACGACTTATTTCTAGCACCCTCCTGCCCAGCCCCTCAAACAGGACAAGCAACTTTGGGCCATCTCTGCAAATGCCCTTCCCACAGGGACAGCACCCCCTCACAGGGAGACACTACTTGCAGTGTATGCCATTTTAAGCCTGCACCATCTGCTCTGGGTCCTCATTATGAATTCATAATGAAAATATGTAACAATTATATCTATAAAAGGAAAAGATTTTTTGTGTTTCAGTAAAGAAAATGCCCCCTGTGCAAGCAAGCACATATTTGAAGTGGGTTTTCTTTATTTTGTATTTTTTGTGTTTTCTACTTGAGAAACTATGTGGTAAGTTTTAATTCCAAACTGTACCATAAGAATGGAGTGACTTGGAGTGAGAAGCTAGATACAGATCTGTGTCCTAGAAGAAAAGGTAACACAGAATAAAATGAAAAGCAGGTCACTAAAAATGACTTTAAGACAAAGCAGGATGCAGTAAATCATAGTGCCAGGGAATAGGAACCTAGAATCTGACATTGAGGTTCAAACCTTTGCCCTCCTTAGTACTTCTGTCAGAGCCATGGGAGGTGGGAGGAGCCAGACCAGTAAGCAGCAAGGGCCTGGAACACAGGCAGCCCACAACCAACCAGAAAGCTCTCACCACAACTGTGAGGTGGGAAGAGGGTTGACTTCTTATGGTGTAGTGATTTGAGTCAGGTGTCCCCCACAAACTCAAATGATCTGAATGCTTGTTCCCAAGAAATTTGGGAGGTAGAGCCTTATTGGAGGATGTACATTCATGGAGGTGATTTTTTGGGGTGTTACAGCCAGCTCATCTTTGCCAGAACTTGGCTCATTCTTCTGCTGCTGATGACCACAATATGTTGGCAAGGATGTTATATCCAGATTCTGCTCTACCATCTTTCCCTGCCATCATGAAACTTCCCTTTGAGACTAAAACACAAAATAAATCCTTTCCTCCCATCAGCTACTTTTGGTCAAGTGCTTGTCCCAGAAATGCAAAAGTAACTACAACATAAAATTGGTACCAGGAGTGGGTCATTGGTTCTAGAAGGCTTTTGGCTTCTTGGAATTGATCAATGGAATGAATATAGAAGGATTTGAAACCTTGTCAAAGAAATGCCCCACAGTGCTGAAAGAAGAGTTTGCTGAACCATTCTGGTCAGAATTATAAGACCTAAATGAACAAAGATCTATGAACTAGGCAGGATTAGCTTAGAAGGGAGAAGAAATAGCTTTGTCTGCACTGGGCTAGAGGTGGTTTGTGTGAGAAGCTCATTGAAGTATGCCCATGTCCCAGGAACGTGAGCAGGGTTGAGTTTAGAAGAAATGGATTTGTGTGAGTAGTTGGATATGACACAGAAAAAAATGAAAGTTTTTGACTTGATACATTGCCCATTCAGCTACAATTGTCAGAGAGGTTGCCATAATTGAAATCGAGCCAGTTGATCTGCATTGAGATAGCAGAAATAATACTGATGGTTTTGAGACTCAGAGGCCTAAAAGCTGAAGAAGTATCTTGCTCTTCCATCTTAGCTTTATTCCACACTAGATGAACAAATTTGGCAGCCCAATTGGTACTTTGGAAGTATAAAAAATGCAGGAAAGAAAAAGTCATTGAATTTGTGACACCATTTTTGAAAATGGCTATTAGGTGATATGAGGCAGGGTTATTAGAGTTCCTGTGTAGAAGCATGATGGAGTCATAAGGATGAAGTCCGGGTTTCAGTACAGATCCCAGAAGATTTTGGATATACCAAGAGTAGGAGATGGCTTCCAAGGAGAACTGCTGGTTTGGGATTGAGTTTTCCCTGGGTTATACTCTCCATTGGAGAGTAGTGAAATTGGAACTCCAGAGACTTTGTCACTCTTTGCAGATGTCAGACTTAGAACTACAGGATTAGATGTCTGCCTTGGTTGTTTTAGATCTTGCATTGGTTCAACCTTTTCTTGCAATGCCATCACTTGTAGTATGCATGTTTATTCTGTGCTATTATATGATTTGGGGTTTATAGCTCATAGTTAGAAGACCTTATCCTCTGGATATGCTTGAATAGTATTATTATTTAAGAAAACTATGGGGACTTTTAAAGTTGGACTGAATGCATTGCATTTTACAACTTGGATGGCCATTAGTTTATGGTAGCTTGAGGCAGAATGTGCTGGTTTGACTCAGGTGTCCCTCATAAACTTATGTGTTCTGAATGCTTGCTCCCAACTGGTGGCATTTGGGGAGGTGAAACCTTGCTGGAGGAGGTGTATTTCTGTGGATGGGCTTAAGGATATTATAGCAAAATCGTCCTTGCCAGAACTTGGTTCACTCTACTGCTGCTGTTGTCCACCTGATGCTGGAAAAGAGGAGATATTGAGCCTCTGCTCTACGACCTTTCCCCTGCCATTATGAAGCATCCCCTTAAAACTGTAAACCAAAATAAATCCCTTCCTCCCATCAGCTGCTTCTGGTCAGGTGTTTGTCCCAACAACATGAAGGTATCTATAATACTTGGGTATTTGGAAATACATCTGACCTTCATGTTCCAGGGGCCTAGAGTCTTAATGAATTGTAAACTTTGAATCATGAACAGAGGTTTATAGCATGTTTGTGCATATGTGTGTATGTGTATATATATATATATATATATATATATATATATGCATATAGATGAAAATATGTAAATAAATGATAATAGACACATGATAGATGAAAGGATGGATAGATAGATGAA
Organism: Jaculus jaculus; assembly: GCF_020740685.1. Taxonomy (NCBI): domain Eukaryota; kingdom Metazoa; phylum Chordata; class Mammalia; order Rodentia; family Dipodidae; genus Jaculus; species Jaculus jaculus. Next base: position 84,918,173 of record NC_059104.1, read on the forward strand.
CACATAAACAAAAAGATAAATAGATGATTGATGATAGGTGATATATAGATGATGATAGATAGATAGATAGATAGAAAGACAGATAGATTTCATATGGAAAAATGTCTGCCATATAAATAATAATTGCTTCTTATAATAATTAGAAAAAAAACAAGAGGAGGAGGTTTGGAAAAACAAATAATAAATAACCTGAATATGGGCTATATGAAGACCTTAGAAACTATGACCTGAATAGTCCTATATACAGGCCTGAACAAGTATAACAGAGAAGATTTCTGCCCCTAGCAGTCAACATGGGGATAAGTACAGAATATTATGGATTTGTTTGTCTCTGTGTAATCTGGGTTAGACCATGTGGTAGTTTGAATAGATGGACCCCAATATATTCAGTTGGTAGTTTGGATCTGCAGCTGCCTGGCTGGAGAAGTTGTCAATGGTCAGATCTTAAGGTGTGGTGGTTGGTTTGAATTTCCAATCTAAAAATATGCAAAGTGTGCCTACTTAGAGTTCCTGAAGTATGCTGCGGCTTTTGACTTGTGGATTTTCTCTCTCTGCTTGGACCTGTGAAAGCCAGCCAGCTTCTTCTGCCATTATGGAACTTCCTGTGGATCTATAAGCTTCAATAAAAACCCCGTCCTCCATAACTGTGCCTGGTTTGGAAGTTCATCTCAGTGAACCTGAAGCTGTCTGCTATATACCATAAGGAAACAATTTAAAACATAGGAACCAGGATTGGCTGCCCAATTAACACACCCCTCAGGATGGCTTGCTAATTTGGAAAAACAAATAAATTCCCTCCCGCTGGCAAGTGATGGGTGAGGGGATAGCATGGCTGGGTAACTGATAACATGGCCCTTGTCCACATCAGGAGTTGTGACATGCTAGTCCAAGACAGTGCCTGTGTAAGATCAGGGAGCTGCATAATTTCATCTCAGTCCCACTGACAGAGGAGATGTTTCCTCCCCAGAAGCAGGTAGGAAAAGACGCATGATACCCTCCTGTGCTACATGTGGTAGATTTAATAAGTTTAGCACTTGTTCATTTCATTTTGACTCTGAAAGCAATGAAAAATCTTAGGGCTACCAGGTGAATGATAATTGCTCATTCATTTTCTGTGAATAGGTCAGGCCCAGCAATAATAGATGGCTTTTGTGGTGACCAGCTAACAATGCTGACCTAGTCTAAGCCCTGCAGCACCTCACAGTACTCAGCACTAATGGCCAGGGAATATGGATGTGGCAAACCTGAGGTGAGCTACTAGGTGTGTTAGATATCTAGGGTTCTACTCAATCTACTGCATTGACAGTAGAAAGCTGGGAATGGCATTGATCCAAATCAAGACTATTAACAGTGACAAAGGTTAGAGCCTCAACATCTGCTAATCTACCCCTTCATCTCTTTCCTTTCAGAAACCTAGTCAATAGAGACAGACACACAGATACTACTTCCAAAATAAGCACTGACTCCCTCCCCTCCTTATTAATGTGGGCCATTAGCCTTCAGCCCCACAATGCAGGGCTTAGGGTATGCAACCTGTCAGATGCATTTTTGTTACTGATATTGTTGTAATTGAGGTTTAAATTAAGCACCCTATCTCAATACTATTTGTAAATGTGTTGCATTGAAGAGACAGGAAATGAAAGTGCCTATTGCACCTTCACTCCAAAGAAGCCCATTGATCCCTGCTTTACTATCTATAGCTCTACCTGCTAGCAAATAGTATCTAGTTGCTCTCCAGCTCTGAATGCCCTAAATCATCTCTGTCTTGGCTACTTCTCCCCCTGTCAGGAGACAGCGAGTGGCCAGAACAATAGGAAATGATTTCTCTACAATTAGTTTGGTGTAGGGATAGTTAACAAAGTTTCTCTCCTTTGTGAAAAGAAAAGAAAAAAAAGAAAACAAAACAAAACAATTGTCCATTAGGAATATGGGTTCATTTATCTTGCTGTAGTCTCCTTTCAGGGAGTAGGTGATAATTGCAGAACTATAATAGAGTGGGTACTTTCTGAATTCCTCTATGGCTTGAATCCCTCATTTTGTTCTAACAGGCTTTCTCTGTGCAGCCTAGAGAAGGTGTATCTGTGAAGGAGAACACAACATTGTTGATGCTTAGAGGACCCGGCCATTCAAAACCCAGTGCTTATTTACATAAGCAACGAATTTGAAGATTGGGTTTTAGGAAGAATGATATCCTCAAAAACCTCTGCCATATTTTTTTTTTTAATTGGAACACAGGTAGTAATGCTGAAAATGCATCTCAAGGATCCTGTGGTTCAATGTTTCTCTTCCAGCTTCAAGGTAAAGAAAAATGGGTATTAATGGTGAGAGCTTATTGACAAAATAAAGTTAGTAGCAGAGCCAAATAAGGATGTCAGCTTCTTAACTCTGTGGAGTGTTCCTATAGCCTTGTGCTGAGTTGTTGATGAATATCTCTATCTCTATCTATATTTTTGTTATTGTTTTTGGCCTATAATTTTTTGACCATGTAGTCTTAATGTGTACTGTTTCCATTTCAGTGCCTGACTCATTATCTACAGCATTTCTCTCTTTGGAATGTGAAGAAGCTGTGGCTTGATTTGATGATCTGTTGTGGGCTGAAGGAGAGTTCCAGGGGGGTCTTCCTATATCTTAGCAAACACATTTCTAATTACAGCAGAGGTGAAAAGAAATCAGTCCCAAATGATGCTTTTCTGCTTGGCCCCTTGCCTTCTTCCCGTCTCCTGCTCCAGTCACCTGCTTGCTGGCCTTTAGTGGCTCTCCACTTGAACTCTAGTCCCTGATCACTAAAAGTACTTACATATAACCCTAGCATTATAGGAATGCCTTGGGTTTATGGTTTTGTTTTGTTTTGTTTTCTGGTGATGTGAAATTAACCAAAGCATGCTCTGGGTTACCAGAACAGTGACCTTACACAGAATACCATTGGGCAATTACAGGACTGAAGTTTGTGCCACAACAGTGACAGTGACAAGTTTTACTCCTTGAACACAGAAAATAAATGAGGAAAAAATATAGGTTGAGGAAATACATAAATTATGCTTTAGTTCAAAGTGAAGGTCAAATGACCTCAGTGCTCACTGTGTGAATGAAGATTTCCCAGTAGACTGAACAGAAACATAGGGTGAGAGAATTGAGTCAGCACTCTGTACATGGCAGCAAATGTGTGCCCAGCACAAAAGATCCCACATTGTGGCAGTCAGCAGCAAATACACAACTGCAATTCATTTTAAGCAAATAACCTAAGGCACTGTACAAATGTGTGTTGTTAATTTGATTGTATTGGATTTAGTTTCATGTTTTCTCAGTAATACATTTCTGTTGACATTACAGTTTTGCTACAACTATAAGGATAGCGTACCTTAATATATATATGAACATGTAAAGCTACATTATAATTAAATATGTCATATATATTTAAGATCTAAGAGTACATAAATTAGGGAGTCCATTAGAAACAGATGCTAAGGTCTTCTGAAAAGAATTTAATAAAGGTAGCATTTACCTCAGTGAACAGGGTTAAAGGAATGAATCCAGTTGGAAGAGGTCCAAAAAGTAACATCACTGAGAAGCTATATGGTCCCTCTGGTCCTGAAGAACAAAGTGGAGCCCACTGGGAGGCAGAGAGAGCTGCATCTGAGGGATAGTGTGGTGCCTACCTCTGTAATAGCCCTTATATTACCTCAGCTCTGCTTGCCCTTAGCTCTATATTCCAGGGTCACAAAGGCCAATGCGTACATCTGAATCATTATGATTTATACCAAGTACCAGAGACTGGTCCATGATGGAAGTCCATACTAGAAAAGGAGAGAGGGGAGAGGGAGGAAGTATGGAAGAGAAGGAGGAAGCAACTGAGTCCCCATAAGTATATTGCATGAACTTGTACAATTTATAGCTTCCATGGGTCTACATTTTTGTGATAAAATGAAGAGAATGATATCTAAGTAGCCATGGATATTGAAAATGCTAAGTGAAAAAAGTGGAAGCTTCTAACACATCATATAGCTTTTTGAAAACAAATTAAAGTACTCACTTTCTGGTATATCTACTCTCTCAACCTAGTGTCAGTCAGGAACTAGAAACATTTGAAACTCTAATCTGACCAGTTTTCTAGACCTGCTCACAACCTAAGAAAATAACGCCATGGCCCCCAAGATATATTTTGTTAATGGATGCTTTTGTTTCCCCTTGGAAAGACAGCATTGTTTCCTGCTTAGCAAAGTGAGAAGAAAGATGTTAAGATGTGTAGATGTATGCTCTTCCAGCTCAAGAGGGACTGCAGAAAATATTCTTAAAAATGACTGAATAAGTGAATTTTCTTCACTAAATGACTAGGCTACCTGCATGAAAGATGCCACTGCTAACAGCTAATTTTATCAACAGAGGAAATCTAAGGTTCATTCACAACCCAAAGGAACCACTTGCTCCCTAAAATGAAGCAAAATCAACTTTGCTATTAATCTTTGCCTGTAAGGTCATTCACAGTCAAGCTTGCCAGCAACAACATTGAATAGAAGTAAACTAACTTTGAACAAGAATATTATATACAGTCCCTAAACCCTTTCATGACTTTTGACTTTCCATATAAATTCCCAAATGTCCAGTGTACCCTTATGTACTGATATATTTTTTCACAACCATATTAAACAAATGTCAAATATCCACCATTGGTAGAAAAAAATATTTGCTCTCTAGCTTGTTCTATTGGAGATATGGGGCCTAGTTTGTAGTTCTGTTGTAATGAAGCAACTGTACAAATACCAATGTTATCTTTTTATGAATTCAAGACATTGAATCAAACCACTTGCATTGGCCAAGTAGGAAACTTACCAGTTATACAGCTTGAATTTCATATATGTTTACAAGGGAGCCAGCAAGTTTAACAGTGGCTCCCATTGGATAGATGTCTTACTGCAGCTCAGTTTTATGAGATGTTGTAAATGACAAGAGAGGGGAAATAAACCATCTGAGGGAAGAACGAAGAGCTGGAAACTTGCCAGGAATGGTGGACATTTCTCAGACCTGAAGACATGTGAGGATGCTATTTTTTTAAATCTTCCACAATTTTCTATATCTCTTTTAAAATGTTCTACATAAAATTTTAATAGCACAGGGCAAGCTCTTGTGGACACATTACTTTAAACTCTTATTATATCTGTTATTTGCATCCCACTGTGGTAGCTTATTGCTGACTCATCTGCAGCTTGCAAGGAGTGTGGCATTCAGGTCTTTCCTTCCATGCTTCCCAGTACTGATAACTTCTATTCATATTCTGATATTGTGGCCTTGAATATTCTACTATGTACCTGTTCTTTCTGGGTTTTGCCACAGTTTTAATTTGACAAGTTGATTTTTGAATGACTTTCTTTTTCTTCTTTTTAATCAGGTATATGTTAGGATTATTTTCAACTTCTCATGCCATATGTCATACCTGAAATAACTAGACTAACATCCAAACCTTTCTCTGAAATACCTTTTGGAATATTACTGTCGTCTATGTACACTTTAACAATAACCACCTTTTTAGAATGTTATTCAAATGTTGATTCATCCAACAATAATGATGATGTCAAGATTTTATCAATGGTGAAAGATATATTCAACATATTTTTTAAAAAAATCTATTGAGATTAGCATCTTTGCCAGCTTCATCTGGGAGTATAACAGGGGAACATGTTGGTCCAGATAACTCACCACTCATAAATGTGGTCAATGGATAAGCAACATCAACAGCATCTAGAATTGTCTCAGAATAGCAGTCCCAGTCTCACTTCAGGTCCAGTGACCAAAGTGCTGCACACAGCAATTGTCAGCTCAAGCTTGAGAACCCCTGACCTAGACAGCTGTTTTCTAAAGTAAACCATGCTTTCTTAAGGGACTTTAAGTTCATAGTTAATGATTTACCCAGGTATGGATGGAAGTGTGATTTCCAGGATAATCATTGTTCAGGAATGGCACCACATTTGTCCTCTCTAAACGTAGGTCTCCAAATAATTTCCTGGTTCTGTAGGATTTATACAATTTTTTTGAAGTTCTCTATTATCAAATCATCATATTCAGACTTTACTAAACCAGATTCTAAGGAAAAATTTGAATAGTTTTACAGGATACTTAAGGGGAAAAATAAGATTATTGATTTAGGCCAGGCGTGGTGGCACACGCCTTTAATCCCAGCACTCAGGAGGCAGAGGTAGGAGGATCACCGTGAGTTTGAGGCCACCCTGAGACTACATAGTGAATTCTAGGTCAGGCTGAGCTAGAGTGAGAACCTACCTCGAAAAAAAAAATTATTGGTTTAGCAGAGTTAGCAAGTGCAAACTTTCTTAACTGAACAGAGCAAAGTTAAAGGAAAACAAACACATATACATACTTACATTCACACACATGGTAATTTGATTAAAAGACCCTGTCTCTTATTATAAGTTATTCTATGATCTCATGGGCAGTCATTCCTCTTCTGGGAACCATCAGAGCTTCACTGTGCAATGTCAAAAGTGCTTCGGAGTAAGAGCTGGATTACAGAGCTAACTCTGCTGCTAATTGTATAATCTTGGGCAGGCTGCTTAATCTTTCTGAGCTTCTGATATACCATCTGCAAACCTCAAACAACCATAGTACCTACCTTACATAAACTTATTATATAAATACTGCATGAAAAGGCACCCCTCTATATCTATCATATGGTACACACTCAAAAAAAATTATTATTGGCACTGTTTAAAATTAACCAAGTAACAAGTTAGGCATATAGGTCAATGGTGAAAGAGTTACATAGAATGCACAAGACCCTGGGATCCATCCCCCAGTCTCCTCTGCACACACTATTTTCCTCTCTCTCTCTCTCTTTCTTTCTCTCTCTCTCTCTCTCTCTCTCTCTCTCTCTCTCTCTCTCTCTCTCTCTCTCTCTCACACACACACACACACACACACACACACACACACTAAAACTTATTCCAATATCACTAAGGCCTTTGAAGTTTGAAAAACATCAACTCATTGAAAACTTTATCCTTGATGTCCGGCATATAGCAGGAACCCATTGAATTCAGGTATCATTGATGCCAAAATAATTTATAGGTGGGTGGACAGATTAATGGAAGGATGCATGAGTGAATAAATGAGCCTGGAATTCCTAACCTGTCAAATGAAGACATTAAACTGAATTTTCAACTAATTCTGAAATTTTGACCCAGACTTTACTATAATCTATGTGATTATGGTTAGTACTCATTTCCAGGGATTTCTTAATATAAAAATCAAAGAATATGGGCATGTTTAGGAGAAAACATATGCCATGTTTGTTTGTTTGTTTGTTTGTTTGTTTTGAAAAGCTACCTAGCATTCTAGGGAAAGCAAAGGGACAAAACTGTCATCAAAGGGGGAATATGTCCAGCAGTTATTCTAGTTGGGAATGTCATCCATTGTTGCTTTCGGTGAACCAGGGATCCAGAACATTGGTAAGTGCTAATGACCCCAAGGAAACAGCAGCCTATCTATTTTCATATGCACATCTAGAAGAAATTACACCCTCCTGACAACTTGATTTAGATGAAATGTCATAGGGAAAAGAATGTGCTCAATTTTTAAACAAGGAGAAGAAAATAAATCTTAGGGTGAGATTTTCTTGGTATTAAGTTGGTGGTGTCCTATGTATAATAACAGTCCTTTGACTTTTACTTATTTATTTTTTAAGTTTTTTAAGTGTGTGTTTGTGCACGTATGTGTGTGCCTGTGGAGGTCAGAGAACAGCTTCAAGGTCTCTGTGCTCCACCTTCATTGAGACAGGGTTTCTTGAAACTGCAAAGGAACGGCCAGACTGCAGTTCAGACTAGCTGGCCTTCAAGCTTTGGATTCTCCTGGCTCTGCCTTTCATTGTTGTAGAAACACTGAGGTCACAGATCATATGCCACTTTGCACTCAGCTATACTTGGGTGGCTGACAGTCTTTGCAAGCAAGTGCCTGATCCATTTCCCAAACCCCTGGTTTTTATTCATATAGAAATGGTTTTATGAATAGGCTCCCTCCTTGAGGTTCATTGCCCTTGTCTGATCTGAATTGAGATAGAATTTGGAAAATCTTTTTAATGCAATTATCTCACTTAATCTTCAGACTACAATTCCAAAATGTAGATGGTTTTTGCATTTATATGTTCATTTTGTATCAAGGATCTATGACATGTTACAAAGATCTTGCCACCACCTGGTAAACAGTAGTAAAGCCAAGTTTTGAAACTGGGTTTTGTACCAAAGTCATTGCACTCACCACTGTACAACACTACCTTCTAGGGCTACAGCAGCTGAATTTAGACCTGGATTCAGCAATGCAGTTAATATTGATTGAATACATGCTAGGTACTATATAAATAATAATAAATATCAAAGGTGATTACTGCCCAAGAAGAGTGGTGAACAAGATAGGACAAAGAAAGATCCCCATCTTCTACTGGATAACTAGATAATCTATTTCAGTAGCTGGAAAAACCCTAAATGAACCCAGGGATAGCTTCCCAAGTATAATGGGCCCAGGCTTCAAAATCTGACAGATTTCCATGTGAACCAACCCATGGAGTTAAGAAAGGCTGGAGAATGTAAGGAGAAACAGGTTAAGGAATGCCTGACTATAATATGACTTCATTTCAGCAGAGAAGACTTTACTGGGGACATGCTCAGTGACCTGAGACAACTAAAAACCAAAAGAAAGAAAAAAAAAAAGAAAGAAAAGTACGGCCCTCTCCCCTGAGGAGCCATAGCAAGGGATTTCCAAGATTTCCCATTCATGGCTCTCCCAGACACTGGAGAGTAGAGTGGACAATGGACAAGGGTCTCTGGCTCCAATCCATACAAGTGTCCATGTGGAATTCCAAGGATCTTTGTGGACAGTATGTTTGTTAAAAATGTCTGTTGTGCTTCTGTGATTGTATCCCAATTTGCCTTCCAATCTATCCCATTCTTCTTTCTTCCTTTCTCCTTAAACAATCTGTACTCAATCCAAATGGAATTACTTGTCTCTGAGTTTCCAAGGCTTAAATCATGCAGTTTTTTGCCCATGAAATGACTTTTTCCCTTTGCTATTTAAAATCCTATTTATCCAACAAGGTACAGACCACAAACTCCTCTTCTCCCACGCTCTCTATGCAAGGCTCACATCTTATCCTGCTGCCAGTTGAAGTTAAACCTTTTTCTGCTTTGGTCCCTCTTTACACATCATGTCTATTTCTTGTTCCAGTGTCATTTTTTAACTTATGTTTATGTTATTCTGTATGAGTTTTGTCTACCTTTTCAGATCAGACCCACTCTGGCAGATGGAACTATATTGGATCCACCTTTATGTCTTGATAGAATCAAGTACAGAAACTGACCCCCAAAAAGCAAAATAAATATATGTGAAATGAATAGAAACAACCTTAGTAATAAGGGTAAGAATGATGAAAGGTTTACTTTCTGTCACCATCAACCATGCTTTGGTTACTACCCATGTTTACTAGATTACAAAATTGAGGCTCAGGAATGCCAAACGCCTTACCCAAAGACAAATTGATTAGAACTAGGATTAAGAAATATTTCAATCAAATTTAAACCTACAGAGACACTATAAGAGTCTTAAGAATTACATGTTTGTTTGTTTTTCATTTTCAGATAATTAGAGTCTCTTTTAGTTTTAAGGGTAGGGAGGTATGCCTCAAGATATTTCTCCCCATCCTGTGGCTCTACAATCTTCTAGCCCTCTCTACTACAGCAATCCTGATCCTTGGATGTTGAGTTCACTGTAGCCTCTCTATTTCTGTTATGATGAGTTTTACTTCATCTCTGTATTTTTTTTAAACTTTTTCTGTTTATTTTATTTACGTATTTGAATGCAAGACAGAGAGAGAAAGAGGTGGAGAGAGAGAATGGGCATGTCAGGGCCTCTAGCCACTGCAAATGAACCCCAGACACATGCGCCGCCTTGTGCATCTGGCTAACGTGGGTCCTGGGGAATTGAGCCTTGAACCGGGATCCTTAGGCTTCACAGGAAGCACTCAATGACTAAGCCATCTCTCAATCCCCCATCTCTGTATTTTTTGCTTTTTCCCTGGAGGCAGTTGTCAGGCTAGCAGTGGGAGCAGTACATGTTGCTGCTTCCTCGGTGGTTTCTCCAGGGCCCTGGTAAATGTAGTAGGGGTTTCATGTCTCATGCTGAGCAATCAGCTATCTTTTCTTGTTGAATTCATGGTTCTTGGGTCTCTCAGGACACTACTTAGGAGGACCCTTAGGGTAATGGATACCAGGGATGAGAGAAAACAAGACTATAACCTATATAAAAATGTATAGATACATATAGATATATAGACATAAACATAAAGTAAGGACTTCCAGTTAAGATGGCAGCATAGGAACCACCCTAAAGCAGTTTAGGGAGAAAAAGCCAAAACAAAACAAAACAAAACAAACCAGCAAAATACTCTCTTCTATTAAAAATTGAAGTGTATAAGAAATTTCCAACTGGAACAGAGAAGTAGGAGAAATCCAGAGCATCTAGAGGCCACATAGGCAGGCAGAAGTGTCTCCAACAGCAGAAGCACCAGGTCCATGGTGGCAGCAGTTCTGCAGGGCAACAGCTACAAGGCTTGGCTTGAACCACAGGAAAAGCCAGGTTAGGGGATTTTCCACTCACACTGGAGCTCCTTATAAACTCAAGAAATGTGAAAGGAGAACTACAGCAACCAATGAAGGAGCAGATCATGGTGTAGAGGATCACATGGACCAGTGGGAGAATTAGAACCACCATCCACAGCCTCCCCTCCTCCATCACAAGTACAAGCACCAGCAAGCTCCAAAGACTTGAGGAAGGGAGATAAGAGTACCCAGCACTGGCAACCAGAGCAGTGATCCAGTGACCCAGACAGCCTACTTGAACCCACAGTGCACCAAAGAGGGACCCAAGCAGAAATGCAGCATAACTGAGACCACAATCATCCCAAAAGGTAACTGGGATTATACCAGGTCAGTACCTACCAACTAAGCCTGGCATATAGGCTTGAATCAGAAGTGCTAATTGTACCTTCCATATTAGGATAAATTATATATAGAATGTGATGGATGGTTTGATTTGTCATTCTTAAATAAGCTATATTTTGGGCTTGTTATTTGTTGCTTCCTGATTTATAGAGTCTTTGTTTCCTCTTCTGTTTTTCATTAACCAAGGGTCTCACTTGGTCCCAAGCTGACTTGGAACCCTCAGCAGACCAGAAATCTTAACCTCCTGGTTGACAGGATTAAGGGTGTGGGGCAACACACACCCTAAGGGACTGCGACTTTTTTAGAGGATCTTGTTGTAATCATACCTACTATTGCAATAAATACTCTGTGCAATTTTCATTGAATGTGTATATAGTTTAAATTTAAATTTATTTAAATTTTAGAATCTGCCTGTAATTTGTTCCATTCAGTCTACTTGAATACTCTCATAGCAGGCAAACCCAACATCAACTGTTACTTTTGTAGATACTCTGAGAGTCTTAAGAGCCACACATAGCAACCTAAGGTCCTACCCAGAAGATATATAGCATCAGATTGATTGATACATCTAATAATACTGCAGCTTACTAGAAAATCCAAGCATTAAATTAATCCAAGAAGAAAAAACATGTACATTATAATACAAGAATCACCAAAAATCAAGACAATATAATCCACCAAACAGTATTAATGCATCAGAAATGACCTCCAGTAAGAATGAGTTGTAGGAAATGCCTGAGAAAGATTTCAAAAGAATGATTACAAATATGCTCAAAGAAGTCAACTCCCAGTACCAGCAGTGGCTTTCATCCACAATGAGCTTTTGATCAGAGTGACCTACAAGGTTTCAAAAAAAAAGACAGTTTTCTGTCAGAGCATTGATGACCCACCAAAGGTTAGTGGTAAGACCCTACTGATGAAGACACCATATGTGGTTGACATGTAAAATGGAATATCATGGCTGGAAGCTGGAAGGGAGTCAGTCCCCAGAAAGTCAGTGCATCTAGTACAGAAGGTGCTACATGAGCAGCTGGGGGAAAATGACCAATATCTATCCAAGCAACTCATGGTCTAACCTACTTAGAAACAAATAACCTGTCATGATGTACACACAAGTACAATGGTGGCACACAGCCATGGTGGAAAGCCAACTGCTCTTGATTTGCCTAACTGATCCCCTCAGTGGTACAGGACCCATAGCTGGAGCTGGGAAGCAAGTCAGAACCATATCCAAACATGAGCTCACTCTCCATTATGAACCTACCACCAATCGTGGGCTACAAGCAGGCCTATACCTATTAAATTCTCTATAAAAAAAATAAGGATTATACCATTTATTTGGTGCTAACTTTACTCTCTGTTGGAGAATCTGTTTCTCTTTTACAGATAGATGGATATCTTAGGGACAGAACCACCCCATCATACCTCAAAAGAATCCCAGCTGAAAGTAAGAATAATTGGCAAAACAAGCAAGGGTGCTGTTCTCTTGGTGAACCAGGTACCTGCACAAGGGTGAAGGAGATCAACACAGAGAACAATCAACTCCTACCACATCATATATCCAGAGAGCCAGAGGCCCCCAACACCTCATCACTGAAGCAGACAAAAAATGAGCCAAACATGGCTCAGGAAATTTTTTAAATATATTTTTTAAATTACTTATTTATTTATTTGAGAGTGACAAGCAGAGAGAGATAGAGGCAAATAGAGAGAGGGAGAGATAATAGGTGTGCCAGGGCCCCCAGCCACTGCAAATGAACTCCAGATGTGTGCACCCCCTTGTGCATCTGGCTAATGTGGGTCCTGGGGAATTGAGCCTCAAATCAGGGTCCTTAGGCTTCACAGGCAAGTGCTTAGCCACTAAGCAATCTCTCCAGCCTGGCTCAGGGAAATTTTGCAGAAGACGGTGCAGAAAGAATGTCAGATCCACATGTTGGGTCATGATATGAAGAGACATTTCTCCTACTTATAACTAGGGCTAACTCCACAATGTATGACTCATATACCTCAACAAAGAGGGACCAGAGGGAGGGGGTAGTAAATGAATGAGCCTAACAATGGTACCAACTTGACTGTATCCACTGAGTACAAAAATAATTAGTAAAAAAAAATAATAATAAATTAAATTTAATAAGTAAATCAAAAGGAGAAAGTAAACTGACAAAAAAGAAGTCAAAGAGGAAATCAAATGAATCAAAGAGGAAATCAGAGGAATCAAAGAAGAAACAGGCCACCAATTTAATGAAATAAAGAGGTCAATAAGGAAATAGAAATAATGAAGAAAAACCAGCCAGAATTACTAGCAATAAAGAACACAGTCAATGAAATAGAAAATTCTGTAGAAAATCTCACCAGTAGAATGGATGAAAGAGAGGACAGAATATCTAAACTAGAATACCAGGTGGCAGATCCAACACAGTCCAACAAAGGGAAAGACAAACTAATAGCAAAGTATGAATGGGAATTTCAAGATATTTGGGACACTATGAAAAGATCTAACATTAGAATTCAGGGTATAGTAAAAGGAGAAGAATTTCACTCCAAAGGCATAGTATGCATTTTCACCAAAATCATAGAAGATAACTTCCCCCAAATTGGGAAAGAGATGCCAATGCAAATACAGGAATCTTTTAGAACCCCAAACAGACAAAACCTGGAAAGAACCTCTCCTTGCCATATTACAATTAAACTACCAAACATACAAACCAAAGAAAAAATATTGAAAGCAGTTAGAGAGAAAGATCAAGTTACCTACAAAGGCAAGCCCATCACAGATTACCCAACACAAAGTTAGAGATGAAGAAGGCAGCATCACAACAGATACCAGAGAAATTTAAAAAATCAAATGGACATACTATAAAAACATATACTCCACTAAGTATGAAAATCTGAAATCAAGATGAGATTAGCTGTTCCAGCCAAGATGGCGACCACCTAGCTGCACTGCAAATCACAGGGAAAGAAAGGCAAGAAATTAAGGGTTTTCTGGGTCTTCTTATTAGAGGGAAGACGGGGGCGGGGGGACGAGACAGGGAATCCTGGATCCCCTCGTGGGCAGGTAGACCACCCCTACCACCAAATAGCCATTGTAGCCCACTGCTGTGGCCCCACGCCATGCTGCTGCAACCCTGCCGACACAGCCCCGCTCCCCTGACCTATGTGGTCTGATCACACGCCGGTCCCTGCTTGCAGAAGCTTAAACTGCTCTGCACACTTGCCCACATAACTGTTCAGTGAGCCCAGTCCCACAGCAACTGCCACACAAGCCCAGACTGTGTCCTCACTTGCGCCAGCTCAGATGCCCTCCCCTAGCTGTCTGCCACAACTGCCGTCGTACATTCTCCAGTGGCAGGGGAGTGCAGACAGTTTCCGGGTCCCAGCATTCCAAGCCAGAGTTTGGGATGCTTCAAGGCTTGGTACCTCAGTCCCCCTCCAAGCTTGAGCGCAGGCAGCTTTGGTGCATTACCGCTTGAGAATTCAAGCAACTTTGGCGCCCCTGCCAGGCAGTAGATAGCTAGCTTTGGCAAGTGGGAGCCAAAGCCCAGGCTGCTTGGCAACTGCCCCAGGCTGCCTCAGATTCCCATTGCACTAGAGGCCAGGGTGATCCACCCACCTACCTGCCCATACAATATAATGGGCAGACCTCAGCACAAAGAAATAACATGAAAAATCAAATGCAAGAAAACTCAGTTAGACCACCCAGTCCTACAATGAATGCATCAAACCAAAACATAGAAGAGTTATTAGGATCAGAACATCAAATTGAAGCTATGAGCAATGCAACCCTGACCAACCTACTGCTAGAACTTGCAGGAAAGCAACAATCAACTGATAATCACGTGGATGTTACCATCATTAAGCTAGAATAATTTGATAAGAGATTGGAAGGAGTTCAAAGAGAGTTAAGAGTTTGAAGGAGAGGGGAAAAAAAAAAAAGAGGACCTTAAAAATCAGCTGGCCATACTAAATGAAGACATAAAGAAATGCAAGGATGAATTCCAAGAATCATCAAGAAAATCAGAAAATGATGTGAAAAGGGAGCTTGACAGAGTGATGGAAATGATACATAGAAAAGTAGTACAAAATGCAAACTTAATCGAACATATTCAAAACTCTCTAGAGGCTCTCAAGAATAAAGTCTGTGAAGTGGAGGATAGAAACTCTGATCTAGAAGACAATATGGAAGAAACAATTCAAGAGTTCAAAAACTTCAGTAAGTTCAAATGTTCCTGCGAACAGAACATGAGGAATTGTGGGATACACTTAAACATCCTAATATCAGAATCATTGGAATACCAGAAGGAGAAGAATTTCAGACCAAAGACATGGAGAACTTATTTAACAAAATAATTGAAGAAAACTTCCCCAGTCTCTTAAAAGAAAGGCCCATCAAGATACAAGAAGCCAACAGAACTCCACACAGACTGGACGAAAGGAGAAACTCTCCAAGATATATTCTCATTAAGACTTTAAACGTTGACACCAAAGAGAAAATCCTGAAAACAAGTAGGGAAAAATAGTGCACCACTTTCAATGGTAACCCCATCAGAATTACTTCAGACTTCTCAATGGAAACCCTGAAAGCTAGAAGGGCCTGGAGTAAAACTCTCCAAAGTCTAAGAACCTATGGATTTCAACCCAAACTACTCTACTTGGCAAAAGTATCCCTCATAAGAGATGGTGAAAGAAAAACTTCCCGTGACAAAACTCAGCTTTATAATTATATAAACACAAAACCAAACCTACAGAGAGTATTTCAGGAAATTCTCCACAAAGAAGAAACAAGTAACCAAACTCAAACGCCTACAAGAAGCAAATCACAACAACCAAACTCAGAGTAGGCACAAAAAACTTCAAAGCCCATGAAAACACAAACACACATCTACCACCACAATATGGAAGGGATCAAATCAAATCGCACAGTCATTACCCTAAATATTAATAGCCTTAATTCACCCATCAAGAGACACAAGCTAACAGGATGGATCAAAAAATTAGAGCCCTCAATCTGTTGTTTTCAAGAAACCCACCTCACCACTAAGGACAGACATCTCCTCAGGGGAAAGGAGTGGAAGACAATATTCCAAGCAAATGGGAATAAGAAACAAGCAGGTGTAGCTATAATATAGGATAAAATAGATTTCAAACCAAAAATAATCAAAAAGGACAAAGAAGGCTACTCCCTACTCATTAAGGGAACGATTCATCAAGAAGATATTACAATCATAAATTTGTATGCACCAAACACAGGGGCACCACAGTTCATAAAACAAAACCTACTTGACAATAAAACAGAAATAACCACCAACACCATCACAGCTGGGGACTTCAATACACCATTATCAGTAATAGACAGATCATCCAAATAGAAATTCAACAGGGAAGTAAGAGAGCTCAACAGTACCATAGAGCACTTAGACCTAACGGACATCTACAGATCTTTCCATCCCAAATCCACAGAGTACACATTCTTCACACCATCCCATGGAACATTCTCTAAAATAGACCATATACTGGGTCACAAAGACTGCCTCCACATATTTTTGAAAATTGACATAATTCCCTGCATGATATCAGATCATAATGCTATATTGCTAGAAATCAGCAACAAAAGACTCATCAAGAAGTGCAACAGCACCTGGAAACTGAACATCACACTTTCAAACAACAAATAGATAGTGGATGAAATAAAAAATGAAATTGCAAAATTTCTGGAATTGAATGACAATGAGAACATATCATACCAAAACTTATGGGACACAATGAAGGCGGTCCTCAGGGAAAAATTCAAAGCACTGAATGCCTTCATAAAAAAGACAGAAAGATCCCAAATCAATAACCTAACTGTCCACCTAAAGGCATTGGAAAAACAAGAAAAATCCAACGCAAAGAGTTCCAGAAGGAAAGAAATAATTAAAATTAGAGCATAAATTAATGAATTGAAAACCAAGGAAACAAGACAATTGACAAAACAAAGAGCTGGTTCTTTGAAAAAATAAACAAGATTGGCAAACCCCTGGCCAATTTGATCAAGCAAAAAAAGGAGAAGCTTCAAATTAACAAAATTAAAAATGAAAAAGGAGAGATCACAACAGACATAAGTGAAATTGGGAGAATCATCAGGCTTATCACAAAAACCTCTACTCCACAAAAGTGGATAATGTGGAGGAGATGGATAAATTCCTGGACACATACCATCTATCAAAGCTAAACTCAGAGTAGAGTAATCACCTCAATGAACCCATCACACTCATGGAGATTGAAAAAGTAATAAAAAATAAAAACCCAAAAAGAAAGTCCAGGACCAGATGGCTTCTCAGATGAATTCTATCAAACCTTCATGGAAGAACTCAAACCAATCTTCCTAAAACTGTGCCACATAATTGAAGAACAGGGAAAGCTACCTAACTCCTTCTTTGAAGCTAGTATCACCCTAATTCCAAAACCAGGCAGAGATGCCACAAGAAAAGAAAACTACCAGCCTATTTCCCTCATGAACTTAGGTGCAAACATCCTGAACAAAATCCTCAGAAACCTAATCTAACAACACATCAAAAGCATTATCCAACCTGACCCAGTGAGATTTATCCCAGGAACACATGGGTGGTTCAACATATGGAAATCTGTCAATGTAATATACCACATAAACAAGATTAAACATAAAAAACACATGATCATTTTGATAGATGCAGAAAACGCCTTTGACAAGATACAACATTGCTTCATGATCAAAACATTGGAGAGAATTGGCATGGTTGGTTCATATCTTAACATATTAAAGGCAATATACAAAGCTCCGAAGGCCCAAATAATACTTAATGGAGAGAGACTGGAGGAATTCCCATTAAGATGAGGAACAAGATAGGGTTGTCCTCTCTCACCTCTGCTTTTCAATATAGTACTGGAAGTCCTAGCTCAAGCAATAAGACAAGAGAAGGAAATAAAAGGGATACAATTTGGAAAGGAAGAAGTTAAATATGCTCTATTAGCTGATGACATGTTTGTATATGTAAGAGACCTGAGAGACTCCATCCCAAAACTCCTGAAGGTGCTTAACTCCTATAGCAAAGTAGCAGGATACAAAATTAATGCACAAAAATCAGTAGCATTTCTATATGCAAATGACAAAGATACAGAGAAAGAAATAAGTGACATAGTCCCATTTTCAATAGCAACAAAAAATATAATATACCTTGGAGGAGATGGATAAATTCCTGGACACATACCATCTATCAAAGCTAAACTCAGAGCAGAGTAATCACTAATATGGAGACTCCTGAAAAAGCTGACTATAGAGATACTAACAGATCCAGTTATTCCCTTACTGGGCATCTACCCTAAAACCTTCAAGCCACAGGCCAGAGAGATTTGCTCAACCATGTTTGTAGTGGCTCAATTCGTAATAGCTCAGAGCTGGAATCAATGCAGATGTCCATCACTAGAAGAATGGATAACTAAGATGTGGTATATCTATACAATGGAATTCTACACAGCAGTACAAAAAAATGACACAAAGAAATTTGAAGAAAAATGGGTGAACCTGGAACAGATCATTCTCAGTGAACTTACCCAATCACAGAAAAAAAAGTCACCACATAGTCTCACTCATCTACAACACCTAACCTGAATCTACCCAAGATACCTTACATATCCAGCAAGCATCACATGGACTAGATACTAGGATGGACAGGGAGGGAGGGGAGGGCATTGAAAGGGTGGGAAACACTAATCTATACCCAAATGGCAATGGTACCATAAAAATCTACTTCCTAAAAGGCAGACCAAATGGTTGAACCTTCACCAGGCCGTTACAGGAAACACCTGAACCATAAGACACTGGAGAGTGTAGGATCAAGTCTAACCTAAACCTTCTACATCTTCCTCCCTCCCTCTCCCTCTCCACCCCCTCTCTCTCTCCTCTCTAACTCTTGTATATTAGTATATTTTTCCTCATTTTCTTAGTGAGCACTGACCTGTAACTCCCAGTAGCAGCATGGGGCTATCATTCACAATGAGCTTTTGATTAGAGAAACCTACAAGGCTTCCTTAAAGAATGACAGATTTCTGTCAGAGTACTTGATGACCCACCAAAGGTTAGTGGTAAGACCCTATTGCTGAAGACACCATATGCAGCTGACTCATAAAATGGAACGGCATGGCTGGAAGCCAGGAGAGAATCAGTTCCCAGTCAGTGTATCTAGTGCCAGAAGGTGCTACATGGGTGACTGGGGGAAATGAACAATACCTGCCAAGCAACTCATGGTCTAACCTACTTAGCAACAAATAACTGGTTGTGATGCCCACACAAGTGCAATAGTGGCCATGGTAGGGAACCAAATGCTCTTGATTTGGCTAACTGATCCCCTCAGTGGTACGGGACCCATAGCTGGAGCTGGGAAACAAGTCAGAATCATATCCAAACATAAGCCATCTCTCCAATATCAAGCTATCATCAATCATGGGCTACAAGATGGCCTACATCTATTAAACTCTCTATAAAAAAAAGTAAGGGTTATTTTATTTTTCCTGGAGCTAACTTACTCTCCGTT
The DNA here is from genome assembly GCF_020740685.1 of Jaculus jaculus. Classification (NCBI taxonomy): domain Eukaryota; kingdom Metazoa; phylum Chordata; class Mammalia; order Rodentia; family Dipodidae; genus Jaculus; species Jaculus jaculus. Next base: position 84,937,716 of record NC_059104.1, read on the forward strand.
GGAGAATCTGCTTCTCTTTTTCAGACAGTTGCAGATTGTAAGGAGAGAGCCTCCCCATCATACCTCAGAAGGGCCCCGGCTGAAACTAAGGAAAATTGGCAAAAACATGCAAGGGTGCTCTTTTCCTGATGAACCTGATACCAGAACAAGGGGGAAGGAGACCAACACAGAGAAAAATCAACTCCTACCAAATCCGAGAGCCAGAGCCTCAGAGGTCCCCAACACCTCATCACTGAAGCAGACCAAAAATGAACCCAACATGGCTCAGGGAAATTTTGAAAAAGAGGGGGCGGGAAGAATGTCAGAGCCACATGTTGGGTCAATATATGCAGAGACATTTATCGTACCAGTGACTGTGGGCTAACTCCACAATGCATGACCTATATACCTCAACAAGGAGGGGGTAGGTCATGGATGAGCCTAATAATGGTACCAAACTGCCTATATTTGCTGAATAGAAAACTAATAAAAAAAAATTTTAAAGATTAGATTAATCACTTCAACAGACCTATAACAAATATGGAGATCCAAGCAGTTATCAAAAATCTCCCAACTAAAACTAGTCCAGGACCAGATGGATTCATTGATGAATTTAGCAGACCTTCAGCGTAATACTAGAACCATTACTTTTTAAACTTTTCCATAAAAGAGAAAAACAAGGAATCCTACAAGACTCCTTCTATGAAGCCAGAATCGCCCTGATACCAAAACCAGGCAAAGATAGAACAAAAAAAAAAAAAAACAAAAAAAAAACTTACAGTACAATGACCCTCATGAATATAGATGCAAGAATTCTCAACAAAATTTTGGCAAACTGAATATAAGAATATATCAGAAATATAATTCAACGTGACCAAGGAGGCTTTATCCCAGAGATGCAGGGGTGGTTCAACATACACAAATTGATAAATGTAATACATTTTATAAATGGCCAGAAGCACAAAAATCACATGATCAACTCATTAGATGCAGAGAAAGCACTGGACAAAATCCCAAATCCCTTCATGATAAGAGATTGGACTAGAAGGAACATATCTCAACACAATAAAGCTATTTATGACAAGGCTACAGCCAACATATTACTAAATGGGAAAAGTGGAAGCTTTTCCACTAAAATCAGGAACAAGACAAGGGTGTCCACTGTCCTCACTTTTATTTAATATAGTACTGGGAGTCTTAGTCATAGCAATAAGGCAAGAGAAACACATAAAAGGAATACAACTTGGAAAGGAAGAGATCAAGTTATCATTATTTGCAGATGACATGATTCTATACATAAAGGATCCTAAAGACTCTACTAGCAAACTGTTAGAGCTGATAAACACCTATAGCCATATAGCAGGATACAAAATAAACACACAGAAATCAGTAGCCTTCCTATATGCTACCAACAAACACACAGAGGATTGAATCAGAGAATCACTCCCATTCACAATTGCATCAAAAATAAATAAATAAATAAAATACCTTAGAATAAACCTATTCAAGTAAGTGAAGGATCTCTACAATCACAATTTTAAAACACTAAAGTGAGAAATTGCATAAGACACTAGGAAATGGAAAGACATCCCTTGCTCTTGGATTGTAAGAATCAATATTGAGAAAATGGCAATCTTACCAAAAGCAAGCTATGCATTTAATGTAATCCCAAATTCCAATGACATTGTCACAGAAATAGAAAAAAATTATAAAAATTCATTTGAAAGCAGAAAACATCTCGAATATCTAAAACAATACTGAGCAACAAAAATAAGGTTAGTGTTATCACCACACCTGATTTTAACCTATACTACAGAGCCATAGTAATAAAAACAGCATGGGACTGGTACAATACCAGGCATGTAGATCAATGGAAAAGAATAGAGGACCCAGATGTTAGTCCTAGCAGCTATAGCCACCTGATATTCAATGAAAATGTCAAAAATACTCATTGGAGAAAAGACAGCCTCTTCAGCATATGGTCCTGGGAAAACTGTATATTTGTCTATAGAAGGATGAATATAGATCCTTCTCTCTCTCCATGCCCAAGAAATAAGTCCAAATGGATTAAAGGTTTGAACATCAGACCTAAAACTCTGAAACTGCTAGAGGAAAAATTAGAGGAAACCCTTCAACATATTGGTCTGGGAAAAGACTTTCTGAATATAACCCCAATTTCTCAGGTAATAAAACCACAGATTAACTTCTGGGACCTCATGAAATTATAAAGAATTTGCATGGCAAAGGACATTGTGAATAAAGCAAAGAGGCAACCTACACAATGGGAAAAAATCTTTGCCAGCTATACATTTGGATTAATATCTAGGCTATACAAAGAACACAAAAAATTAAATAATAAGAAATCAAACAACCCACTTAAAAATGGGCTATGGAACTAAATAGAGAGTTCTCAAAAGAAGAAATACAGATGGCATATAAGCATCTAAAAAAAAATGTTCTACATCCCTAGTCATCAGGGAAATGCAGATTAAAACTACGATGAGATTCCATCTCATTCCTGTCAGAATGGCTACCATCATGTAAACAAATGATCATAAATGCTGGCGAAGATGAGGAAAAAGAGGAACCCTTCTATACTGTTGGTGGGAATGCAATCTAGTCCAGCCATTGTGGAACTCTCTGTGGAGGTTCCTAAGACAGCTAAAAATAGATCTAGCATATGACCCAGCTATATCATTCCTAGGCATATATCCTAAGGATCATCTTATTACCTTAGAGATACTTGCTCAACCGTGTTTATTACATTCACAATAGCTGGGAAATGAAACTAGCCTAGATGTCCCTCAACTGATGAGTGGATAATGAAGATATGGCACATTTATACAATGGAGTTCTACTCCATGGTAAAGAAAAATGAAGTTATAAAATTTGCCAGAAAATAGATATATCTGGAAATTATTATACTAAGTAAGGTAACGCAGGCCCAGAAAGCCAAATGTTTCATGTTCTCTCTCATATGTTGATCCTAGGTACAGGTGATTAGATGTCTGTGTAAGTAGGAAGAAAACTCAGTAGCAAAGGCCGGTAAGCTAGAAAAGAGGTATAAAGGGAAGAGATAGAAAGGGAGGGGGTACTTAATAGGACGGTATTGTATATATGTTAGTATAAGAACAGAGCAATGGTGATGAAAAGGCCCAAGCGAGGTCAGAGGATGAGACTGAGCAAAGGAAAGGTAGAAGTAGGGCTAATCAAAATCTAAGAGGATATAAATAAGTTATATGGAAACCTATTTTTCTGGAAAATGGAACACTCAGTAGCCATGGATTGTTACTAGAAAATTTTCAGTGCCAGGGATGTGATACCTTCCAGTGACTTGTTGGCCAGGGAGGTCACTGATGCACCTAAACATTACAGGTCATTGCCAAGGTACTTGTTTTCCCACTAGGAATAGATGGTAAAACCCTATTACTGAAGACTTCCCATACTTGGGCTGCAAGGCCCCTGAGAAATCCTGCTGGAACTGAGCTGATAACCTCGTCCATATTGACCACCTGACAGAAAGGTGGAAGAAGCCATTCTGCATGCAGTTCAATAGGAGAGAGAGAGAAATCACTAGTGAATATGATAAACAGTGGACACTGCAAGCCTTATATTTGGCCAGCCAGGCCAAATGAGCCAATGGGTACAATAGTGGCATGTCTGTCAGGGTGGAAACAAACTTCCCTCTAGTTGGACTGGAGGCCTGCTTCATGGGAGGGAATACATCCCTGATATTGAAAACTTAACACAAGTATAATCAAGAGTCCTATGGGCTGGAGAGATGGCTTAGTGGTTAATTGCTTGCCTGTGAAGCCTAAGGACCCCAGTTCAAGGCTCAATTCCCCAGGACCCACGTTAACCAGATGCACAAGGGGGCGCATGCATCTGGAGTTCATTTGCAGTGGCTGGAGGCCCTGGTGTGGCCATTCTCTCTTTCTATCTGCCTCTTTCTCTCTCGGTCACTCTCAAATAAATAAAAGTACCCCCCCCCAAAAAAAAAATAGAGTCCTAGAGGTATAACGTCTGCTGCTGTCTGGCTAAATGTATATACCATGCTCATCAAACTGCCCAGTATGCACTTCTCTTAATGTTCATGCATATATATTAATGCTACTCTCAGTTTTGGTAGAGAACCTCTTCTTTTCAGATGGCAGAGAGCTTGGGACGACTCAGAAGGCATCATGGTGATAGAAAGAAGTGACAGGAGTGGTCAGCACTGCAATTTCTCTATCACACTTTCCAAGGCTCAGGGTCCATTGCAGAAGAGGTGGCAGAAAGAATTTAAGAGCCAAAGGAAGAGTAGGACTCCTACACCCTGCTCATCCAGACACAGAATGGCCTGGATATCTATGACCTCACAATGCCTGATACTACCTACACAAGACCATCATAATAGGAGGAAAATATCATGATATCAAAATAAAAGAGAGACTGCTTGAGAAGGGAATATGATGGAGAATGGAGTTTCAAAAGGGAAAGTGGGGGAAGGGAGGGCATTACCATGGGATATTGTTTACAAGCATGGAAGTTTTTAATAAAAAATAATAAATTAATTAATATAACTACATAAAATAAAATTACATGTTGCACCCTTCCCTGTGCTCTCTTTCTCATAGTGTTAGGAAAGCACTCTCATAATTTTAGAATTACGTAGGCTCCGAAGAAAATGTTCAAACTCCTTTATTTTCTTTCTTCTTTATATCCTTTGTTTCCCCTTCCCTTTCAAAAATGAGGCTTTTAACAACCACTTAATGAAAAGACATTTGTGGTTAATTCTGACCAGAGCAAGGACTGAGAAGAGAGCTCCCACTGGGTAGACACTATCCTTTGATGTAGACCAAGGGCCAGCTAAGGTAAGTGCTTTCAACTTTCCTTTAAATGGAACCATTCCCACAAGATTCTATTTCAAGCCTTGAGTATATTCACAAAAGCAGACCACATGGGGCAGCAGTGAACTCCTAGAGGGTGTCAGGGGAGAGAAGATTCTAAGTTCCTCCTTCACTCTATGAGCCAAGTTATCAGTAAGTATCATGGTAGAGTGTGGGTACCCAAAGAAAGGGGGTCTGCCTCCACTAGTCCAGGTTCAAATGGTCTCACTAGACCAAAGGCGTGAAGAATGGGAATTTTCTCCCCAGAGTAACTGGTGAGAAAAACGGCAAAACTATTGTTGCAGTCTGGTTTGCATTGCTGGTAGAAATCACCCAACCAGGAGCAGCTTCTGGGAAAAAGAGGTTTGCTTTGGCTTACAGGCTCAAGAGGAAGCTACACAATGGCAGGGGAAAATGTTGGCATGATCAGGGGCTGGACATCACCCCCCAGCCAACATAAGGTGGACAATAGCAACAGGAGAGTGTGCCAAACACTGCCATGGTGAAACTGGCTATAACACCCATGAGCCTGCTCCCAACAGTAAACTCCCTCCAGAAGATTTAATCACAAAACTCCATCAGCTGGGAACCTAGCATTCAGAACCTAAGTTTATGGGGACACCTGAATCAAACCACCCCAAATATCATTCTAAAATGTGTCATGAATGAGGGATATGATGCTGAGGGAACCACATAACAAGGTTCTGGGTTCTGTGACTTCTCTGACTTCTTTACAACTCAGCTTCCCCATCCTGAACAGTCCTCGGGAGCTTAAAGGCAAATGAAAGAAGCCAAATTTGGTATTTGCTAAAATGATGTGGGCTGTGTTTCTATTATGTCTTTGTGATTTTTTAAAGTAGTGCTAGGAAATTGAACCTGGCCCTTTCACATTGTAGCCAAACACTTTACCACTGAACTACTACATCCCCAGGGGTAGAAGGTAAGAATCCTAGACATTTCTTGACTTCCACTATCTTTCTTGCCCAAAGACTCATTTTTCACTTGGTTTACTTTAATCCAAGATGCCTCATCCTCTGGATTATGAGTTTTCTCATCCATGTCTCTGAATATTCCCCATTATGGAACATAGCACATGGCCTTATACTTTGCAGGTACTCAAGAAACATCCGTGGGGGTGATTTGGCCACAACCTCTACTTTCTATACCATTGGCATACAGCACATGATCGATAAATACTGATTGGTATAGAATTGAGGAATGTGGCCAGAAAGGGGCTTCAGAAGCTCAGAGAACTCAATTACTTGATTTTGGAGAGCTATGTTGCCTTGGCAAGAAGATAGCCATTTCCAAATTTGAAACATAAATTCCATTTAATTAGTGGCATGAACTAGATGACCACAGCTGCTGTTTCTTGCAGTGCCCAAGGACCTAGGGGGAAATGGCAGCAGTGAGCCCAGACTGAATCACAGAGGTGGGGATGGAGTATGGTGAGCACATGTGGGCTCTGAGCCCCCTCTCTGGGCTGCTGATCCTGACTGCTATGGAAATAAAGGTAGAGAGGGAGGGGAAGACACATAGCTCCTGGTGTGTCAGCCTTCACACTTTCTCCATATTTGTCTTTTGTACCCAAAAGAGGTATGAATATGCAAGAGATACACAGATCTACAGATCTATGAAGCAGTACTGGTTTGGGAGCTAACATACAATTCAAAACTAAGACTGAGATTACCATTTGACTTTGTCTATAATCACTGTCCTGATGCCCTGAAGCAACTCTGATGTTGCCTCCCTTCACAGTGTAGTGATTGACAAGTGAGCTCCTATAAAGATAAAAGATTGATAAACCTTGCTTATTTATGTAAATGGATGAGGAAATTATACCCAAAAGGATCCTTTTCAGGATTCTATTGCTTAATAATCTCTACTTCTCACAAAACCCCTATGAAACTACTATTTCCTGATGTAGGTGGAAAGAAACTAAAGATTGTTATTACCTGGCAGTGGTCACATAAATTCATACTTAAGGCTTTATAATCTGTTAACCCTCTAATCTATTCTCTTGTCCCTAATCCAGCATAAATGGCCCCCATTGGTCCTAATTGTATCCAGTTCTCCCTGTGGTTGAAGGGGCAGTATCAAAGTGGAAATCAAAGTTTGATTCCTGTCCTCTGTACTATGGGACTCTCCCAAAAGTCTAGCACCATTCATCTGCTCTCCAGTTCACACATTCTCTCTCCGGGGAGGCATTACTTTAGGCTGTAAGAAAAATTTCACAGTGCATCCACAGCAGCAGTGTTTTCCCTCAAGGAGCTTGCATTCTAGAAAAGAAGACAACTGTAAAAACTATTCATGACTGTGGTGTTTTAGACCAGATGACCCCCATAAAACTCATGTGTTCTGAATGCTTGGCCCACAGCTCCTGGCAATTTGAGAGATGCAGCATGTTGAAGGGAGGAGTGATGTTGGGGGCAGGCTTAGAGGTGTTATATCCAGCTACCATTATATCCAGACATTGGCTCACTGTCTTGCTGGTATCTTCTATGTGCTGTAGCATAATTGATGTCCAGGCTCTGTTCATGCCACATTTTCCTCTGCCATCATGAAGATTCCTCTTGAGACTGTAATCCAAAATTTAAAATAAAATAAAATAAAACAACAACAACAATAACAAAAAAAAAAAAACCTTTCCTCCCAACAGTTGCTTTTGGTCAGGTGCTTTATCTCAGCAATGAGAAGGCAACTACAACAATGACATCATGAAGCACCACTGCCAACTAAGGGATTGGTTGTTTGGTATGTGACAAATGGTGTTCCTACTAATTGTAGAAATAAATGCAGTCCACCCAAAGCAAGCACTTTCCTCAGAGCTTGCAAGATTTAACTACCATCATTTGGCCATGCTCAACTGTCAACAAAGGCATGGGAAAGATTCACAGATAAAAACTGAAAAGGCTCAGGTTTGCCCTCAATTTGGCAGTGAGCTATGGAAAAGTATGATGAAAGCTAACAAAAGCTAGGCAGTATGGATTGTCTAGGAGAGTGTGGTTTGAATCAGATGTCCCCATAAGCTCATGTGCTTTGAATGCTTGGTCCCATGTTGGTGGCAATTTAGAGGTGGATCTTTGGTGGAAGTGGTGTATTGTTTGGATTGAGTTTAGGGGTGTTATAGCCAGCTCCCCCTTGACAGAGCTTGACTCCTGCTGCTGTTTGTTACCTTCTGAGGCGATGAGATGATGTGCAGCCTCTGCACTATTATCGTTCCCCTGTCATCATGGAACTTCCCCTTGAGAGTATAAGCCAAAATGAACTCTATTAGTTGCTTTTGGTTGGCTTCTTTTTCTCAGAAATGAGAAGGTAACTACAACAGGAAACATGTTAACCTTTTCCTGTGTGGTACAAAAATTAGGGAAGTTGGAAGTTATTGAACCAAATTTTGACCACTGATACCCAATAACCCTCATGGTCACAATCTGGTTTCCTGTTCTTACCAAACAAGCATCAGTCAGAGTTATATCTTTGTATATGGTCTGACCATCTTCTGCTTGTATATTTAATCACTAAGAATTTGTTGAGTCTTACAACAAACATATGACAAGCATACTATATTTTCCAAAGGAAACTGAAGCATGAAAGGATTAATTATGAGGGCTACACAGCTAGTAAGAAGCACAACTATGATTATAATTAGAGTTGTCTTCAGAGCCCATATTGCCCTCTCACCAAATAAACTAGTACAATTAAATAGAAAAGTGTCAATATGAACAATATGAAAGGAAATGGGCAAAGAATTGAGTAGAGAATATAAACAAAAGGAAATGCAATAACTTTTAATATAAAAAATGATGCTCAAACACAATCAAATTAAGGGAAATAGAAAATAAAATTATAATCAGATACCATTATTTACCTGTCTAGTTGGTGCTTACCAAAATGTTTGATGATACAGATTGTGGACGAACTTGTAAATTGAAAATTCCTCTACAAAAGGATTTGATGACATCTATCAAAATTAAACATGCCCCTCCTAGATGCAAAAATTTCATTCTCATTTGTTTTTTATACAGACACAACTCACATGAGAGAATGGCATTCAGTGGATGATATCCATTGCTATGTTTAAAAAGCAGGCACTGAGAGTGTCCTGAATAAACAACAATAGGCCTGTGAGTTCATTGTGTCCCCACAAGCAACAGGAGCACATACACACCACTGTTCCAGGTATCTTCTGCATATGGAGTCTCTTCATTGTTCCATTCTCAAAGCAATCCTGTAAGACAACACTCTCAGCATACCAATTAACAGCATGAGTCAATCACAGTGCAGAGAGGCCAAATTGCCCAAGGTTAAAGAGAATAGGATTTGCCCTTGAGTGATGGGCCTCCAAAAACTACATTCTTAATCACTTTGCTATGCTGACTATCCAGTAGCCACTAAAAAGGCTCACACTGTTTACAGGTACTAGAGTAATCTCCAAGATGTCTTAAAGTAAGAGGAAAAAGGCAGGCACAGACACACAGTCATGTGTGGTTTAATGAAGAATAAGATCTGAGAAGTGTGTCCTGATGCCATTTCACCATTGTGTGACCATCACAGGGTATATTCACACAATCGGTGACCATAGTGACATTTCCCCATAAACCCTATGAACACCATGAGTATGTGGAACATTATTGACCAAAATGCCACATATAACTGTATACAAAGTGTTATGTATAATGACTATGTGTATACTTTATTCAAAAGAACATTCACCAACCTGGTGGAGCAGCTAGGTGGAGGGAGGGCAGGAATAAGAAGATACTTCTCCCAATAAACTTTTATATTTTGAGATTGGATCCATAGACCTTTTTTTTTCTTTTTTCTTTTATTTATTTATTTATTTTTAAAATATTTTTTATTAACAACATCCATAACTGCAAACAATAAACCATGATAATTCCCCCCTTTCCCACTTTCCCCTTCACAAATCCACTCTCAATCATACCCCACCCCCATCTCCAGTACTCTCTCTCTGTATTTTGATGTCATCATCTTTTCTTCCTATTATGAGCATCTTGGGTATATAGTACTAGCCACTGCAAGATCAAGGATATCAAAGTCAGTTTGTGTCTGGAAGACTGAATTGTAAGCAGTCCTGTCCTTCCTTTGGCCCTTACTTTCTTTCCACCTCTGCCATAATTGACCCTGAGCCTTGGAAGGTGTGATAGAGATGTTTCAGTGCTGAGCACGCCTCTGTCACTTCTTCTTATCACTATGGTGCCTTTTGAGTCATTCCATTGATCACCACCATCTGAAAACAGATGTTTCTCTAACCCAGACTGAGAGTAGCATTAACATATGGGCATGAATGTTAAGAAAAGTACTTACAGGGCAATTGGGTGAGTATTAATATATGCATTTAGCCACACAAGAGCAGGTGTTACATCCCTAGGATTCATGACTTCCCCCACCACATGCTTTTGACTAGGCTTACAGTGCCAAGCATGCACTTCTTCCTGTGGAATGAGCTTCCAGTCCAGTTAGAGAGTGTTTTGTTTCCCCCATAACAGACATGCCACTATTTCACCTGTTAGCTCATTTGGCCTAGTTGGCCAAGCTTAAGGTTTGCAGTGTCCACTGTTGTTAATTGCCACTGATAACTTCTCTCTTCCATAAGGCTGCATGCAGCATAGCTTTTGCTGTCAGATAGCCTACCAGGAGGAGGTTTTCAGCTCAGCTCCAGCTTGATTTCTCAGTGCCCTGCAGCACAAGTATGTGGAGTCTTCAGTAATACGGTCTTGCTATCTATTTCTTGTGGGAAACAACAGCCTTGGTAATGGGCATTTTGGGGGCATCAGGGACCTCCCTGGCCAACAGCTCACTGGACAGTATTCCATTTCTGGCACTGAAATTTTTCTAATAACTCTCTATGGCTCCTGGGTACACCATTATCCAAAAATGTAGGTTTCCAGATGGCTTATTCATATCATCTTAAATTATGATTAGCCCTCTCCCCACCTTTCCTTTATTCAAGTTCTTCCCTTGACCTCACTTAAGCCATTCACCCCCAGTAATGTGTAGATCTACTTACATTGTACCATACCATCTCCTTAAGTGCTCCTCCTCCCCCTCCATTATACCTCCTTTATAGCTCAGTGGCCTTTGCTACCAATTTTGACTCCAACTCACATATAAGTCTAGACATTTGTAGGTAGGATACACATTTGAGAAAGAACATGCAGTATGTGGCTTTCAGAACCTAGGTTATCTCAGTATAATCCTTCCCAGATCCATCCATTTCCCTGAAAATTTCATAATTTCATTTTCCTTTATCACTGAATAGAATTCCATTGTATAAATGTACCACATTTTCATTATCCATTCATCAGTTGAAGGACATGCACGGTGGTTACATTTCTTAGCTATTGTGAATACAGCAGCAATAAACACAGATGAGCAAGTATCCCTAAGGTAGTGTGAAGAGCCCTTGGGATATATGCTGGGTCATATGGTAAATCTATTTTTAGCTGTCTCAGAAACTTCCACACTGATTTTCACAATGACTATACCAGTTTACATTCTCACCAACAGTTTAAAAGGGTTCCTCTTTTTCTGTATCCACACCAGTATTTATTGTTATTTATATTTTTGGTGGCAGCCATTATGACAGGAATGAGATTGAATCTCAAAATAGTTCTAATCTGCATTTCCCTGATGGCTACGAATATAGAATGTTTTCTAGATGCTTATATGCCATCTGTATTTCTTCTTTTGAGAACTCTATTTAGTTCCATAGCCCATTTTTAATTGGGTTGTTTGATTTCTTATTATATAGTTTTTTGTGTTCTTTCTATATCCTGTATATTAATCCTTTGTCAGATGTATAACTGGCAAAAATTTTCACCCATTCTATAGGTTACCTGTTTGCTCTCTTCACAGTGTCCTTTGCTGTACAAAACTTTTTCTTTTTTCTAAATTTCATGAGGTCTCAGTGGTTGATTAGTGATTCCGTTTCTTTCTTGAGTGTTTTAAAGTTTTCATTGTAGAGATCCTTCACTTCCTTGGTTAGGTTTATTCCAAGCCACTTTATTTTTATTTTTAAAGCAATCGTGAATGAAAGTTATTCCCTGATTTCATCCTCAGCATATTTGTTGTTAGTATATGGAAGACTACTGATTTCTGTGTGTTTTTTATGTATCCTACTGCATTGCTAAAAGTATTTAGCAGCTCTATCCATTTGCTGGTAGAGTATTTAGGATCCCTTTTGTACAGAATCATATCATCTGCAAATAATGATAATTTGATCTCTTACTTTCCTATTTGTATCCTTTTTTATGTGTTTCTCTTGCCTTATTGCTACAGCTAAGACTTCCAGTACTATATTAAATAAAGAATAGTGTACACCCGTATCCTCTTCCTGATTTTAGTGGAAAAGCTTCAACGTTTTTACCCCATTTAGTTTTATGTTGGCTGTAGATTTTTTTTTTTAAGAATAGACTTTATTATGCTAAGACATATTCCTTCTATTCCCAGTATCTTTAGGACTTCTACATTGAAAGGATGTTGGATTTTGTCAAGTGCCTTTTATGCATCTATTGAGATGATCATGAGATTTTTGTCCTTCAGTGCATTTATGTAGTGTATTACATTTATCAATTGGCATATGTTGATCCAACCCAACATCTCTTGGATAAAGCCTACTTGGTCAGAGTTAATGATCTTTTTGATATATTCTTGCATTCTACTTGCCCATATTTTGTTGAGAATTTTTGCATGCATGTTCATGAAGGAGATTTGTCTATAATTTTCTTCTTTGTTCTGTGTTTCTATTAAAACATAATTATCAAAATTACAACAGCACATACAACTTTACTGATATAAATGCTTTCATTACTCTTGTTACACTTCATCAACTTCTCTTGCTAGAGTATATACTGTCCCTCCATTTCCTTCAGTCCCATTTTCTTGAAGCAAATCTCAAGCTTGAACCTGACAAGTTCTCACCTGTCTCAAGGCCTTTGTACTTGGTATTCCTTCTGCTCACGTGGACTCATCCTACCGACCCATGACATTAAATTAAGTTAAATTAAATCATGTCATTCAATTTACAAAGATTTCATCTGTTTCATATTGTATCACCTGTTTTGTTTCAGTATTTTAAGGAGCACCACCCATAAGCTACACTCATTTGTTTTACTGCTATTTTAAAAATCTTTTTTTATAAAAAAAAAAATGTACCTCCTTGCCCAGAAGCACTGTGTCTTCTCTCACATGGTAGTGACAGCATACCACAAACTGTGCAGCAAATAGTAGCTACTTCAAAAATTGTGTTTAATTGTTTAATTAACCAACTCTATATCTTATTTATGGAGAAAGAAACTTAACATGTAAAGGGATTGGAAAGAAAATGTCTTCTTTCTCAGCCTTTGCCCCACAGATAGAAGATAGGGTGTGTTTTATAAGAAAGCTTTTCCTCAAAGATCATGACAACAAAATTAAAAGATAAACTGATTGATATGGGAAGGGGATATGATGGAGAATGGAGTTTCAAAGGGGAAAGTGGGAGGAGGGAGGATATGACCATGGGGTATTTTTTTTCCATTTTTATTTATTTATTTGAGAGTGACAGAGAGAGAAAGAGGGAGAGAGAGACCCAATGTGCCAGGGCTTCCAGCCACTACAAATGAACTCCAGACGCGTGTGCCCCCTTGTGCATCTGGCTAACATGGGTCCTGGGGAATCGAGCCTTGAACCAGCATCCTTAAGCTTCACAGGCAAGTGCTTAACTGCTAAGTCATCTCTCCAGCCCTCATGGGGTACTTTTTATAATCATGGAAGTTGTTAATAAAAATTTGGGAAAAAAGAAATCTTTTTCTCACTTAAGGACATGGACCCAAAATTCTTGAGCTGAAGTTGACTGTGCTCTCTGGGAAAAAGATAAACACATAAGCTTTGAAGTTAGGCTGGAATCACTCCTGTGAAGCTGTGAGTTTCATGGCTTTGGGTAAAAATTGCTTAGTACTTAGGAATTTGAATTAGGTCATGTGCAAAATTGTGATAATAGGAATATTATAAAAGTTAAATAAAATGTATAAACCCACCTCATGGCAGCCCTTCAATTAATGGCATTTGTAAGGACTTCCTCCTCCATTCCTTTCTAAGACTCCATCTACCTTAGACCTAAAAGGTGGACCATTCTCCCAAGGTCATTTTAATGCTGTTACTCTGGGCCTAGAGATGATGAGAGGGTAGTGAAAGCTGCTAAGCATCATGGTACTTTGCTCTCAGGCCCTGCTATATCCCTCTTGCAGCAGGGGTGGATTTTAACAGACATTTGTTGTTTTCTAGCAAAATGCTGCTTCTTCAATACTTCCTAGGTACTGTCATAGTAATAAAATTGAGGTACAATGACTGCATGTCAGGTCCTTTCAAATGTTATTAAGGAGAATTCAGATGTCTTTTATTATTCCATTTTTCTTTGGGCTGTAGCATAAAAGTTGACTGGATCCTAGAAGGCAAGCAGGCTATCACTGAGCTATTGTTCCCCTGTCCCAGAAGACTAAGGGACATGGGTATAACCACATAGCACACTACAGAATTCCAGGCAGCCTGGGCAAGAGGACAAAACTCTTCCTGAGATGAGCTTGAGCTGCTGGCGCTCAAGTCTGACTTGCTCTGACACTCTGTCATGACTTCCTGGAATCATCTGAACAAGGAGCTGTCTATAGCAGTGTCCTTGAAAAACGTGTCTTTCTGGCCCATCTGGAAGGTATAAGGAGGCTTTAAGAAAAGATAAAGCTGTCTGAGAGGATTTCCTCCATGACCAAGGAAAGAAGTAGGGACTTGCTCTCTTGTTTTCCTAAGTGAAACATGCAGGTTACCTCAAAGCATCCCACCATTGCAGGAGGGAGAACAAAGTCAGACAGTAAGCCAAAGAAAGGAAGAACAAACCCAGCAAGCCAAACTCATCAGTCTGTCTTCAGGCTCTGAGAGCATGAAATGAAATGGATGGGATCCAATGAACTGCTCTGATTTTATTATTTCAAGTTCTCTGGACATAAATTAACTATCTTTGCCTGCTATTTAACTTCTTTTCCACCCTTCCTTTTCTTTTTCTGGGGATGGGAATGAGATGTTTAACTGTTTTCCCACCCTTCTTTTTCTTCTTCTAAGGGATGGGAATGGGAATGAGATGTTCAGTGATAAATTCAATGGACAGCAGTACATCTCTACCAACACTCCTCAACATGTCTCTTTCATCCCTTCTGGATGGACATGTTCTATCTCTGAGCCTTGACATTCATTGAATAAACCCAGATACACTTGTTCAATTCCTCCCCAAGCAGCCCACTATAATTGTCAGGAAGTAGGGAGGAGAGAGCATCAGTCAGGTGGCCATTCCTCTCTGTGCAGGGCAAGCTGCACACATCAGTCTCTCAGTGGTGGGATTCCCTTCCTATCAACATTTCCATCCACTTAACTGTGATGCAAACAGTCATTCTCAGTGGTTAGCTGCTTTGTTTCCAGCACTTCAAGGAGCTCTGGCAGGAGGTGGGGCACCTAGAATGAGTGATCACACTGACCCATTCCAAATGGTAGCTGAGAGATGTCACACTAAATACTCTAGACACCATCTGTGCAGGACATAGATATCCAGAAAGAAGACAGATATTCCTGCAAAGCAGCCACAGAGTTTTGGTGCCAAGGGTTATCATAAGTCATGTGTGCTGGGTAGGAAAGTATCTGAGTTCTCCATGCTCAATAATAAACCCCTTCAAATAACTGAAACTATATCTGTCTCAGTTTCACCATCTATCCAGTGAACTGAATACAGACTGAAAGAAAATGATTTTTCACATTTACCAAAAACTGTTTTGGAATCTTTGTCATCTTTAAATATGTGTAGTTCTTGTCTAATGCTTCAGTGTACTGAAAAAGTAGATAAAAAGCTGAACACAGCAGCATCTGTAATCCAGTCCTCCTACTAGAATATGGGAGGCAGAGACAGGAGAACCCAGGAAACTCATAGGCCAGCTAACCTAGAGTACTCAACAGTAAGCAACAAGAGACCCTGCATTGAGCACATGGGCAATGCCACACACACACACACACACACACACACACGGTGTGTGTGTGTATGTGTGTGTAAAACAGACAAAAGAGAGACCTTGCCTCAAACAAGATGGAAGGTGACGTCCAACATCTGAAGTTGATCTCTGAACTACACATGCAATCAATGAAGTAAATATGCCTGTACTCAAACCCAGGGCCATGCACACATATACACATCAGACATACATACAAAAATATTCTTTTTAAAAGCACTTAAGTACAAAAATATATCAGCTCAGCTATTTGTGTACGACATTGGATAAATGATTGCCCCTTGGTTTTCTCATTTATGTAATGAGATTTGGGTTATCAACCTTGAACTTGATGAGAGAATGATTTAAACAAGTCTTGAACCCACACAGATAGGCCATAAAAAGTAGCTATGATCATTGTTGCCAACTTCAACTCACTTTACACCAGTTTCCAAACTCATGCCTCTACCAGTGTTGTTGTATAGTAGACACTCGGTAAATATTTGCTAGCTGATATATTTCAAACTTTAAGGCAGAGAACTGTCTTCACTAATGGTGTCATTCTTGCAGAAATATTTTATAACCCCATTAGTTTGAGAGAGCTAAATGGAGCTAAAAATGTTCACGTTAAGAGTTATAGTATCCAGGCCACTAAAACATTTGATTTTTTGTCCTTCTTCCTAGCAAGTGCCACCATGTGAGAGAATTCATCTCCATTCTCCATTTTGATGTCTATCTCGATGTAAAGCCCATTTTGGGGGCCAGCTGATGACACCAAAACCACCATATCCTATTAGCACATCTTCCTCGGATGATGCTGCTATTTCACAAAATGCCTTTGAGTGTGTTGCAGAGAAAATGCCTATGACAACGGAACCAGACTTTGATCAGGATTGTTTTCCTTAGTGTTTCTCTTCAGGCACTGCAGGAAGTTTACTCTCACAACAGATTGTCACAGTTATCAGTAATTCTTATAAAAACCTTCCTGTGGAAGTACCACTTCTGTTACCCTGGCAATTCTGGTCCAAATACTGCCCCAGGAATATTCACTGTTCAGCTTCGATCCCCTTTCCCTGGGTCTTTGACAGCTTCATATTGATTTACTTTCCAGGCCCTGAGTATTGCTAACCTGAGAAGCTGGGGCCACTTTATATCATCTTCAGGTTCAGAACTGAGACTTGTTCAGTCTCTAGGGAGGAGTAATGTAGGTGCTCTGATTCCACGCCAGGTCAGTGTTTCTGCAGGTAACCATATTAGTCACAGGGATGCTATCAGAGAACCCTAAAACAAGTAGCCTTCCTGAGGTAGTCTGTGTTGCTCCCAAACCTTCCAGGTAGGCCACAATATGATTTCATTTTGCCTATGAAAGGGCTGAAGCTCAGAGAGGAAAACCATCTTGT
The DNA here is from genome assembly GCF_020740685.1 of Jaculus jaculus. Classification (NCBI taxonomy): domain Eukaryota; kingdom Metazoa; phylum Chordata; class Mammalia; order Rodentia; family Dipodidae; genus Jaculus; species Jaculus jaculus. Next base: position 84,954,987 of record NC_059104.1, read on the forward strand.
CAAGGGCCCATATTTAGGAAGTGGTAGAGTCTACTGGCCAGACATGGGAGCCTCTGTCTTTAAAAGGCCTTCTCTGACAGTCCACCTGGCACCCCTCTGGCTGTTCTCAGCAGAGCTAAGTGACAAGATAAACTTCTACCAAAATGCACTTCTCTATTTGCTAATTGGAATAACTCTTCAGAAAACATGACTTATTTAAAGATTTTACTTATTTATTATTTATTTACTTGACATACAATAATTATGCACATATAGGGAATGCAATTTCCTACTGTGCTACTCACTTACTTTATGCCATGACCAAATCAGGGTAATTAGCATAGCCATCACCTCAAACATTCATCATTTCTTTCTGGTGAAACCAATTGAAATCCTGTCTTCTACTTATTTGGAACATTACTGTTGACTATGTTCACTTTGCTGACTAGAATTACAAAACTTCTTTCTCCTATGTAACTGCAACTTGAGCCTATTGATAAATCTCAATAAGGTCTCATCTCCCTTTCTCCCCTTCTCTCCCCAATGACACCGTGACTCTTCATGCTAAAATCTATACAAGGATTTTTGGAATGTACCATGCATACAAATCACTGATAAGGGACTGGAGGCAGAGGCAGGCTTCATAGAGAAGTGGAGGACAAGTACTAGAGCATCAGAGGCAGAGAGAATAGAGGGAAGAATTACCAGAAAGAGGAGCACAGCTAGTGGAACTGGAACTTTCAGTATCTGAGTTGATCTTATGTGAGGCCATTGTGCATAGCTCCCATCCTAAAGACATTGTGAGGACCACATGATCCAGGAGATAGAAACAGGTCTGAGCCGAGGACTACAGTGCAGGAAGCCAAATAGAGGGGTTACATGGGAAAGGGAAATAGATCTATGTTACAAAGACAAATGCAAAGGCCAATTTGAAACAGAAAGATCGATCATTCAACATTTTCAGGTAAATCCAGCGTCCCACATGCCTTTCCCAGCCAATGTGGGCCAAGCCAAGAACAAAAAGCTCCTGTCAAAGAGTAAAAACACTGTAGAGACATGAGTGGTCAATGTCAGTGCACAGCCTGCATTCACCAAATTCTTACCATTCAGAGCAAGGTCTGGGACACAACACTACTGCCCTGAAGTCCTGCCAACATTGCATACCTGAACATAATTATAAGGAAACATCAGGTAATCTCAAATGGAAGGACATTCTGCAGAATAATTGGAGTGTACTATTCAAAAGTTGAGGCCAAGAAAGATAGCAACAGCTAAGCAACTTCCAGATTAAAGAGACACAAGGAATGCAGGGCTTGACCTTGGCCTATATCCTAAACTAAGAGGTAGGGGAATTGCTATAAAAGGGGTTGGTTAGAATAATTGAGAGTGCTTAAATACGGCTTGTGGACTACTTAGTGATGTGCCCATGTTCGGCTTCTTGACTGATAAATGTAGAATCTTCATCCCTGGAGAATTTGGAAAAGGACAGAGGGACACAGCACAATGTCACTTCCAAGCAGCCTAAAAAACAAAACATACAGATACATAAAGCATGGCAAGATGAATCAGGTAGAATGAAAACAACTGGTGGATTTAAATGTGATTTAAACAGTGGATATTAGATATATAATAGTTTCATGTGCCAGTTTCTAATTTTTGTACAAGTTTGAAATTAGTATACTTTTAAAGTATTTTTAATAAAGAATTATGAAACATATAAGAAAAATAATGATTTTTTAATTGGAAACTTAATAAATAATTAGACTCTCAAACTCATCCCAGTGCCAGAGAAATAGAATATATAGTTTTGACATGAGCCCAAATTATTTTGGCTATATAACATTCAAATGTGAGATTCTCCACTCTTTTGAGTTATTGACTGGTCACCTGTTCCTAGCTGTCAGGTATATCAATCACAAATCAATTAATTTCATGCTGAAAACTCCTATTGTGTCCAAAAGCAAATTTAAAACATCATTTTCTGTATGGAAATGTTTCCTACCTCTGTACACATCTCTGTTTGAGAATATTGACCTACACTCAGTACTTTATACAGACATTCTTATTTCCCATTGTCACGTGACATTAAAATTCCACTTCGTTCTCCTGTTAGACTCAGAGAGAGTTATTACCTGTTGTATCTTCAGTGCTGAGTCAGAAAAATGCTAGCACTTCAGAGACGTTTTACTGAATGAATGAACAGATGAACGAATATTCTAATACTCCAGGAAGATCGACTGGAGTCTCAGAAGGGACAAGAGGTAATTTTGAGTTGAGCAGATACAAAGGAACAAAAGGATGCTAGGATGAGAAGTCTCAGCATGCAGACCTCCACCCTCTAACCCCACTCTGCTCCTATCACTACAGACATAGCTACATTTCCAGTTTCCTCACAATTCTTAACAGTTGTATACATGTTCACTGGCTTTATGACCTAGTACAGTATTGTTATAGTAACAATTTGTTTGTAATGTCTACATGTCATGAGACATGGGTGTTAGAAAATTGCAATAAATAACAAAATATAAACAGCCACAATGTGGTTAAATAAGGGTGACCAGGAAAAAGGAAGAAATTCTAAAGAGGGAGGTAGGAGAAGCTATTTGTTGGAAGGCATGAGTGATTATGATCCTGGACACAGTCCTTTCTTTCCTCCCTAGCAGTTGGGGTGGAAATGCAGGACAGAAGATCAGAAGGCTCAAAGGGCTGACAAGGCAAAGCAGCTTTGGTGCAGGAAGCATGAACATTCCCTTTAGCCTTCAATGCAGGGTAAGGAATGGATTTATAATGAGCTGCTCCTTTCCAAGAAGTGAGGCAAATTTAAAAGAGTCCTCTAGTTACAATCTAGCTTCCCTGGTGTTTTCAGTAAAATGATAATTTCCAGTATCAAAGAGAAGCAACCATGGGCTATGTAAGGCTGTGTAGATTCCAGACATTTCAACACAGGTAAGATTTGCTACCATAGTGATTGTAGAAGAAGGATTTTATTTTAACTCAATGTGGGACTTTTAAAGAATTCCCCCAGGAGCAGAGTTTTGACAAAAATTGGAGTTTAATTTAATGAGCATGAAAAGTTTAAGAAAGAAGTATAAGAGGAAAGTCCTTAAAGGACAGAAGAGACTTGGAGCAAGAACCTGTGGCCAACAGATGAGTTGAAAAAATGTCAGCAATGGCAGTGTGCAGATTCTGGCCAAGAAGATTTCCTGTGACTCTCAGGAGACTTTCACGTGATTCTTTCCAGCCTTAAGGGGAAGCTTGTAGAGTGAGCAAAGTAGAACCATATAGAGTTACTTGAAAGCATTTATTTATTTTCACCACCTACTGTATGGCATCTAACTTCACCTGAGTGTGTGATGTAGGCAAGCCAACCTTTGTTTTGCAGACACAAAGGCAAAGTAAGACCAAATTGACCAGCTCAAGAGTATACCATCTTCAGAACGGTTCCCAGATCCCCAGCTTCAGGGATGGCACAGGTGATCTTTACAAATAAGTCTCTGCTTATAGGGCCATAGAATTACATCTCCGGGATCTTTTCTGACACACCCTTCTTGTCCTGACTGGATTGCAGACAGCTGTTGGGCTTCTCCACTTGGTCCCATGTGCCTCTGTCTGGTCTCAGACTTCTCCTTTCTGGAAACCCACTGTCACTCAGGAAGTCCCTTCAATTATGCATGATGAGTCTTTTAGTTCAGTATGTGTTACTTTACTCATTGATATGGCCAAATATCTGACAAGAAGCAACTTAAGAAAGGAAAGCCTTCTTTCACTTAAGTCAGTGACCATGCTGCAACAAAGCCCAACCCACATGCAGAGCCCATTTCTCATCAGTCCAGACAAGACCTTCCAGGAGGCATCCCAGTATGAACAGTACATGAATGCATAGGAGAGGACATGACTGATTCAATTCCTACACTCAGTTTTTGGAGTCTTCCCAGCTGAGGCAGTACCACACAGAACAAAGACTGCATTCTGCCTGAATTCCAGACCCACATAGTCAGTGAGCTTATGGTAACAGTGTTGTTCCATCCACTGAGCATGAAAGGGTTTAATATGAGGTAACAGGTAACTGGAATGTGGATATAAATAGATATTTAAAATATTATTATTTAAGATAATATTGATGCAAAGAATTTAGTTAGATCTAGAGTACCTATGATTTGTCAAAAGTGAAGGAAAAAGTAATGAAGAGAGTAGGGGGGAAGGGATATTGAAGAGGTGAGGAAAAGAAGAAATAAAGAAGAGGAGAGGAAGAGAAAGGGAGGGAAGGACATGGAAGACAAAGAAAAGTTTTACACTATCTACAACATATAATGTACTTCTAAAGCTCTTGCCTCTTTTGGACTTCTCTGGGTATATGCATGCACATACATGTGACTGTACTGCGTGAAAAATTCTTAAGACAATTTAAAGTGTCTTAAAATACCCCCAACAAGGATTTAAGATAACAAAAATAGAAAAGATAAATTTGAGTTAGGAGAATACAGTCCATCCTGGTGAGGTAAGCATGAGACTTCTTCTTGCTCATGTCTGTATGGTCTCCCTCCCCCTCAAAATCGCTTCTTTTATCTACTCCAAATACTCAAAGTTCTGTAAACTCCCAAAATATTACCACCAACTAAGAACCAAGTGCTAAAACATATTACAGATTCTCCTATCAGCAACACAAGACCCCATACTCCCAGATCCTTCCCTAGTCTCCCTGTTGAAAAAGCACAGACCCCTGTAAATTCAGGGCCCAGTTTCATTCCCTTGTTCCAAGGGGTTTTGGTACTTGTGGGAATCTTGTTTCCAAACACAGAACAGATGAGCCTTGAGAATGCTAAGTGAATCATACAGGATACAGATTTTAATGAAACATTGAGACCTTAAATTTGGACTCCACCAATTAAAAATGTGTGATTATTCCAGTATTGGCAGGCCTGAGAATTACCTTGGTACCACCTGTGAAGAAAAAAAATTACTTAGGCAAATGATAATTTAAACTGAATCTAAAGGGAGGAGAAAGAAGAGTTTGGTGAGGACTCTGGCTACTTTTCTGAGCAATTCAGTGCTAGAAGGGGCCAGAGCAGAACTGGATGAATGGAAGGACCACATTGGAGAAGGAAAATATCAGAAAAAGAAGAATGGGGAGGAGGAAATCAGCTGCTTAACTGACTTCTGAGTTAAAGAGGAAAAGGTTTTCAAATATTGCATATTAGTTACCATAGTTATGCAAATAATCTTTCAGTCATCGTTCAAGGCAGATAACTAAAGCAGGAAACTTACCAAAATTCATTTGTTAAAACCTTAATTAACCATTAATATAATGGTAGTTAGAAGAAATGATCAAGTCTTGAGGGTAGAATATTCAGGAAAACAATTAGTACCCAAATGAAGGATACCAAAGAGCACTTGCTTGCTCCCACCACCATACTGAGGAACGGCAAGAAGATGCCATTCACAAGCCAGGAAACAAGCCCTCCACACACCCACTCTGCCTCTGTCCCAATCTCAGACTGCCAGGATAGAACCATTAGAAATGAGTTTTTGTTTCTTATAAGTTATCCAGCCTATGAAATTTTGTCATAACAGCCCCTATGGAGTATGACACACTGTCATCCCTGTTAGAAAAGATGTGTGCACCCCTTGATGCCGACAGAGATATTTTTAAGATAACAAAAATAGAAAAGATAAATTTGAGTTAGGAGAATACAGTCCATCCTGGTGAGGTAAACATGAGACTTCTTCTTGCTCATGTCTGTATGGACCTGGAAGCAAGAGAGAGACTTGAACCAAGCCAGAAAGTTGGGCAGTAATCCTCAGTGCTGGTCTCCCTCCCCCTCAAAATGCAGCACACTATTCACCCACCAACGTGGATTGATAAGCAATTCTGATGCAAAATATGTGTTTGTTAGTTATATTGTTTGTTTGATTGCCTTTGTTCACATACACCATTAGCCTATAAGCATCATGAGGTAAAGGCCCTGTCCTCTAATGTTTATACCCTCGCAGGCAGCCAGATGTTAAAAGTTCCTTGTCATGTTCTGATGCCACAGACTGGATTTCAAGAGACTTAATGATGTGACCCAAACCAGCTTCACAAATGTAATTTCCCAGGAACCTGCTAATTAAATAGTGTATATGCTACATTCTAGTCTTAAGTCACAAACATAACATGGACAGCTCCAATCCATTTGATGTCCCAATTTAAAAAAAGGGGGTCTTATCTTTCCATCCCTTTATTCTCCCTTTGGCTTTAATTGTAATTAAGAGATAAAAATAGCAAATTATATATATATCTGTGTGTGTGTGTGTGTGTATAACATAATGTTTTGATATGTGTATATATATTTATACACCCATTGTGAAATGATTATCACAATCAAGTTAATTAACACATACATCACCTCACCTTGTTATTTTTGTGTGTGATGAAAATACTTGAAAATATATTGCTGGGGCTACAGAGATAGCTTAATGGTTAAGGTGTTTGCCTGCAAAGCCAAAGGATCCCAGTTCTACTCTCCAGGACCCATGTAAGCCATATGACAAGGAAGGGGGGGCTCATGCATCTGGAGTTCATTTGCAGTGGCTGGTGGCCATGGCATGCTCATTCCCTCTCTCTCTCTCTCTCTCTCTCTCTCTCTCTCTCTCTTCTCCTTTCTGCCTCTTTTGCTCAAATAAATAAATAAAATTCATATATATATATATATTTATATATATATATGTATATATATATATTTATATATATATATATACACACACATACACATACATACATATATACATACATACATACATATATATTGCTGGTATACATTTTAAGGTTAAATTATCAGCAACTGTAATCTCATGCTATATGTTAGAACCCCAGAATTCATTCACTTTATAAGTGCAAGCTTGTGCCTATTTGACATCTCCAGTTTCTCCCGTCTACCTACTATCTACTCTTTGATTCCATGTATTTGGCATTTTCATAATAATATATATAGTTTATGCAATAATATACACAGATATAAATATATAAAATTGTATAATGCAAGACAGATCATGCAATGTAATCTTTCACATTTGGCTTAGCTCAACATAATGTCCTTCAGGTCCATGCAGGATGTTGCAAATGGTAGGATGTCCTCCTCTGTAAATGCCATATGCTCCACTGTGCATATACACCACAGCTTCTTTATCCTGTCATCCACCAACAATGAATATTGGGTGCCAACATGTCTTCAAATAACAGGTCTCATTTCTATATATATAAACCCAGAAGAGAAATTATCTGATCATGTGCTAGTTGTATAGTTAATTGTTTGAGAAGCCTCCATCCTGTCTTCATCATAACTTTACCAACTTACTGCCACACCAACAGTGAACCTGGGATTTTGATTTGCATTTCCCTGATGTTTATTGGTGATCACCTCCAATCTATTTGCTGGATATCAGTACTTTTTTATGTGTTCTTTCAAAATGCATGTCTATTTTAGAAGTGTTTTGGCCTAGGTAGAAGAATTGCTTTGAGTTTGAGGCCAGCTGGGGACCACAGAGTGAGTTCCAGGTCAGCTTTGGCTAGCATGAGAACTTACCTTGGAAAAAATGTCTTCATTTTTTATATTAAGTTGTATGAATTAATTACATATTTTTAACCAAAATCCCTTATCATATGCACAGCTTGCAAATACTTGTGTGCCAATGTGTAGTTTGCCTTTCCACTTTGTTTCCACTACCTTGCAAAAGTTGTTTTGTAGTTTTCTGTATTCCTGTTCCTTCAGTTTTGTTTGTTGTCTGAGCATCTGGTGTCATATAAAAACATTATTTTCAAAGCTAATGTTAAGGAGCTTTATTTCTTCATCTTCTTCTAATGTTTCACAGTTTCAGTTCTTTAATTTCGAGTTAATTTTTATGGACTATATAAGATTAGGGTTTAATTTCATTTTTTTGTATGCAGCTATGCAGGTTTTATAACCCTCTTTATGAAAGAAATGATCATCCCCAGTGATCTTCAAAAGTTAAAGGATTATACCTGCCTGAGTATATTTTTGAGTGTTCTTCTGGGTTTCATTGACTCATTTATCTATCTTTATGCCAGAATCATGTGGTTTGTATGACAATAACTTGTTAATGTATTTTGAAATCAGCAATAGCATTCATCAAACTTCATTCTGCTTTCTTGAGAGTCTATTAGCTATTTGAGCTCTTGCATGGTTCTCATGAATTTCAGATTTATTTTTATTTCTGAGAAAAATGTCATTGGAATTGTGATAAGGATTACACTATCTGTATGCTTTGGATGTGTATATGTGCCTGTGGTAAACATGTATGTTTGTGTGTGTGCAGGTTCTTGTGTGTGCATGCATGTGTATAAGTTGGGTGTCTTTCTCACTTGCCCTGCACCTCATTATTTGAGAAGGGGGCTCTTGCTGAAACTAGAGTTCACCAATTTGGTTGACTAACTAAACAGTGAGCTCCAGGGATTCTCTGTGTCTGCTTTCCCAGTGCCTGGGATTCCAGTAATGTACCACCACAACTGACATTTTTACTAAGTCATTCTTCAAGTATATTTCTCTTTTAATATTTTTATTTCTATTTACTAATTTGAGAGAGATATATAGAAATAGACAGGTAGAAAGAGAGTGGATGTGCCAGGACCTCTAGTCACTGGAAACAAACTCCAGATGTGTGCAGCCCTTGTGCATCTGGCTTACATGGGTCCTGGGGAGTCAAATCTGGGTCCTTTGGCTTTGTAGGCAAGCACCTTAACTGCTTAGCCATCTCTACAGCCCCAATATATTTCTTTAGATAGTTCAAGCATTTAAACACTATCAGTCATTCCAATCCACTAGCATGGGATGTCTATCCATTTAATTGTATTTTCATCAAAATTTTATAGTTTTCAGCATGTGGTCTTTCATTTCTTATGTTTTATTTTTTTCTAAATATAATATTTTAATGCTGTCATGAACAAAATTAATTTCTAAACTTATTTTTAGAATAGGTAGTTATTTATGCATACTTATATTTGTATGTTGATTATCACTACAACTTCACTGAGATTGTTTATTAGTTCTAACAGCTATGTGCATGTGTGAGTACATGTGTATGTGTAGTTTTTAGAGTTTCCCACATAAAGGATCATGTCCTCTGAAAAAGATCATATTTTTATTTTTCCCTTTTGATGTGGATGCCTCATTTTCTTGTTTGATGGCTCTTGCTAGGACTTCCAGTGCTCTATAGAAGAACCACATTGGAAGTGCACATTGTTGCCTTTTACTAGATCACAGAAAAATCTTACGGGTTCCCAATAATTATGATATTCCTTATGGGTTTTTAATAAATAGCTATTGAGCACATTTCTTTCCATACCTATCTTGATAAGAGTTTTATCACAAAATATTGGAGTTTGCCAACTCTTCATTTAATGAGATGATTATATTGTTCTTTACTTTCATTCTAATTAGGCATATCACCCTGAGTGATTTGCATGTGCAAATAAGCTTCCATCCCTGAGATAAATCTTACTTGCTCATAGTATAGAATCTTTTTGATGAGAGATTGAATTTGGTTGTTAGTATTTATTGAAGATATGCCATCTATAGATATCACATATATTGCCCGGCAGTTTTTTTCTTGCACTGGTCCTTGTCTGTCTTTGGTATTGGAATGATTCTGGCTTCATTCAATCACTTTAAATATACTCCTACTATTTTAAGGAAGTTAAGAACTATGTTAATTGTTATTTGTTCGAATTCAGTCATGCAGCCACCTGGTCTGGGCTTTTCTTCTGAGGAGGCTTTATAATTTCTATGTCGATTTCCTTATCTGTCATTGGTCTGTTTCTTTTCTTAGTTCATTTTTGGTCAGTTTTATGTTTCTTGGAATGTATTTCCTCAGTTATCCAATTTACTGGCATATAATTGCTTATGATAACCCCTTGTGATTATTTTTTTCCAAGGCTCCCTGTGTACTGCCACTTTCATTTATGATTTTATTTAAAGCTTATCTTTTCTTATTAGTTAATATAGCTACAAATTTGTCACTTTTGTCTATTTTATTCAGAACCACTGTCCTGTAGCAATCTAAAGCTATGGCATGGTGTTTCCTCACACCTATTGCTTATGATCTGGACATTATCTTCTCTTTTTGGGTTGTTGGATTGATTTTCTATGGAGATACTCAAAGGTCAGCTTCATTGTGGAGCTCCATCTAATTCTCTCCAGTGAATAAATTTTTTCTTCTGAGCCATAGAGAGATGCTTTTGTGATTCCATTTGATGCTAATTCTGTAACTGACTGTATCTCACTTGAACTTCCACTAGATGGTGAGTGACCTGTCTATCAGAATTACTTCCTGTCCCTTCCTTTTATCTTCCCTGTTTACATATAAGGAGAAATTTTGCCATTGCATTGCAGTGCTGAAGTCAGTTTCAGGAAAAATATATATTAAGAACCTGGGTTTAAGAAGCTCAACTGTTTTGGGAAAGAGAGTTATGCATAAGGAAATAATAATATGATGTGATGGTACTAAGGTAGATATTGATTTGAGTTTTATCATCTATTATAGTAAAGTACTTCATCTCTATAATGGAGCTAACTACAGAAAAAGAAATAATTTACCACTATAAAGCTTTCCTTTTCATCTTGCCAATAACTGTTTGTGAGTTTAAAAAGAACTATTTTCTCTTTCGGGTATGGTTCCATTCTTGTTTGGTGATACCTTTTAATTCCCTTTTTATTTCCTATTTCATTCAGAGTTTCCTTTGTGTTCTGATTAGCCAAGCTCTACTCTTCAAGGTTAACCTCCATTAGCCTTCCTGGCCCACTCTTACCAGTCTTAACACTGTTGCAGATAAAGTCTCTTCACCTTTTAGTTTACCTTGTCTTGACAATAACTTTATGTGTTTTAGTGAATGTCTAATCTTTCCAATGCTTTGAAGAGAAATACAGAAGCTAAATACCTACTATTTCTTTAGACATAACCATATCTGAAATAACTAGAATTTAAAATTTTTAGAGGATGAAAGAATGATAATGAAACTGTTATTATGAATTAATATTAGAATGTATTGCATGCAGCATAAAAACTTAGAGCACCTAAGCTATTGTAAACTCCATGGTTCTACAGGAAAAAAAAAAAGTGCACATTCTCTGTCTCTCTCTTCTATCTTTCTCTGCTTGAAGATAGATTTTTTTTTTAATAAAAGGGGAGATTGGAGAGATGTCTCAGTGGCTAAGGCATTTTCCTTGCAAAGCTTAGCAGCCTGAGTTTGATCCTCCAGTACCAACATAGAGCCAGACGTACAGTGATACATGTATCTGGAGTCCGTTTGATGCAGCAGCTGGCAGCCCTAACATTCTCATTTTCTCTTTCCCTCTGTCTCACTTTCTGTCTCTGCTTAAAAATGTAAAAATAAAGAAAGAATGGGCTGGAGAGATTTCTTAGTGGCTAAAGCATTTGCCTGCAAAGCCAAAGGATTATGATTCGATTTTCCAGGACCCAGGTAAGCCAGATGCACAAGGGGGCACTTGCATCTGGAGTTCGTTTGCAGTGGCTGGGACCCTGGAAAGCCCATTCCCCCCACCCCTCTCTTTCTTCCTCTCTCATTCTCTATCTCAAACAAAATAAAAATATATTTTAAAATAATAAATAAGAAACAGTAGTTGAACTAGAGGTGCTGATTTACGATGTTATTTTATAATTATTTCAATACGGGTTTGTTAGTGTTATTTAAATTTCTCACACCCCAACCCCAATGTCAATGTCATCCTATGCTTTCTCAGCCTCTGTGGCTGGATGATCAAGCCTATTGACTGTCTACTTCTCTTTTCTCAGAAATTTACCTGCTAAACTATAAGGCCTGATTCTTACAAGGCCTATAAGTCAAATCTGAGAACTTTTTTGCTCAAATGTAGTCATTACACAAATGTTTAGGAGGCAAAGGATGATGCTCAGTTATGATCCCATAGTAATCCTCTTAACCTAAGTTCTGAGACAATGCCAGTCTGTGGGGGAGAGGGTTACAGGCTGGTCACTGTCATGCATCAGCTTAATAAGAAAAGCAAGGCCTCAGACACTCTAGGTATGTAAATTCCAATCTTGGCAAATGAATATTGGAAGATAGGCATAAATCTCTTGAGTCAAACTTTATAAGAGTCAAATTCTTTGTTTCCCAAGGAATTCAACTGAAATGAGCTGGGACAGTATGAGAACGTTGTTGCAGCATTGTAAGACTATAGAAATCAATCACATACCCAAAGCAAGATACAGATGGGGCTTCTGTTCTCATCATGCCTCCTTCTGAATTTTACTTTCATGAGGCTGGCTCCATGGCCACAGACACTGTGAGGACTCAGGCCTTTAACTTTTTTTAATGACAACTTCCATAGTTATAAACAATAAACCACGATAATTCCTCCCCTCCCCCACTTTCCCCTTCACAAATCTACCCTCCATCATATCCCTTCCCCCTCTCAATTATTCTCTTTTATTTTGATGTCATCATTCTTTTCCTCCTATTATGAGGGTCTTGTGTAGGTATACCAGGCACTGTGACTTCTTGGACATACAAGCCATTTTGTGTCTGGAAGGTTGCACTGTAAGCAGTCCTACCCTTCCTTGATCTCTTACATTCTTTCTGCCACCTATTCCTTCCACAATGGACCCTAAGCCTTGGAAGGTGTGATAGATATGTCTCAGTGTTTAACATTCCTCCATCACTTCTTCTCAGCACTATAATGCCTTTCGAGTCATCCTAGTAGTCACCATCATCTGAAAAGAGAAGCTTTGCTGACCAAATGAGAGTAGAATTAATATATAAGTATGAATGTTAAGAAATGTGCTTACTTGGCAGTGTGGTAAACATATGTGCATTCAGCCAAGCAACAGTAGGTATTATTCATCTAGGGCTTACAACCTTCCCTGCCATAGGCTTTCGACTAGGTTTTCAGTACCAGGAACATATTCCCTCCCCGGGATCAGGCCTCCATCCAATTAGAGAGCAAGTTTCCTGTATTACCTTCACTTCCATAGTCTCTTTCCTTGAATCCCTTTCAAAAAAAAAAAAATGAGCAAGGAAAAAAGAAGGGCCTTCCCAGATAAAGGTTCTGATTGGTTTGGCTTAAGAGACATGACCAGTTCTGGGGCCAAGATGATACAACAGCATACAGTCACTCTGGAGAGGAGTTTCCCAACAGTTTCCTCGGGAAAAAAAAAAAAAAAACAAAACTGTACATGATAAAACACTGACCCTTCACTATGTATGGGAAAGAAAAGAGTTGACTTGTTTAGGCCAAAAGATACTGTTACACTGAAGGATAAAACCAACCACAAACAAAAAGCTTTATAATGGCTAGATTCTTTTCCTGTCTTATAGTTAGCCCCATTATAGAGATGACATTTTTTTTTCTTAGATAATAAAACTGAAATCACTAACTGCCATACCTCCATCACATTACATTGTAATTTCCTATGCACAAGACTCTTTCCCAAGACAGTAGAGCTCTTTAAACTCAGAACCTCATTCTACTCCTGAGGCCAGCTCCAGCATCAGAATTCAGTAGAAATATTTCCCAAGATGTATAAAGAGGAAAGGGGCAAAGAGAAGAGCTCCTTGTAGGCAAGTTTCTATCCATCCAGTGAAAGGCCAAGCATGATGCAAACAAGTCCAGCTCGAGGCAGAGGAATGAACACCAGATTACAAAAGCATCTCTCTGTGGCTCAGAAGAAATAATGTGTTATTGAGGAAAATTATATCAAGTTTCACAAGGAAACCAAACCTTGTGCATTCCCTTAGAAACTCAATCCAGCAACCCCAGAGGAGAAGGTGATATTTAGATTATAAACAACAGGCTAAAGAGACTACTTGGCCATAGTTTTGAATTGCTAAAGGGAAGTTGTCCTTTGTGACATAAAATACAGTGAATTCACCATGATAAAAATATCGATTTTTTTTTTTTTTTTTGGTGTTTTGAGGTAGGGTCTCACTCTAATCTGGGTGATCAAAATTTCCCTATGTAGTCTTAGGTTTGCCTTGAACTCACAGCAACCCTTCTACCTCTGCCCCTGAGTGCTGGGATTGAAGCGTGCACCACCAGGCCTAGCTCTGAGGGTATTTTTTTTTATATAAGAAGCAATCTTTTAATCCATAATTAGGAGTTAGATTTAAAATATTCCTTGGAATAAAAACAAAGCAGTTTGTAGTGAGGAGTTAATGATCAGTGACTCTGCTTTTGCTAGAGGCTGGCTGTGGTAGAAGAAAAGACATAAAATGGAAGTGTCAGATGCTGCAGATCAGAGACCACTAAGGACTTGCTTATATCCTCCTCACACTTAGGAAAGCCAACAAAGCTAGACCAGTGCTAGGCTAATGGCTCTTGCATCTTCAACTGGCCTGGGAACTCACAGGAAGGTTCCTCTGAATATCTGAGAAGCTTGTGTTACAAGTTAAAGTAAGCAAATGCTGGCAAGTATCCTGACTCAGATTTAATACAATTTAGTTTTAAAATAAAAAGCTTAGGTAGGGGTGGGGCTTTGCATTAAATCTTAAGTCCTATTGTATCAGACATTTAATGAAGATCAAATAGGGTCATTAAAAGTAAGGACATGATTCGATTTGGTATATGTTTTATCACAATGCTGTATAACAAATTTATGGACTTAAAAAGAGCTTTCATCCTTGGTCACAGCAAACAATGTGATGGTGAATTTTATGCTTTATTTTGCCTAAGCCATGATGGCCAGGTGTTTAGTCTAACACCAGTCTAGATATCACAGCAAAGACGTTTATGTCTTTGTTTTTCTGATGTGATTAACACATATTTCAATAAATTTTAAGTAAAGCAGATAGGATTTCATAATGTGAGTGGACCTCATCAAAGTTGTTGAATGTACTAAGAACAAGCACTTATATTTTCTGAAGAATTCTACATGAAGATTTCAACTTAGAAATGTTACTTGAGGGCTGGAGAAATAGCTTAGCAGTTAAAGGCACTTCCTTACAAAGCCTAACAACTCAGGTTTAGTTTCCCAGTACACACATAAAGCCAGATGCACAAAGTGGCATATGCATCTGGAGTTCTAGCTCTCTCTCCTCCCCTCTCTCTTTCATAAGTAAACATTTTAAAAAAGAAACCTTGCCTGAATTTCCTCTCTGCTAGCTCACCATGCCAACATCATATTGTTAAGCTTCCAAAATTGCACGAGCCAGTTTCTTAAAATTCCTGTGTATGCACACATACAATATATATTATACATACATATGTGTGTGTCATATATTCATACCTGGCTAACACATAGGATTAGGTGAACAATTCTGTGAATCTCAGTTAAATTCCCCATGTACTGTACCTGACATTCTATTGGTCTCCATCAGGCTCTCTCATGGTCATGGGTGGCCAATGCCTGTGGCTTGTCTCTTCTCCAACAAGCTAGCTAAGGCTTTTTCTAAGGATGAACAGGCATGTCTCACAGAGAAGGGGAAAACACAAGCAAGGCAATAGATTCCCTCCTGAGAAACTAGCACTCATCATTTCCACCACAGTCGCCAAGACCCATTCAGATCTGCAGATTAACTATAGAATCCACTCTTAAAAGTTTATTTATTTATTTATTTTTATGAGAGAAGGAGAGAAAGGGAAAGAGAGTGAGAGAATTGCCATGCCAGGGCCTCTAGCCATTGAAAATGAACTCCAGCTCATGCACTGCCTTGTGAATCTGTCTTACATGGGACCTGGAGATTTGAACCCAGGTCATTAGGCTTCATAGGCAAGTGCCTTAATCATTAAGCCATCTTTCTAGCCCGACTCCACTCTTTAATGAGAAGGGTGCCAGAGTTACATTGAAAAAGGTACAGATGCATACAGGACATGGACTGGAACAATTGATGAAGTCAACCTAACACCTTTATGAAACAGGCCAATGGAATCTTGTCCACAGTGCAGTTATGATGAATGCAACCTAGCCTAATGGCTACTGACCCTCTAATTAACTAGGGCCTATGACCATCATCTGAGTTTTTCTTAAGTAACATTATTTTTCAGTCAGGCTATTAGAACAGGAGTAAATACTAACCAGTCCAAGTGTCCTTAATATCATATGTTGATTTTGAAATTCTATGTGTTAAGACAGCATATGGCAGTTAATTAAGTGTGGCTATATTCATTATAGACTTTATTACATAAGACCAGGGAAATGCTAACTACTTTCATGGGACTAAAGAAACAAAAGAAAGAGGAACAAGTCAAAAAAGCAGAGTTGAAGCTTAGAGGCATTTTGTCCTAGAAACAAATGCTAGGATGAGTGTTTCTGTGGGCAGTTCTGTATACCTAGGATTTGGAGATGGAGAGGGAGCAGAGGAAGATGATGTGTAGTGTAAAAAACATGGCACCGGGCTGGAGAGATGCCTTAGCGGTTAAGCGCTTGCCTGTGAAGCCGAAGGACCCCGGTTCGAGGCTCGGTTCCCCAGGTCCCACGTTAGCCAGATGCACAAGGGGGCGCATGCGTCTGGAGTTCGTTTGCAGAGGCTGGAAGCCCTGGCGCGCCCATTCTTTCTCTCTCCCTCTATCTGTCTTTCTCTCTGTGTCTGTCGCTCTCAAATAAATAAATAATAAATGAACAAAAAAATATTTTAAAAAAAAACATGGCACCAACACCTAGAGCAAGAGAGAAAAATGAAAAATCCTTGGAAGATGCATGAAAGGAAGAAAGTCTCTGTAGGTATAAGTAAAAGTATATTAAATGCAGATATGTTTTATGTTTTGACTTGTTTTGAATGTATTTCTTTCCTTTCTCCTCTTTCATAGAAAAGACAAGTGATGAGAGAACAAACAGGGCATAACACAAGTCAAGGAGGAGGGGACAGGGCTTCTCTGCAAATTGTTCCACAGTGCCCACCAAGAAGATAGAGTTTGGGGGTCATTTGGGAGTGATTGAGCCACATGGGTGCAGAGCAACATCAGAAGTCTAGTCAACTTGTGAGCTTGCCATCACATGAGATAAGTCAAACAAAGCCATTCCTCCTGTGATTGTCACAGCCAAGACTTCCTCTGCAATGGCAGGAGGCTTTGTGTTAAGGCTTTGAATACCATTGCCCTCACTGGTGTTATGATGGAAATCCCTACCTACTGTCCCAAGAATAAGGTCAAAAGTTAAAAATGTGCCCAGGATGGGACCGCCTGCTCATAGCATGCTCACTCTTCCAATTGCTCAGAACATCAGGGAAGCAGAGTGACATTTGTTAAACATCAGCAGGGTTTCTAACAGAGTCCTAGTCGTTGTGAATACTCAGGTCCCAACTCTGAGAAGCCTTCAAGGTTGAAAGCAAAAGGTAGGCAGGCTCTGGGCAACTGCTGTTGCTATAGTCAGACTGAACCTTCATGGTCACAGTGAAGAGAGGAAACCCGCTTTAGAGGAGAGTGCTGGGAAACTGCAGCAGCAGCAGAGAGCCCTAGGTGGCCACTTTTCCACTGCATGTAACTACCTTACCTCTGGCTGCATAACTGGATGTGAAGGTCGCCACAACTCTGGCAAAATAAAAGGTTACAGAATATAAAATGACTAAAAAAATCAAAATCAAATGTATAATGCATTTTAGGTGTTTCCAGCAGCACTCATCCATGTTGTATAGTGTGACTTCACTGTAGCTTAGCTCTAAACACGCTATGTGGGCATTGTTTTCTTGCACATGCAATCTGCCACACGTCAGTGTCCACTGCCTGAAACACGTCAGTTCAGACTTAGCACTGCTGTATATTATCAACTGTAGCGCTTTTACTGGAAATACTGAGCTTTTTGCTTACATAGAACCATAATGGTTTAGTTATGGAAATAAAGACTTTTAATAATTTTGTGCTATTATTTCTCAGCCTATAGGCATCAGATTAACATATCTTTGGATTTTATTGTGTCAGAATGTTTGATTTCAAAGCTGGTATGTGAGTTGCTAATTTGAAAAAAAATACTAACTCCTAAAAAAATACTGCTAAATAAATTTTTACTGGGGATTAGGACAGAATTTCCAATAATTTCTAAATGGCCCTAAACAACCTTCTACTATGTTGTACTACATCTTCATATGTCAGTATGCTCCCCCAATTGATAACTATAAAATCAAACTATCAATCAACTCTGAAAAAAATGTTGGAAATGTTCTGTGTTCCATGTTATCAAACACCCAGCCAAGATTTAATTTTTTATATAAAGTAAACAAGCTCAGCTCATTAGTATGCATTTATCTTTTGTTTGTTTTTGTTTTTCAAGGTAGGGTCTCACTCTTGCCCAGGGTGATATGGAATTCACTATGGAGTCACAGAGTCACATGGTGACCCTCCTACCTCTGCCTCCCAAGTGCTGTGATTAAAGGCGTGTACTACCATACCCAGCTACATTTATCTTTCATAAGTGAGAAAATCATATTCATACCAAGTAATCTGATGTTTTAAAAAATATTTTATTTATTTATTTTCAAGCAGATACAGAAGGAGAGAGAGAGTGTGTGTGTGTATGTGTGTGTGTGTGTGTGTGTATAGACTCACCAGGGCCTTTAGCCACTACAAACAAACTCTAGACACATGTGCCATTTTGTGCATCTGACTTACATGGGTACAGGTCATTACGCTTTGAAGGCAAACACCTTACCAACTCAGTAATCTCTCCAACACCCCCCAAATAATTGTTTTAAAGTACATTTCTTTGTTATTTGTTGTCACCAAGTATTTCATTGGTATACCTATTTTATATAGCTAAATACTCAGGGTCATAGAAATGTGGCTCATAGAAAAGGGGTTAGTGGTGGACAAAATATCTAAGAATCCTTGCCCCCGACAACCTAGAAATGGTAAAGCATTTTTCTAGAATAGAAACTATGAAAGAGATTGGAAAGCAATGATGTTAGAAGGTGGTAAGAGCCACAATCCACCCTCACAGCATCTTTGCATTCACAGCCATTAGGAAAGCTACAGAGCTAACAGTTATAGAGCAAGACCAAGGCAGGTAGAGGAAAATTTAGGCCATATAAAGTCAAAAAAGTTTAGGCAAGAAAGCTCAAGGAAGGGGAAATGATTTGTAAACATATATCCAGTACTACAGACACTGAGCAAGTCAATACAAATGTTCATTCTGCTGCTTATTAGATACTATTTAATCTCATTTGTGTGTGTGCGTGTGTGTGTGTACATGTACCATGTACAGTGGTGTGGATTGGACCTAGGGTCTCACTCAGGCTAGGCAACCACTAAGCCACTGAGGTACCACAACCCTATCTACTTTATCTCTCTGAGTGTTGTGTTTTCCTTACTAAAAAGAAAATAATTCCTTTTTTATTTTCTTTTTGGTTTCTTGAGGCAGGGTTTTATTCTACCTCAATCTGACCTGGATATCACTATATAGTCTCAGGCTGGCTGTGACAAGCGCCTAAGCTAGAGAAGGATATAAGTGACTCCATCCTGTGAACTTGTACAAGGAAGTTCAGCTTAGCTGGTACCTTAGGATATGGTCTCACCTGCACTTGAACTTTATGCTTGACTTGCTTTAACACAATGGGTCACCACAAGAAAAGATGTTTTTTCTCACTGTTGCTAAATGAAATTTTTAGCTTCTGGATTAACTGCTGCTTGCTTGCAGTCTCAGGAGAGAGAAAATGCAAGGAAGGGAGTTTCCAGGAAAGTTCCTGTTTTTATCTAAAATCAACTGAAATTAACTCTTGTTTTTGTAAGACTATGATTACTAAACTTCTGAACTGTAAAACTAAGATGTGAAATCTTATGATTTTTCTCCTATAAAAGAAGCCCTTAAATACAGCTTGGCGTTGCATTCAGGCTTCCAAATCTTGAGTGTAGTTGCCGGCCAGACAATCAAGATTCCTTCCTACTAATTGATTTCCAAGTGGTCTTCCCTGGTAGTCCTCACCATAACATTGCCTTGAACTCACAGTGATTCACCTACCTCTGCCTGCCAAGTGCCTGGATTAAAGGTATGTACCACTACGTCTGGCGAAAATAATTCTAATTTATGAGAATCAAAGGACAGAAGACCTATGGATATCCCTAATAAACTATCTATGTAGGTGTTCAAATGCTAGTATCTGTAATTGGCATTATCTTCATCATTGATAAATGGGATTCTGGTCCATACATTTGTATGGCCATTAAAAGCTAAGCAAACTCTGTTGTAACTGCAGCCACTACTAAGGAACCTGTAGCAGTCTAGATCTGTCAAAAAGAAAATTACAAAAACATGACTCAAAGAGACCTGCCCTCCCTCCAAAGCTGATAAGAAAAATGAAAAACAGGCTATATCCTTAGCAGAATGTCCCTTTTACTGCCTTGAAACTAAATATTCATTCCTGCCAACTCTCAAAGCTATTCTGAGACAAAGCAGAGATCACAGTTTATCTCTTGGGCTTTTAATATCCCCCATTTGTATGGATTGAAATATTGAGGTGTGCAGAAATATAAAGCAGCTTGCACCAACCCAACGTCTGCTGCAAACACCCAGCCCTCTGCTAGCCAAGAGGAGGCCATTTCAGAAAGCACAAGTTCAGAAAGCACAGACAAAATATAAAATATTAAACAAATAAAGACCAAGTAGGGAAAACGAAATGATTGCATTCTGAGAAATATTTTTAAAATAAGAGATAAGTTCTGAGAATGAAGCATGTTGGGAAAATAAGACAAATGCTGAAATAAATATGAAAAGAAGATAAATTTCCTCTTACAGAAGCATAGAAAGTCAAACTGTAAAATGTTAGACCTTAGTTGAAGGAAAGGTAAAACTGGGAGTGTAAGATAAACACCATGGGGCAATAAATCACAGAGATCCACTTGGGAGAATTACTGTGAATAAAATGCATCACAAAGCAAGCTCACAGGAAGAAGACAAATGCAATATGACTAACAAATACAGATACCCAACCAGGGCTGAAGCCACTCCCGAAGATAAATAAATACCCAGTGCTGAGCTGACCGTCCTGTCCTGGCCTTCTGCAGGGAGCCCCATTTACATGTTTCCCTGAACTCTTCCTTTTGAGTTGTTCTATTCATGTAGAAGTGGAGGTCACCTCTCCCTCACCTGATAGTGGCTCTCCTTTACCTTGTAAGTGACAGCTGGCACAATCCCCTCAGGAGACACAGTACTCTCCTTCTGTCGCTAATAACTTCTCCTTCTGTAAAAGCCAGAGCCTTGTTTCTATCCTCAAATCCAGGTACTGTGATGTGGAGATGAACCCCTCCAAATAGGCCACAGTATCACTTTGCAACTGGTCTGCCTGCCCTAAGACACTCTGTCCCTGCCCTCCCCACACACCCTCCCCCAGTAGGATCTTCACCAGAATGCCACAGGTTCAGTTGTAGAGCAAGAAGGAGGGACAGCAGATTTCTTAGTGAAATCCAGGAAGACTGTGGAATCAGATGTACTGAGACTTGTACTGAGTCAATGATAGAAGATCTCATTTCAGAAACAGAATGGTATTTACTATGCTGACATCATCAGAAAACACATGTGAGAAAGACCCAATTGTTCTTAGGGTTCAAAAATGATAGCCCATGCAGCAAGAATCATTCAATACAGTGGTAACTATCCCGAATGGAGGTACTGGATTCTTACAGACTATGAGCTTACCTCAACTGAAAAGGTCAGAACCACACAAATCAGGTTGAAGAGAAGAGCCTACTCTCCAGGAGCTGAAATAAGCCCTGTAACTAAAGGAATAGGGTAACCATTTTACCTAACATCTGTTCCTGCAGTACAAATACACCATTCTTTTCAGTCCAGAGAGGGTTTAAACCCTGGACACTGAATACAAATAACAGTAGGATAAGGTTCTGTTTTGACAGGTCTGAAGAGGTTTAGACCCCTTCAAGGTCTTGCAAAGTCATACCAACCACTTTGTGGAACCTAGTTAAAGACTGGGAGGACTTGATCTCTCCCAGCCAATCTAATTCCTCTGGAAAAAGAAATGTTCATACTTATGCTTCATCAAGAGGACCCTTGTAGCTAAAAATACCTCATGCAAATGAATTCTCCTTGAGAGAAGATAATGCACAACCAAACAATCAGTGGGGGAGTAAATTGAGTTAACACATCAATGGAGAGCTAGGCAATTGCCTCTCTCCTAGCCCTCACCATGGGGTCCTCAAACCAGCAGTGCCATGTTCACCTGCAGGCTTATGAAAGCAGAATATTGAAGTCTATTCTAGACTACAAATCAGATTCCACATTTGAAATAAAAGCCTCAAGTAATTCATGTGCAGATTGATATTGTAGAAGCATTGGTTTAAAATAATTTGAAGGAGGGACTGGAGAGATGGTCCACTAACTAAAAATGCTAGGTTGCCAAACCTCCTGGCCCAGAGTCCAATTCCCCAACACCCATGTAAAGCTGAATGCAAAGTGGCACATGCATCTGAGAGACCCAGCAGCCTAGATAATGGGAGGCAGAGCCAGGAGAATCCAGAGCTCACTATATAGCTAGTCTAGTGTCCATTCACAGTCTGGCAGTTAATTTACAGTAGAAAAGGACCATGTCTCAAAGAAGGGGGGTACAGACTCCTCAAAGTTACTTTTGACTTCCACATTTGTAGTATGTCGCATGTACCCAGAAATATATGCACATATATCAATAAAAAATAAATAATTTTTAAATAAAAATAATTTGGAGGGGACAGTTCTTGTCATTGATAGAGAAGGCAGATTCCACTTGGCACTGCTGCTCCAAATTATGAGTTTTAGTACCTACCTGCCAAGCTATCCTTTTAAACCCTCTTTCTGAGCACATGCATCCAACTGCCTACATTAATTTGTCCATTTAATGTCAGTAGTCTCTTAGATACCTAAACTAGGAGAAAAATTGGGTCCACAAACAGATTTCAAAGTGGTGAATGGAAACATAAATCAGACCTGAGATAATAATACTGAAGTTGTTGTTTGTTTATCTGTATTTTTTGCATGCCTCAAACCCCATGGACTTGTGGGGTTTTTTGTCACTTTAAATTTCTGATATTTCTCTACTCTATTACCCTATTTCCTTTTTTTATTAGTTATTTGCAGGGAGGGAGGGAGAGACAGCAAAGGACAGATAGAGAGAATGGGCACTCCAGGGCCTCCTGCCACTATAAATAAACTGCATATATATGTGCCACCATGCATCTATGGTTTTACATGGGTACTAGGGAATCCAACCTAGGCCTTCAAGATATGCAAGCAAGTACCTTTAATCCCTGAGTCATCTCTCTAGCCGCTACTAACCTATTTCTTGGGAACAAATTTACATGCATAGCTGAGTGCTCTCCTGGCTACTTCTGTTATGTGATGTGAAGAGTCAGACAACAATACTTGTCATTACATGGTCATTCATTTCAGTGTCTACATCAAAAGTCCAGAAAATGTTTCTCTCAATTCTTTTCTTGGGAAAGGCATGCTAACTCCATGACCCAGTTTCATTTGTTTTGCAAAACTAAGACAGTTCCAGTGGCTCAGTCTCCAAGTGTTGTGGGATCACAGTGCATCATGCCTGGGGAGATCGCTAAGGGTCTCACACAAAGGTGTACCATTATCAGACAGTATTATAATCCTATTGGCCCTCAATTAAAATAAGTGGCCTTTTAACATGCAGTAACAGCTGTTCCCAGCAGCATCTCCTTGCAATACATTTGTCTTCTCCATTTTCTGTTTTCTCTGCAGTCTTTTAATCTTCATTTAATCTGTGTTTCACACTCACTATTGTGAAATCCGTAGGAATCTCAAATACAAAATATCCAATTCAAGGTGGTATAAAAAAAAAAAAAAAAGAACAGAAAAGCACAAGAAGCAAGAGGGTGCCATAGGCATTCTCTCACATCCAGACCCCAGAGGCTCTTTTCCCTAAGAACATTTTGCAGCAGTCACTTTATGGTGCCTTCCTGTGGTGTAGTCAAGCTCCAAGGTTCCACACTTGGGTCCTATAATAGCCAATGACACACAGCAAAAGACAATACAATATGTCAGCTACATAGGTCTACCACTAGCGAAAAACCTAAATGCATCCCACTAAGAAGAGAAGATCATCACATGTATTTTCCATGGCATATTCTATTATGTAAAATAATTCATGTCTGAGAAATAATTCATACTGTGATTCATAAGAAATTATATATACATATATGTATGTACATATATATGTAAATATATATAAACATACATACATACATATGTCTCTGCCCTCTTCCTGACATGCCACTTATAAAATGTCTGGAATTTCTGAAGTGATATATGTCATTTTGTATGGTAATGATATAAGTGATGGCTGGTGCTCTTGGTCAGCTTCAAGATGGGGGGCTGGTTGCCAGGGGAACCAACAATGTAATAAGAGGGTTGGAATTTTCAGCCCTCTGAACCTGGAGCATGCAGGGGCTAAAGGCCTATGATTTAATCAATCATGCCTACATGATGAAGCTTCTGTAAACAAAGCCCCAAAAGGCAGGACTTCGAGAGCATTCTGGCTGCTGACCCTGTGGAGGTGCTTAGAGGGTTGTGCCCTGGGGGACCTGGAAGCTGCATACACTCTGCTATACCTTGCTCTTCCATCTTGCTATTCATGTGTATCCTTGTAATTTCTTTTATAATAAGCTATTAAGTGTAAGGGAAAGTACCTTCCTGCCTTTTGTGAATCATTTCAGCAAATAGCAGACCCTGGTCTTTATGGTAAAATGTATAGTGGGGTGATGGGCCCCTCCAATTTATAACCAATCAGTTAGTAGAGAAGTAAAGACTAGTGAGTGGCATCTGAAGTAAAGTATAGATTTATGGGACTAAATTCCTAGCCTGTGTGAGTGACTCTACTCTAAGCAGACATTCCTAGAATTGAGTTTAACTTCAGAACAGTCTGTTGGAATCCACTGGAAAATTGCTTGGAGCATGGGACAAACAGAAGTTAAGCATGGACAGGTTATGGCGATAAAATAGGAAACACTGACTTACTTGTGTTTTTCTATTATTGCAGTGTCAAATATAGAAAGAAAAAAAAACATGAATAAGTTAACATTGTAGCTGCTTTTCTCAAAAGTCTTTCCTCTTCCTTTCAGTTGATAAACCTGCCTCCTGTTTCTCTAAAAACTATCAGAGAAATTGTCTCAAACCTTGGCCTACTACCCATATCTTAGCCCTTGTTTTTCCCCCATATATGAGGGAAACCACTGGTGAGTTTGTGTGGTAATAGCCAAAGGCAGCTCTTTCCCCAGGCTCCAGATACCACACCTGTCCCTACTAAAGTATACTTCCATGAAAATCCTGTACACTATTCAGTGTCTTTCCTTGTTTCCCCTCTAGCACTGGACCATTCCATTGATAGTCAGGCATATTAACAGAAACCTTTATACCCATGATGTCCTCAATCTAGTGGCTTTTTTTCTACACTTACTTATAATAATTCCCCCAAAGTATTATCTATGGTAACTGTCTTCAATATCCCAGCTCCAATAAAAATGCTCTTGTCAAGTTGGACAGCCATCATTATGAGGTTAAATCTAAGTTCCAATTTTCAGTCATAGTTTTATTTGACCTCCTGGAAGAATTTTAAGAGGTAATTGTGTTTTCCCCCTTAATATACTTTCTTCATTCGGCTACAGGTTGTTTTCCTGACTTCATTTGTAGATCTTCCTTCATTTTCAGTTTTGGCTCCTCCTCAGTTCTCTGACCTCTTAAACATTTCAGTGTTTAAATGACCCAAAGCATAATCCTTAGTCCTCCCTATTCTCTACTGATATTCATTCTCTTAATGATCTCGTCTCTTGGCCTTAAATATCATGTTCATGTGATGATGTCCAAATGTATATAGCCAGCACAGACATCTATACTTAACCATATTCAAGATATTTCAAGGTCATCTTAAGCTAAAAATGTCCCAACCTGACATCCTTCAATTCCTTCTAAAGCTGCTCTGCTCACCATCATTCCTTTTTGGATCATTGGCAGCTCCTCCTTTATTTGCTCACTTCAAAGCCAAGTTCCCATCTGGGCTTTCTCCTTTCTTCAGACCTTATAGCCAATATACCAGAATGTTTATTTGATTTCCAATCAAGCTATTGATGATGGAGCACTTTTCTTCAACTGTACTTCTCCCACCTGGATGTAAACCTTGATTCTACCTCCTAGATGACATCTACATTTTGCCCACCACTCCAAGCTGTCCCTTAAGAATGTTAGATCATGCCACTATTCTGCTCATCCTTTTAATGGCTTCAATTATTACTTAGAAACTGGGTCAATTACCATTTCCTAGACTCCATTGATGCATTTATCAAATGATGCTAATAATGGCATACACTTAATAGGAGAATTGTGAAAAATAAATGTCTGTGATTTGCTTAGAAAAGTTCCTGGGATGTCCAAATAGCTGAGACATATAACCTATCATTGTCATTTTTTGGTGGCATATTTTAAAAAAATAGGGTTGTTGATATTATGTGTCAGAAAACTAGACTTTAATATGAAGCACCTTTTTGGAGCTGACCATCTTCCAAATATTTGTTGTTGTTTTGTGTAGCAACATAAGGAATTGAGCCCGAGCCTCTCATAGACATGGCGTATCTTGAGAGTTGCATAAAATTGCTCAATTGGAGAAAAGGTAATGATAATGTTAATAGTAAAGTCAGTGGGAAAGGAGAAGTCAGTGACCACCACCAAGAAGTCAGAAGAAAATTTATCCTAGGTAGCAATGGCATTCTGTCTCTCCGGTCCATTCCCTCCTGCTCCAACTTACCACAGCTCTGCTTCATGGGAATAGCTGGTAGGCAGAATTTCTCAGCACGCTGAATTGGACACCTTCACTCTCTATCTTCTTTTGCAGCCCCTGACCCTCCATTCCTGCCCCTTCCCCAGGCCTCCCCATTGAGGCCTCTCCTGCTATACTAGGCTTGCTCCTTTTGGTGAGCTGTGTTAGTGCCACACCACCTGCAAGAGAAGCCCAGATGGAAAGGTATAAGACACCTTTGTGCTGGCAGCTGGTGACTGTTCCCTGTACATGTGGCTTCTCTGCTCCCCTAAATGGACTATTACCATGTGCCTTCTTTTTCCTTCTTATTTGAATAGCGTGACCAATGTAGTGAGAGAGACAGCAAAAGAGCCAGACCCCATTAAAATGTAACAAAAAATTAACCCACGGTTCAGAATGCTGAAGTAGCCCAAAGATGTGCTCCTCCTTTCTCATTATCTCCCTTTTCCATCCTTCTCCCCACCCCACCCCCGAATCAGTCTCTTTTTTGTAAATTTATGTGTATGTGTCATGCATGCATGTTTGGGGGTACATATGAAGAATGCAAGTGCACATATGCATACATGCATGTGGAGGCCACAGGCCAACATCAGATGTCTACTTCAGTTGCTCTGCACTTTACTCACTAATCAGCTAGTCAATGAGCCCAGCGACCCTCTTGTCTCAACAGCACTCCACAAGCCATAGCCACTAACTTTCAAATGGGTGCTGAAGATTCAAACTTGGATCCTTATGCTTGTGTGGCAAGCCCCTTTATCCACTGAACCCTCTCCCCAGACCCCAAATCAGTCTCTTCCTCTGTTTCTACCATTGGATACCCTCGATCCTCTTTTCTCCTCCATTGTCCATATTTCTACCTTTTGTACTGCTGTGAGCCATTCTTCTTTACAGCTCCCACCTCTCTTCCATCTGACTATCCAAGGTACTCCTTACGGTGTGTTTTAGGGCTGTTCATTCTCAGGTGGACCAGCCGAGAACTGAGAACACATGAAGACAGTGGGAATAAAGACCAAAGAAAATAAGAGACAGGCATTCCTCTTTAATGCAACCCATTAGCTATAGGCAACTGAAAATGAAAGAGAAGTAAAATATAGGAATTAACCTGCTGCAGAGGGGGACCAAGATAACAAAGTACACAGACAAAAGCAAGCCAGGGGAGAAACAATAACTCCACCACTCAGAGACTGAAATAGCTAATTACATACAGATCCTAAAACTCTGTGAGCCTTAACCACAAAATGGGCATATAAACACTACCTACTTCTTGGCCTTTGTGAAGATCAGATGGATGGGACATGGTTATAGAATGATCATAAAGCAATGTTATCACTTCTGAACACTCTCATGAGAACAATGCATGTATTTACTGATTGCCCAGTATCAACACATGACCTTGCATATAGTAGACAGTGAACTGAAGTGAAGTACTATTTTCCTCACATACTCTGAAACCTCCCAAACTATTTCATTCCAACAATATCCATTTCTTCTACCTTTCAAACTTAGCAGGACTAAATAAAATGTTACTAACCTATCATAAATCCCAACCTATGTGACCCTTAATAATTACTTTGCGAATGAGACAAAATGTTCTTGCTACATTACTGTCTTAAAAATATTAATATCCAAATACTACTACTCCAAAATATTGATATTAGTTATTTATAGATTGGGAGATTATGATTGATTTTAACATGTTTGTCTTTTAGAAGTTTTCAATAATGAATAAGAAATATATTCATACCTTAAAGAAATATAAAATGCAATCTTAATAATTAAGAATATTTCTGTGTGTACCTTTCTGAGCCTATCTTATGGATAATGATGCACTCCCAAGGATATGGATAAAGGTACGGACAGAAAACCTATAAGAGGCTAATGAACATGTGAATTATTTTATTTCTAGGACAGCATGCCTAAATTGTCATGCCTTCATCCTCTCAGATATTGGCACCTTTATATCACCACATAGATATTCAGTCTGGGAGTTCATATTAGTGACCAGGTAACAGAAAGCTGGAAGAAAGGAGTGACCACATTCATAATTCACAGAAATTTTCTGATGTCTTACCTCATCATCTGACAGCTACAATCCATAGGCAATTCATCTCTGCTTGTCCTTGAAAAAGTCATGTGCAACAACCATTGAGGAAAGTTTAGCCAATTGTTTAAACCAGTGTGGGATTGACAGCTAGCATAACAAGGCCGTGATGGAGGTGTGCAAAAGAAAGATAACCTGGATAGAATATGACAGCTGGTATAGGGAAGAAGGAGGTAGATTTTATGAAGAACACCACCTTTCTAAACACAGTATGTGGTTTTATGTGCTCATTGCTGTTTTGAAAGCTACAATTTCTACCAAGTATTGACTCATCCATTACCAAGTTTCCATGTACCATATGAAGAATGGGAACAGCTCCCTTATACTTGCTTGTATCTTTTCATGTGCTTAAATCTGACAACCCTCACAATGCAACTATCTTGGCCCTATTGTGTGTTGGAGATGGCTTCCATCTGCTGCTCTGGAATGATGCCTGTGTTAGGGAGGTACACTGAGGGACTCTGCTTCAGAACAGGTAAACAAAGAAAACCTCTTAAAGAGAAAGGTTACAGATTTCAAACCCTCCAGATCTTCCAACCTACATCCGAAGCAACTTCAGTATAATACTGTGGTCATAAAGGAGGTCTCCTATGGACCCAAGACCATCAGTTTGATTCAGCTATTTCATGGTAAGCCAGACTTTGGCAAAGTTTAAAAAGAGCACCAAAGATAAAGCAAAGCAATACTTGGGCTCAGGATTTACCTTGTTCCCCAGAGGCAGAATCTGTGCAAAGAAAATCCCATTCCTGAACTTTCCTTTTCTTGAACTCTGTCTCTGGAAGATATATTTTTAAACATTTTGACCAAAAAATGCACTTACTTTTTAAAGGACCATTTTAGTCTTGTAAATTGTAACAACTATCAACAAGGGATACTTAGGCAATATTCTTTGGGATCTGTGGGACTTCGCTTGCAGTTGCTAGAGGCCCTGGTATGCCTATTCTCCTCCAGTTTCTATGTCTCTCTCTCTATATCTCTGTCTCTATCTTTCTCTCTCCCTTTCCCTCTCTTATATAAATAAAAGCTTAATTTTTTTTTTAGAAGTTTTTGTTTTCTGAAACATCTTTGGAAAGGAAACATTGATTTGTTATTTGGACCTAAGATTTTTTTCCTACAAAATGCTTATGCCTAGAACATGTCTTTGTTTCACATGAGTACATGTGTGATGAATCCCATTGAGCCCATTCCCTCTACTTCTCACATTGGTTTTATGTAAAAGGTCAATAGAATCCCAGCCCTGATATTCCGTCCCTAGTAATACAAACTATAGTTATCATTTCTCTGAGGAAATGCATGCACACACATAGACACACAAGCACACACACACACCACATGATGTGGTATTTTTATTTCAAACATTTACCTAGACACACTCCATTTTCACAAATACTTGTATCATTTATTGCAGTTTGTATGACAAATTATACTTTATTATGCTCATAAAATTTCAAAGTTTGGATGAATAGATTTCCTTAGTTATCTCTCAATCTTCAAAATAAATCTTTCTTTTTTTTTTTAACAGATAAAGGCTTATTTTATTTCAATGACATGTGTGACTGACCACCAAGGCCACTATGTACAGGCATGAGGGAAGACATCAGGCTACTGGATGCTTCATATCTTCCCACCATGCCATTTTTCTTTACCAAAGTATTTTCTCATTGGCTATAAATGTATAGATCTGTTTTGTTTTATTTACCTTGCAGTAGAGGAGGGAAAATGAACCCTGACAGCAGAACTTAGCTATTCGACTTCTCCCATAGTCACAGAAAGACAAGTCACATAGAAAATGTCAAAACCCAGAGAGTGCCTAAAGTGTAAAGTCTTTTGTAACGAGATTTCACAACATAAACCACTTTGAGAAGCTTCCAGAATGGCAGACACAATAGTAAATCGACAATGCCATCTGCCAAATGGCCTGGAGAGGCTGAGAGCCATCAGACTCATTAATTATTGATGACAATCAGAGTCGATTTGACTTCATTATAGGCCAAGAAGAGGAAATCATTGAGGAACTTGTCCTTAATGGGCCTAAGTGGAATGGGGAGGCTGTGGAGAGAGAGTCCAGCTCCCCATCGCCTCTCTCTCTTTGAAAGCAGTATTGTGACCAGAATGAGATGGGGTGTCTAAATAATTTAGGCAAATGTCAATTGGTGAGAAGCCCTGAATTTCAAACACCTAATATATATCTACATAGGTCACAGTTCACTAGATAATTTATTATCATCCTCTCTTACACGGAAGGAGATTGTTTAAGCAAAAATTAGGTTCCTTTAAGAATGTCTACTCCTGTTGTTTTTTCTCTCTCTCAGTCTCTTTCTTAGGACGTGCAGCAAGGCAATAGCAGTGAGGGCCTGAGACAGGCCTTCTGAGGTAGAATGAAGGGAGCACAGGAAAACGCTGAGGCTCTCCGTCCCTTCTTTTGCCCTCTGGGCCTTTCACCCACTCCTTTCCACAGCCTCTTTTTATCAGCACACAGACATTGGAAAAGAAATGGAGCTGAGTACCATATCTGATTGGAACTGCAGGGGGTTTTCTGTAGACAGGATGCAATTATTCAACTTGGATGGCAGCCAGAGCCAGCACTCCTGTGTTCGCTGGGTTCCTTTGTATTTCTCTAGTACCTCCTTTAGCCTGGCTCATTGCAGTTCTCTCATTTGAGTGTAAGAAGAGCCTCTGCTTTCTTAGCCGCTTGTCTTTTAAACAACTCACTTCAACTAAAGTGCAATGCAACTATGATAGCCCTCGTGTGGCACAGGACATACGGGGCGTTGTAAGCAAAACACAAGGCAGTACCTACCTCATCAAAAACTCTATTCATCTCTATGAAAACACATAGACCAAACAATCACAGGCAATAAACAGCAAAATGAATAAGAAGACAAGGGGCCCCAAGCTATGTTACTGTTTTTTATAGTTAGAAAATGAAACTATGTAATCTATTCTCTGGCTACTGGAAGTATAAAGCTAGGTCTTTGATTCTGTTTATTTATTTGGGGGCATATTTATATGGTGATAAATTAATTTGGTGAGGATTAGTGTAGTTTCACCACCTGTACTCAGTGTGGAATCTGTCTATCTCTAATGATAAACCTGCTTCTTTAAAACCATAAAGTCAGGCTGGAGAGATGGCTTAGCAGTTAAGCGCTTGCCTGTAAAGCCTAAGAACCCCGGTTCCAGGCTCGATTCCCCAGGTCCCACGTTAGCCAGATGCACAAGGGGGCACACGCGTCTGGAGTTCTTTAGCAGTGGCTAGAAGCCCTGGCGCGCTCATTCTCTCTCTCTCTCTCTCTCTCTCTCTCTCTCTCTCTCTCTCTCTGTCTGTCTCTTTCTCTCTCTGTCACACTCAAATAAATAAATAAAAATGAACAAAAAAATTAAAAAAAAACATAAAGTCACCATTTTCTAGGATCCTTGTTTAATATGGCTTGATAACACCATATCCCATACAGCTTGTCTTCACTCAAGTGGACGCTTTGAGCTGCTAAGCGATCTGCATCCCTTTGGTCCTGAACCTGGTGACATTTTCCTTTTATACAGCCTGGCATATTCTTGAGCTCTTTCCTCATTAGGAACTCTTAGCAATTAAATCACAAAAAAATCTCGTCTGTTCAATTTTGAAGTGTCCTGTGCAGTTCACTGATATCTATTCTTTGAAATTATTATTTCAAAATCTTAAAACACATGGAATTAGTTGTACATTATTATTAAATTTAATAGGAAGCAAACCAAATATCAATAATAAGAAATGTCCATTCTCATTAGAGCCTGCTATGCAGCCAATGTGGTCCTTCCCCACATCTACAGTAGAAAGAAAGTGCTCCCTTACAGAGTATGTTCAGAGGACAGCTGTTGTACACCATAATACAGTACCGTTATTGTTATATATTATTGTGCTCAATTCTCCAAGAAACACTAAGTCAGATAAGACATGTTTTCATCCTGTTCTCTGGCTATAGGAAATAAAAAGTTTAAAAGTTTAGAAAAGCATAAAAGTTTCTTTGATATATCAAGGAAACCAAGGCTTAACACACTCACATGATTTCTCCAAAGCTTAGCTAGTGCAGCATCCAGTGCTTTCTCTTAAACTCCCCAGTGCTCTAAGAGATGCTAGAATCAAAAACTGAGCAAGTACCCCACTTGGGGTGCGTGCCAGTAATTGCCACCCTTGGAGGCTGAGGCAAGATGATTGCTAGTTTGAGGCCAGGTTAGGCTACTTAGTGAGACTTTGTCTCAACAAAATTTCATAAAATAAATGGAACAAATCTTACGCTAAAAGTTAACATGATACAGTGTGTAGATTTTGAATGTAATGTTGGTGACTACGTTTCCTACTCAGTCCTCACCTAGGAAAGCATCTCAGAGGTGGAGCCCTGCTGGAGGAAGTGTGTCGCCAAAGGTGGACCTTGGGGTTCAGTCCAGTCCTGCATGTTCAGAGTCAGCATGAGCTGTGGCTGTTGATTCTTTATCTGCTATGGATGTATAATGATGTAGTCCAGCTTCTTCCACCATAATGAAGCTTTCCCTGGAAGTTATAAGCCTTAAATAAATTCTTTTCTTCTATAAGCTGCTTACAGTTGGGTGTTTTGTTCCAGCAACAAGAAGGTAACTGCAATACAGTCTCATGAACACTGGTAGAAAACATGAAACTATCAGTTCAGAAACAAAGGACAATTGTTCACAGGAGAGTCATGGCTAAGGAAACAGCATTTCCCCAGTTCCCTCAACACAGTTCCTAATCATGCAGTAAACTACATTAGAAGAGTGAAACCCTAAGTTTAAGGAATGCATCTTTTAGAAGGGGAATTAAGCATGCCTATCCTTTCCTCTGAAGGCAGGTATTGTCTTTATTGAACTGAATGGTAAGAAACTCATATTCATTTCCAGAGCAATGTCTATGTGCAATAATTCTTTTAAAGGAGTCTAAAACAAGGCATCAGAATCATTGCAAAATGTGCAGTAACACAAGAGACTGGAGCAGAATTATATTACAAAACTAAGGGGAGAATGCATTATGGTCAGCTTGAGTTTAAATAATCTATGTGGTAAAACTTGTTAGTTTGGGGGCTGGGACTTAAGCCTATTTCTAATTGCATATTCTAAAATATGGGAATTGGGCTAGAAGGATAGCTTAGCAGTTAAGGCATTGGTCTGCAAAGCCAAAGGACCCAGGTTCGATTCCCCAGGACCCACATTAGCCAGATGCACAAGGGGGTGCATACATCTGGAGTTTGTTTGCAGTGGTTGAAGGCCCTAGAACACTCATTGTCTCCACCCCCATGCCTTTCTCTATTTAATAAATAAATAAATAAAAATATAAAAATAAAATTAAATATGGGAATTTAGGCTATATCTCCAAGTTCAAGGCAATATCTGGGAACCTGGAGTGTTTCAACATCCATGAAATTATGCTTCTTGTCAGACATCTCTCAGTTTCAGTGTATATATGTGGAAATAATAAACACTTACTTCACACACACATATGCTATACCCACAAATAGTAGGGGAATGTAATCTCAAACGAGTGACCATGTCCTCACATGGATCCTTTATCAGATGAGTTAAATGTCCATAGCATGAGTCAAGTTCAGAGCCAGAGAAAAGTGAACTATACTGAGTAGAAAAAGAGTCAAGGTATAAGAGACCCACAGGGTGGGAAACCAGTACCTTAGGAGCTGAAAGATGTCAAGGCAGATACTAAAGAGAACAGACTTATCTAATGGGACATTTTATTTTTACCTTACTCTAGATGTGGTGACACATGCTTTTAATCCTAGCACTTGAGAGGCCAAGGTAGGAGGATCACTGGGAGTTCGAGGCCACCCTGAGACTACATAGTGAATTCCAAGTCAGCCTGAGCTAGAATGAGACCCTACCTCTGGAGTAAAAAAAAAAAAAAAAAAAAGATATTTTTACCTCACAACTTCAGTGTGTACAAGTGGATTTGGGGAGAAGAAAAGTGCTGGGTTTCATTTCTGGTTCTCTATGGTTTACAGACAATACGAAACAGGAGTGGGGGGCAAATAATCAGGCCTCTCCAGAAAGTCATCCAATTCTCAGGATTGCTCAGCTACTGCCCACGATGCTTTGCCCCAAAGTCAACATGTTCATCTTCTAGCTGTCAGTTGCCATCTTCCACCATGCACCTTCTAGATGGGACCCACCAGCGGGAGGAACAAAAGAATCAAGGACAGGAGAAGGCTGCAGCAGAGCGTTTCTCCCTCATCTCCTGCCCCAAGTTCACTATCCCCCTTTGCCCAGGGTCACATCTCTTGATAGCCAGTTCCTTTATCCACTTCTCTGTCAGGCTTCATACTTGACCTTACAGGCTGCCAAGAGTTAAATGCCAGCACTGGTATGCTTAATCAGACTTCACCACTGGCTAAGTGTCTGACTTGGATAACTAATGAAGTCCTTTATGTGTAAAAACTGAAATAATAATAGTTTCCATATTAGAAGGCTGTGTAGGGACTAAGAAAGAAAGTCCTGAACACAGCACCAGCATGTAGAGTCATCAAACACTAGAAATTATCATTACTATTGGTGTTGCTATTGTTATTTTTCAACATCAAACATGTAGAAAAAGAAGGAAGTTTTTTTCTCAAAGGCCCATTAACTTTTAAAGCTGAAAGACCTTGCCAGAGACCCAGTAAATGTCAGTGAACATATGGCTCTCCTAAACTAGAAAAATGTCTAGAACATATCATCTTCCAAGCATATTCAGAGCATAGGTTGCAAATGTTTCAGTTGGCATGTCAAATATTAATAGTCCATGTTGAATATGTTCACTCAGTCCTGGAGACGATGTCATCTCCATATTAAGGATTAATATCATTGCTTCAATGTTTCCTCTAAGTGATCTCTTTCATATTATAGAATTTTCTATTATTAATCATTTTCTTTAACATCTTAATAATGTCATAGGAAAATCAAATTGGCCTGGTAGGATTTCCCATCAAACTATATTAACTTGGTCTAGAAAAGACCAGTTTTCTTCATAATGAGAATGCTAACAGCCATTTCAGTCTACACATTGCACAAGGCAAAAAATCTTCCAGCCCCTCTTTTTGGAGAATGTGCCTTTTTGTCATTTACAGCTAATCAGTTTCCAATGCTTATCAATTCTGCCTCTAAATTAATTTACTATGATCTGTTCTCTAAACAACTAGACAGTCCCCTGCCAACTCCCATTTAAACTACAATCATAGATTGTAGTGATGACCCCTTCCAGATCCATTAACAGTATACTCCACCCCCACAGCATTAGCATGTTACTGTATCATAGACATACCTCTGATGATGTCATTTCAAAAGCCCTCTCTATCCATGAGTATGGATTTCATGTGTCCCCTAAAATTCCTGTGTTGGAAACTTAATCCTGAAAGTCATGTGCTAATGGACTTGGAGGTACTCCGAGAGGTGATGAGGGTTAGAGGAGGTCATGGGGCTGGCTCCCATGCCACTGCTGGCTTTTTAAGAAGTGGAATAGACACATGAACTAGCATGCTTGCTCTGTCTTGCCATGGGATGCTCTTCATCATGTTGGGATGCAGTAAGGAGGTCTTCAGATTCTGAGCAAAAGTTGGCCTTATACTCTTGTACTTCCAAGCCACCAGAAACATACAATAAATAGAGGTCTAGTCATTAAAATTTACTCAGTAGTAGGAGTAGTGTTTAATAACAGAAAATGGCAATCTATTACCTGCTGAAAGTTGCACTGGGGGACACAGGTTGTTGTCTGTTAAGGGACTCTCTGTCCTGGCCAAATTATTTTTACAAACCACAAACTTAGCTTCCTGATTTTCTTTGCTAATCAAACTTGATCTCCAGCTGAGCTGAAAACTTTCTCTTTGTACATTTGTGTTGTAATTTCAAGATGTACCCTATACTTTCTCCAGGCTGCCCTGAGTACCAGGAAACTAAACCATGGGGGTTTTCTTGCTTTCTGGTTTATATTTGGGTTTAGCCATTTTCCAATGGATCAGACAGCAGGAAGAAAATCATTATAGAATTATCAATATATCTCATATTTTTATTCTAAAAGTTGAGGTGCTGTTAGGAAGCCTTCCTAACTAAGCTCTCTGGCCACTTTCTAGTAACCATAGTCTGGTAGACAATTGTTTTATTAAATTCTCTTCAGTTATGTGGTTTGAATAACTGGAACCTGTATGATCCTTGCTAAGTCCCTGGCTGATAGAATAACGGTGTTAGGAGTGGCTCTAAGAAAGTGAAACTTATTGGTGATTGAGGGTGTGCATTTGAAGGGTTCAGGCCCATCTTGAAAACAGGAAATGAGACTCTGGATACCTAACTTTAATGGTATGGATATGACTGAAATTAACCCTGTAATGATCAAACAGCTATGAGGAGAACAATGATTCTAAACCTTTAAGATCACATGACATTGCTCACAACAGGCTAAGAGAGTATACAGAAAGTTCTTCAAGTTGCAGCTTGGGTGGAGAATCTAAACACTCCAGGAAAGTTCTGAATGAGACCCTCATCTCTGCAGCTGTGGGGCACATATGCTGAGGAAAGTCACAGTGGCAATTTAACATCTCAATTGGCCAGGTGTCTTATGTCAAGATAGGGCACTGGTAGGAAGAAGTGGAATCCTGTGGTATGAGAGGGTGACGATAGACAGAAGGGCCCAGAATCTGAGAACTGGGATCACATCCATTGTCATTAGAAGCAGCTACCACTCAGCAGTCAGTACCTGACTTCTGAGCCAAACATCTCAGGCTTTCCATGAGAGAACTACTTTATAAGGCAATACTGACACCTGGGACAACTGCTGCCTCCCACCACGATTACCTTGGATTATCGCCAAGGCCGTAATGAGATATAAAGTTATAGAGCCTTACACAGAAGTTTCACCCTGTCCACAGAGAGCCTGGGGCACTTCTGCTTGTATGGCACACAAGGTAAAGAATCTGAGTATGGATTCAAGACCAAGGTCCTTTTAGACAGCCCTTGCCCTGCAACCTCTCCCTGTGGAGTTAATGCCCTATCACTCCCTCCTCTGGCTTGCTCAGCTAGGAGGTGAGGCTGACTCCCCAGTGTCACTTACCCAGAGTGATGTGGCATCCCTTGCTAGATTCCCTAAGCCCTTCCCACAAACATTTAACATTGAACTTTGCCTGATTATTCTGCCTGAATGCGCTAGACCCTGATGGCGCCCTTTCTGACTGGTATGTTTCTTGTTGTCAGGATTTCACTCATGCCATTCTGAATAACAGAAAACTTGGCTGTTTTTCCTCTGCATTCACTCTTAATTCAGAACACTTCACCCAGTTCTCCAGTCATATAATTCAACTCAATATTCACAGCATCACATACAAATAGCAAGAGATCGCACAGGTGGAGGGGGCTCAGCCCCACAGACTGTACACACATTAGATGCAAATCACAAGAAGTAAGTTTCACGTATACTTCTGAACAACCTGCTATGAACAGAAGTTTCCACAGCCTCCTCCTTGGGTTCACTTAATTTTACAGGACACCTCTGGAACTCAAGAAACATCCTTACTGGTTCTTACAAAGGACATAGGTGAACAGCCAAGTGAAGAGGTACAAGGGCAAGGTATGGGAGGAGGGTGTGGCTTTTCCATGCCCAACTTCAGCTGTCTACATGGTCTCCAAATAGGGTCAATTTGGATTCTGATGGAAGGTCATTACCTTAGGAATGATTGCTCACTGGGGATTAAGTTCCTCTCTGGTCCCTGTATACCACTTCTTCTCAAGAGGTTGAAGTAAGAGTGAAGATTGCAGTCCTTTAATCACAGTTGTTTTCAGTAGAAGCTGGATACCATCCTGAGGCTATCCAGAAGCCACCAACAGTCACCCTAGTACAAAAGATGCCTCAAAACACAGGGGATTCTGGAGATTCCAAGGTATTTAGGAGCTCTGTCAGGAAGCAAAATAAAAGAACAAATATTTTCTTAGTATCCCATCTAAAAAAGTGTTAGAAGCACAGTGTCAGAAACTCCATTTGCACTCGTGTGTGTGTGTGTGTGTGTGTGTGTGTGTGTGTTCATGCATATTTTCTAAATAATGCATTTAAAAATGGTTACAATTTCTGTGCAAGACCCTGGCAGTATTCCTCAGCAATGAAAAACACAAAACAAAAAACAACATAAGTCGTAAAATTTTATGTTATGTATAGCTTGCTACAACAAGTAAATTGAGTAAAAAATGGGTACCTACACACACACATACATGTGTGTGCACGCACATTCACAGTTCATTTATAAGCTGCATTTAGAGCTTTTAAGAAATGAAACTTTTGGGCTGGAGAGATGGCTTAGCGGTTAAGCGCTTGCCTGTGAAGCCTAAGGACCCCGGTTCGAGGCTCGGTTCCCCAGGTCCCACGTTAGCCAGATGCACAAGGGGGTGCACGCATCTGGAGTTCGTTTGCAGAGGCTAGAAGCCCTGGTGCGCCCATTCTCTCTCTCTCCGTCTCTCTGTCTTTCTCTCTGTGTCTGTCGCTCTCAAATAAATAAATAAATAAATAAAATTTAAAAAAAAAGAAAGAAATGAAACTTTAAAGAAAGTATCTCTAAACAGACAGAATGTGTGGAATAAGAAATATATGTATATTATAGTTATTCTCTGTCTCTCTATGGCTAAAGTTGAGGCTGAGTGGCACAATGAATGCCTAGTGTGGTTCCAAGACTCTGGGTTTGATCCCCAGCCCTTCAGAAAAAAGGAAGAGGAGGTGGAGGAGAAGCATATGCGTGTGTGTGTGTGTGTGTGTGTGTGTGTGTGTGTGCAGAAGCAAGTAACCATGCAGGGGCCAGAAGACACCATTAGGTGTCTTCCTTTATCATTCTTCTGCATGTTTCTGTGAGACATAGTCTTTCACTGAACATGAAGCTGCCACTGTTTTTGGTCAGACTGGCTGACCCCAGTCCTTCACTCTCTGCTCCCCACAGGACTGAAGTCGTATGCATGCATGACTATGCCAAGCTGTATACAGGCATATCAACCCCTCTCAGCCCCGCCCTCATGACTGTATACCAAGCAGGACAATCTCCCTAGCCCCATACTGCTTTTTGTTTTCATATATTTATTGATAATTTTAATACATGCACATACAGTAATTGTTCATACTCTTGTCCTACTACTCACTTGCCCCCACCCCACCAATATTCACTGAGCACCCTCCTATTTCCAAGTAGCCCTCATTCCGTTTTGATGACTCATTATTTTTGCCATCCTCTATCTTCTATGTCAAAATGATGAGCCGGGTGTGGTGGCACACACCTTTAATCCCAGCACTCAGGAGGCAGAGGTAGGAGGATCGCCATGAGTTCAAGGCCACCCTGAGACTACATAGTGAATTCCAGGCCAGCCTGAGCTGGTGATACCTTACCTTGAAAAAACTAAACCAAAAAAAAGGCAGTGGGGGGGGGGGCTCAAAATTGTGCAGGTCTTGTGGAGGAAAGAACTCCTCTGAGGTCAGTTCACTAGTCAGTTCATGTCAAGATGACTGTGCTCAAAGTACTCCTTCCCATGCTGTGGCACTTGTATTCTTTCTGCCCTCTTTTTCCCTGTTTTCTTGAGCTTTGGAGGTCATGACAGAGTTGTTTAATTTAGTGATGTGTTCTTGGAAGCCTCTTATTTTCAGCTTTGTTGAGTTTTGAATCTCCCTGATGTCTACGGCTATCTCCTTAGAGAAGTTTCTCTAAATAGCAACAGGAGCAACTAAGATTCTTTCTACCACCTCTCTGCAATGTTCCTGGAGCCCTGAAGAGGGTGGTAAAGATGACTCATCCAGTGCTAAGAACTGAGCTTTCTCTTCTCACTAACTTGATGAGTCTTGTGTCTGTCCAGTATTCACCACCACCTATAAAAAGAAGTTTTTCAAAACAAAAATAAGAACAGCATTAACAAATGAGCATAAATATATACATTAGGAAGTAATATGATGGGCTTAATGTATCTATTTAGCCAAAAAACAAGATGAGAGTGGCCATTCTTTCTACTTCTATTTAATATGGTGTTTAGTCTTAGCCAGAGCAATAAGACAAGAGAGAGAGAAAAAAAGGAATACAAAGAGGGAAGGAAGAGAGAAAAACTATCCTGATTTTTAAACAATGTGATTCTATAGAGAGTGACTCTAAATATCACACCAGAAATCTCATAGAGCTTTCAGTAAAATGGCAATACAAAATTAACAAACAAATATCCATAGCCTAATATGAGAAACATACTGAGAAGGAAATCAGAGCAGTCCCATTCACAATAATCATACACACAAAAAAATAAATAACTTGGAATACCCCTTTCTAAGGAAGTGAAAAACCTCTACAATGAAATTTTCAAAATTCTAAAGAAAGAAATTGGGAAATACATGGGACAATGAAATATCTCCCATGCTAATACATTAAAAGGATTAATCTTCTTAAAATGGCTTCCTACTAAAAGCAATATACAGATTCAATGCAATCCAAATAAAAATTGCTATACTTACCAGAAGCATAAAAATAATCCTAAAATTCATATGACAGCACAAAATACCCAAGTTAACCAATACTATGCTCAGTAAAAAGAACACTGTTCTGTTCTTTCAACAGATCTTTAGAAAGAGCACCTGAACTGAAGGGCCCTGAATAAGGTGAGATGAAGCCCAACTTTAAATTTCTCTTGTTTGTTATTTTATTTTTCTTCTTTCTCTTCACTTGGTGTGGGCCTGTAACTGCCAGTAAGTACGAGGATGTGGTTAATACCCACAATTAGCTGTTGATCAGAGAGACCTACAAGGTTTCCCAAGACAAGACTCTGTCAGAGCACTTGATTACCCACCACAAGTTAATGGTAAGACCATACTGCTAAAGACACCTTATGCTGTCAATATGGAATATGGAGAGACCTGGCTAGAATCTGGAAGAGACCCAGTCCCCAAACAGCCCATCTAGTGCTAGAAGGTGGTATATGAGCTACTGGGGGAAAGTGGCCAACATCTGTCTCAGCAACTCAAGATCTAAGCTACTCAGAAATAAAGAACCTGATGTGATGCTTACATAAGTGCAATAGTGATACACAGACATTATGGGTAACCAACTGCTCATGGACTGACTAACAGATCCATACCTGGGGAAAGAAACAACCCATCACACTTTACCAGGGTCCCAGCTGAAACACTGGAGGAATTGGAGATATGAACAAGAGTGCTGCTTTCTACGTGAACCTGATATCAGCACAGGGTGAAGGAGATAGACACTGAGGATACTCAACACCTACCAAACCAGACATCCAGAGGCTCCTAAGAGCCCATCACTGAAGTAGACTTAAAATATAACTGCACCCAACATGGCTCAGGGAATTTGTGGAAGAGGGAGCAGAAAGATTGTTAGAGATACAAGTTGGGACATTATGCACAGAGACATTGCCTCCTCCCTATAACTGACTGCTGGCCCCACAATGTATAACCCATAATACCCATGGAGAGAATCAGCATCCTCAGTGAGGAGGGCTCCATTGGAGGGGTACAGGAATGAGGGAAAGAATGGTACCAACATGTGATGTTTACATACTATGTCCATAACAAATGAAAAGAATTTTAAAAAAAGAAGACTATTGAAAGTAATACATGGTTTAATTAAAATTCCATGGCAAATTTTTTGCAAAGAGGACAAAAAACACATATTGGATAAAAGATAGCCTTTTCAACAAATGATGATGGGGAAACTGGATAACTGCATAAAGGAGAATGAAACTAGAACCTTCTCTCTCACTTCTAAATCCAAATACATCTGGGACTTCAATGTAAGACCTGATATTTTGAAACAGCTACAGGAACAAGTAGAGAAATATGGGCAGAAGGGTAATATAGGTAGAGAGAAGGACTTTCTGAAAAGGACTGTATTTACATAGGAAATACAGCAAACAATCAACAAACGGAACCTCATGAAACTAAAAGACTACTGCATAGCTAAGGAAACTCAATCAAGAGGCAATTTATAGAATGAGAGAAAATCTTCACCAGATGAAGAGAATTACTATCTAGAAGATATAAATAACATAATACTAAACAATAAAAAACAAATAACCCAATCCAAAAAAAAGGGGGGGGGCTATAGAACTGAACAGAGAGTTCTCAAAAGAAGAAATACAAATGGCAAAAAAAAGAACTTGTTCAAAAATGTTAAACATCTTCAGCTATCAGGGAAATGAAAATTAAAACTACATTATGATTTTTCCTGTCTCCATCCAGAATGGCTACCATCAAAACTCCAATTAGGGATGGATAGATGGATTAATGGTTAAGGTGCTTGC
This sequence comes from Jaculus jaculus, assembly GCF_020740685.1. Classification (NCBI taxonomy): domain Eukaryota; kingdom Metazoa; phylum Chordata; class Mammalia; order Rodentia; family Dipodidae; genus Jaculus; species Jaculus jaculus. The sequence goes on from NC_059104.1 coordinate 84,998,060, forward strand.
CTGTGAAGCCCAAGGACTCAGGTTTGATTCCCCAGTAACCCACATAAGTGAGATACACAAGGTGACATGTGCATCTGGAGTTCATTTGCAGTGGCTAGAAGCTCTGGTGCTTGTTCTCTCTCTCTCTCTCTCTCTCTCTCTCTCTCTCTCTCTCTCTCTCTCTCTCTCTCTATATATATATATATATATATATATATATATATATATATATATATAATCTGCTTTTTTCTCTCATAAATAAATAAATAAAATAACAACAAATGCTCACAAGTATGTGTGGATAGAGGAACACTTATTCACTAATGGTGGGATGTAAACTGGTTACACAGAAAATATTATAGAAATAAGCATAAGGTTTCTTCACAAGATAAAAATATATCTAACATATGAGCCAACTATACCACTCCTGGGCATATGCTCTAGGGACTTTAGACTCTCAGCGATACTTGCTCATCCATGTTTACTGTTGCTCTATTCATACTAGCTAGGAAATAAAATCAGCCTAGATTCCCATAAACTTATGAATGTACAATGAAGATGTGGTACATATGCACCATGGAGTTTTATTCAGCTATAAATACACATGAAATTGTGAAAATTATGGAAAAAAGCGTGAACCTGGAAAATATCATACTGAGGTAGCACAGGTTCATAAAGACAGATTCCACATCTTCTCTCTCATATGCAAGTGCATCCTAACTTAAAATCTTTTGATTTTTATGCAAGTCAGAGTAAAAGTCATTAGTGGAGGCAAGGAATCTAGAAAGAATGCATAGAGTGAGACTAGGGCTTAAGGGGAGGGTACAGTAAAGATGCAATTCGAGGGTCTGTCTGTATAGAGGGATGGAAAAGTTTAAAGTGGGGACAGGGGAGAGGAACAGAGGAGAGGACAGATTGGGGGCAAGCCTACCAAAACTAAATATGTTATAAAAAAGAAACAAAGCAACACACTCCATTACTAACTAATTAAAAATATAACTGCGAACAAAAGAGAGGGCTATAGTTAGGGCAAGAACTTCCTATGTAGTTAGATAATGCTCCTTCCATAGAGATGGTAATAGGAAAGTCCCAATGCCAAGAGTGGGGAAGCCTCCCAGTGAATTGTTGGGCATAGAGACCCCTGCTACCCCCAAAACAACCTAAGCTATTACCAAGGCTACTGGTTCCACACCATGAACAGATGGTAAGAACCTGTTGCTGAAGACACCAAAAACATCAGTTGCAGTATACTGAAAACTCAAGCTGGCACTGAGCTGAAAGCCTTCTCCCTCCTAACTGGAAAATGCCATGTAGGCTGCTGGAGTAGAAAAGTCATCAACAGGTTTAGCCAGCTGTAGATCAGCCTTGTACAGCACAACTGACTAGCAGGCAAAAGGTAGTCATCAGTGCCATGGTGACGTGAGTGCTGTGGGGACTATGGGATTACCAACTGCTCTCTCAGTGGATAGCAGACACAAGTTTTGGAGAGAATTTATCCTTGGTACTGAAAAACAATTCCAAAACCTACAACTGGGAAGATCATGGAACCTACGGGGAACACACAATATTGGCTGTCGAAAGTGCCCTCTAATATTTATATTGTTTGTGCCCATAGATTAGCATTGCCCAGACTTTACCTCAAGCAAGTCTTCAAAGAGGCACTCTTTGGTAGTGAATCTAAAGAGCCATGTATCTAATTATTACTCTTGATTAACTTCATTGTCTCCATAGCATTCTTCCCTCCCTTCCTCTGTTCCTTCCTTTCCTTCCCCCTCCTTTCCTTCTTGTCTATCTCACTCAAAGAGAAGAGAAGCCTTGTAGAAAGAAGGACTTTACCCACTTTATATCACTCCTACAACATCAAGTAGTTTAGTGCATATGTACATAAGTATCTAATGTATCTGTATTGTGAATACACACACACACACACACACACACACACACACACACACACACACAGACAGAGATAGAGAAAGGCAAAGAGACAGAGAGGAGAAAGGTATTTTCATTTCTTGCCTAATAGAGTTCATAGTCATTTATATTTAAAATATATATTCACCTAAAACCCAAACAACAAGTGAAAGTGCAGTGTAGGAAATTATTCATAAGGGGATAGAGAGATGGTTTAGTGGTTAATGATGCTTTCTAGCAAAGACTGATGGCTTGGGTTCAATTCCACAGTACCTATGTAATGCCAGATGCTCAAAGTGGTGCATGCATCTGGAGTTTATTTGCAGTGGCAGGAAGCCCTGATGTGCCTATTCTCTCTCTCTCTCTCAAATAAATTATAATAAATAAATTATTTATAAAAACAATCAAATATAAATATACATTAATATTTCAAAAAGGTAAATGGATAAATAAAATGTTACATGGCTAAGATATAAAAATTTATGCAGAAAGGAAGAGAAATAAAATACTGATGCAGTCTACAACATCAATGAACCTGACATTGGGATGACTCAGAAGGCACCATGGTGCTGAGAAGTGACAAATGAATGCTCAGCACTGAAATATCTCTATCACACCTTCCAAGGCTCAGGGTCCATTGTGGAAGAGGTGGCGGAAAGAACGTAAGAGCTATGGTTGCTTGACCCAAAGTGCTAACGATGGTACCAACTTGACTATATTCACTGAGTACAAAACTATTTTGTTTTAGAGAGAGAGAATGGGCATGCCAGGGCCTCCAGCCACTGTAAACGAACTCCAGATGCATGTGCCCCCTTTTGCATCTGGATATCGTGGGTCCTGGGGAATTGAGCCTTGAACCAGGGTCCTTAGGCTCCACAGGCAAGCACTTAACCACTAAACTATCTCTCCAGTCCAAAAACGAATTTTTAAAAATGAAATTAAAAAAAGAATGTAAGAGCCAAAGGAAGGGCTGGACTCCTTACAATACATTCCTCCAGACAAAAATGGCCTGGATATCCATGACCTCACAGTGCCTGACACTACTTACACAGGACCATCAAAATAGGAAGGAAAGATGATGACATCAAAATAAAAGAGTCACTGATTGAGAGGGGGAGGGGATATGATGGAGAGTAGAGTTTCAAAGGGGAAAGATTGGGGGGAATTACCATGGGATATTGTTTACAATTAAGGAAGTCATCAATTAAAAAGGAAAAGCAATGCCAAGTGAAAGAAACTGGACGCAAAAAGGCCACAAACTGTATTAATTGTTTATATATTTTTTTATAGTTTAAAAATTGACTTTATTCCCAGTATCCAAGGGTATACTTTTGTTCAGTGCCACTGAAATCTGACCCAGCACAGGGGAAAAATTCCTACATATGACCTAGCTTTAACTAAGTTCTTAACTCAGTTTTAAACTCATGTTTTTTCCTAGTCAAGAATGAAGTGCTCTTTGTTTTTAATTTGCTTTTCTTTTTTCTTTTTAATTTTTTTCTTTTTAATTTTTTTATTAATTAGTTTATATATTCAAAGTTCCAGTTAGAAATTTCCACAGTGACAGAAATTTCACTGGTTGTCTGGGAAGGGGTGACTATGAGACTTGATGGTAATTGGGCATGAAAGGCCTTTTCAATGTGATAAAACTTTTCTGAACCTAGAATGTGTTGATGTATGTGCAGTGGTTCAATGTATGGATATTGTTGATTTGTAAATTTAAACTAAGGTAGTTTCGTGATATATATTTTTTTCATCAACAAAACTAAAACAGAGAAAGAAAACCCTCTGCCCCCAGTTTCAAGGAAAATAGACACTAAGCACTTAAAGCTACTCCCAAGGAATGGCTGTCCAGGGCTATTGTCTCCTGCCCCCTTTTCCCAACTCAGAGTGGTTTTTGCCAATGAGGAATCCACAGTTTCACCCTGTCCAGACTCGTTCTGCTTAGCTCATCAGCTTTTCAGCCTCCCCCTTTTGCTGACACTTGGCACCTCTGGCTGTGACACAAACATGGAGTGAATGTGAATGAGTTACTCGCAGGGCTTCAGGCCCACAGGAAGAGCCAGAGTCTCCCAGTAGCAGATGTAGAAAAAAATCACATGTAAAAAAAATCATAGTTCTGATTCTAATAAACGCCACTTTTCTAATCATAACTTTTAGCCAGTTTCTAAAAAGCTATTTTATCACATTTTTGCCACACATAACAAATACAGTCTTGAGTAGCTCCACTTACCAACACCACACAACACAGCAACCTAGTCCAAAGGAACTCAATGATGACATAAAGTTTTGGCTTACTTGCTTATTCTTAAGATATAGTAGCCCAGGGTGGGCCCAAATTAAATGTAGTCAGAGCTGGCCTCAAACTCATGATAAACCTTTTTCTACCTCCTGAGTGCCATGATGTGCTCTACCATGTCAAACATTAGACAAGATTATTTTGTTTTCTTTTGTTTTTGTGTGTGCATGCATGTGTGATGTCATGTGTATATTAATTTGTGTAGTGTATGCAAATGTGTGCACATGTGTATGCATGAGGAGGCCAGAGGAGACTGTAGATCCTTCTCATGTTTCTCATCCATATTTCTTTCCTTGAGATGAGTCTTTTCCTCAACCCTGAGCTGCTGTCCATCAGTGAGTCCTAGTGATTCCCTAGACTCTGCCTCCCATGGACTGGGTTACAGACATGTGTGACCACAGTCAGCATTTTCTGAGAGTTATGGGGATTTGAACTTGGCAGTCTCCAGCCCAAGAAGCCCTCATATTTAAGCAACAAGCACTCTCAACTATCAAGCCCTTCCCAGCCCCATATAATGTGTATGTGTGTTGGTTCATCAGTGTGAGAGAGGAAGTGAGGGAGCTGAAGCACACAGAATCAGGCCACTCCCTGGACTGGGGACAACTAGATGGAAGAATGTCTATGGCACAGGGAACAAGAGGGTACAGAGACTAGAAATTACCTCAGGATCCCCATAAGCAAAAGTTACCAATGAGATACAACACAACCCAAGGCCTCTGTGTGTATTATGCTACTCATACATGATCTGATTCTCTTTCAAATCATGAGAATAGCATTTCCTTTCTAAATGAATTCATTCATGTCCATTATATATTATATAATATATGCAGTTATTTAAGGAACCAAGGTTAATAGGTGTGAAACTCTTAGCCTTATGCATGGTTAATAAGCTCACAATCAATGAATGTTATCTGCTATTTCCTGGACGAGTTTGTGAAAATTTACTTTTTTTTTTTTTTTTTTTTTTTTTTTTTTTTACTGTTGAAAGAAATTATCAATGTAACCATCTGGGCCTGGAGTTGTATCCATATGATTATGAATTCAACCCCTTTAATAAAGAGATAGAAGGCTATAATGATTTTCAATTTCATCTTGAACTAGTGTTGATAATGGCATTTCCCAAAGAATATTATAAGTTGTTGAAATTACTGACACTAAATCTTTCATCATACAATATAATATATATCCACATAATATTTTATATATGAATAGATACATATAACCTTGGTAATACCATATTTATTACTGATGTTAAAAACTCCTTCTAGAAGTTTCTCAATTTTCTTGATTTTTTTTTCATATAACCAACTTTGCATTCTGATAATGTTCTCTGTGTCGATTTTCTTTTTCAGTAATTGGTAATTATTTTTGGTTTACTTTGTTCTTTTTTTTTCTTTCTTCTTAAGGTATACTCTTGGGCTATTAATATTATGCCTTCCTTCATTTCTAACAAGTGTTTTTATGGTATCACTTTCCTTTGAGCAGTTCTTTAATTGCTGTGACACACGATATTTTCCTTACCACTTCATTACATTTCTTTTTTTTTTTTTAATTTAATTTATTAGTTTTCTTTTCAGTAAATACAGGCAGTTTGGTACCATTATTTAGGCTCATCTGTGATCTAACCCCTCCCATTAGACCCTCCTTGTTATTGAAAATGGGTCGTGCATTGTGGAGTTAGCCCCCAGTTATTAGTATGATAAATGTCTCTGAAAATCATGACCCAACATGTAACTCTGACATTCTTTCCGCCCCCTCTTCCGCAAGATTTCCCTGAGCCATGTTGGGTTCATTTTTGGTCTGCTTCAGTGCTGAGGTGTTGGGGGCCTCTGAGGCTCTGGCTCTCTGATTTGGTAGGAGTTGATTTTTCCCTGCATTGATCTCCTTCCCCTTTGTGCTGGTATCCAGTTCACAGGAAAACATCACCCTTGCTTATTTCGCCAGTTGTCCTTAGTTTCAGTTGGGCCCCTTCTGAGGTATGTTGGGGCAGCTCTCTTCTTAGGATCTGCATCTATCTGGAAAAGAGAAGCAGATTCTCCAACGGAGAGTAAGTTAGCACCCAGAAAATTGAGATAACACTTACTTTTTTGATAGACAGTTTGATAGGTGTAGGCCCTCTTATACCCCGTGATTGATGGTAGCTTGATATTGTAGAGTGGGCTTGTGTTTGGGTATGGTTCTGACTTGTTTCCCAGCTCCAGCTAAGGGTCTAGTACCACTGAGTGGATCAGTTAGCCAAATCAAGAGCAATTGATTCCTCACCATGGCTGTGTACCACTATTGCACTTGTGTGGGTATCACATCCGGTTAATTGTTGCTACTTAGGTTAAACAATGTGTTGCTTGGACAGATCTTGGTCACTTCCCCCAGTCGCCTATGTAGTGCCTTCTGGCACTAGACACGCTGACTGTCTGGGGACTGACTCTCTCCTGGCTTCCAGCCATGTCATTCCATTTTACGTGTCAGCTGCGTATGGAGTCTTCAGCAATAGGGTCTTACCACTGGCCTTTGGTGGGTCATCAATTACTCTGACAGAAGTCTGTCATTGTTTTGGGAAACCTTGTAGGTTTCTCTGATCAAAAGCTCATTGTGGATTGTAGGCCCAAGCTGGAAGTGGGGGTTACAGGTCAGTGTCCACTAAGAATTTGAGGAAAAAGATAACTAATATACAAGAGTTAGAGAGGAGAGAGATAGAGGGGAGAGGGGGGGAGGGAGGGAAGGAAGATGTAGGAGATTTAGGTCAGTCTTGATCCTACCCTCTCCAGTGTCTTGTGGTTCAGGTGTTTCCTGTAAGGGACTAGTGAAGGTTCAGTCATTTGGTCTGTCTTTTAGGAAGTAGAATTTTATGGTACCATGTGCACCCTTCGATAGCTCAGCTGGTAGAGTGGAGGACTGTAGAGCGCACACTTCATTACATTTCTAACATTCTCTGTGATTTTATCTTTGATCATGGAATATTTAGAAATACATAGCTTATTTTTCAAATATTCAAGGTTTCTAGACATATTATTATTTATTGATAACTTAATTCCATTGTAAACAGAGAACATGATCTGTGTAATTTCAATCCTTTTAAATTTCTAAGGTTTGACTGATGGGCCAACATATGGTCTGACTTGGGGAACACATCATATGTGCTTGGAAAAATTGTTATCCATAGTTACTGGGCATAGTCCCTGGTGAATATTAAATAAATCCAGGTTGTTGACTATGTAGTTCAGATTTCTATACTTCAGTAATGTTTTTGTCCAAGTAGTTCTAACTGTAACTGACAGGAGGAAATAGAATTGTGATTGAGGGCTGGGGATATTGCCCAGTGGTTAAAGGTACTTGCTTGCAAATCCTGAAGCAACAGGTTTGATTCCTAGGCACCTAAATAAAGCCAGATGCACAAAATGGAGCATATGTCTGGAATCTACAAGAGGCCCTGGCATGTCCATAGTCAATTCTCTCTTTCTCTTCTCTTTCTCAAATAAATAGTATTTAATAAAATAGAATAACACTGTGGTTGAAAACACTGGAATTTTCTATCTCTTTTAATTCTATTAATATTGACATTCTATCTTTTAGAGCTTTACTGTTTAATGCAGACCTTTCATGCTTTTTATGCATTGTGTTATGAAAGAATAAGCCCTTTTATTGTCATGAAATACGACCATTGTATCTCCAGCATCACTTTTTGTATTGAGAACTTCTCCATCTGGTGTTATTGTAGCCACTGAAGCCTCCCATGCCTGCTCTGTGCATACCATGCTGTTTACATCCAATGCCTCTCATGCTATCCCCATTTTTTATAATAAAAACAATTTTCTGGAAGATAGAATATAAATGTGTTTATTTAGTTATTATTATCATCCTGCCTTTAATTTGGAGCACCTATTTTTCCACAAATTGGATTGAAGTCTATTATTTTATGTTGTTCTTACAATTCATATTTCTACCTTCTTCTATATTTTTTTCCTGACCTTTTCTAAGAAAACCAAACACTAGGTCTGACACATGCCACACATGTGCCCTCGCTAAGATAGATACCTCCTCAGCTCTTGTCAATTTGTTCTTAAAGTGACATTTTCCCCACTTTTTGGTAGGTTCTAGGGATTAAAATTTATTATTTTATTTTTAATGACATTCATAGAGTTAATTTGAGACCAAATCAAATAAATTGTATTTTCTTTGCAATTTTATGAATCTATTCTCAACCCCTTGCTTTGGCTACCATCTGCATTGCACAAACCTCTGTTATAGACCCTGTATTAGACACTTTCATGTTTCTGGGAAAAACATCCAACACAGTTCAGGAGAGAAATGGGTTCATTTCAAGCTTACAGATCCAAGGGAAGTTCCATTAATGACAGAAGAAGTTGGCTCTGGTTCATAAATCCAAGTAGTGAAACCACTAGCAACCAGCAAACACAAAATTCCACCAGAGCTCAGACCTCTCTGCATACTTTTTTGTTGGAAATCAGATCCTTCCCCAAACACACTTTTGGGCTAGACCCCATGACCCTCTTCCAGTGATACCTCCTGTAGCCAGGCAGCTAGAGACCCAAGTGACCTAAGTGTATGGTGGACATACATCTAAACTACCACAAATCCCAATATACAACATTATAAGTTTTACTTAGTGATATGTACTTGCTAAGTTAATATAAAAATCAACTCTATATTTATCTATGCATTTACTATTCCCATGCTCTTCATTCCTCCCAGAAAATCCAAATTTTCATCAAATATTTCATTTCAGCCTGCTGAACTGTATGTAGTATTTTTTGTCATACAGATTGGCTGCTCATAAATTTCTGAATTTTGTCTTTAATTTAAAAGCATATTTTTAGTACAGAATTCCAGTTAGCAGGTTTAAAGAGGCCAGTGTTCAGCCTTCTGGTATCTATTGTTTCTAATGACAAGTGTGTCTTTACCTTGTCATTGACCCCCATGTGTCATTTTCCTTTTGCTGTTTTCAAGACTCTTTCAACTGATTGTTTTCAATACTCTGACTTGCTAAATATGAATTTCTTAGTCTTGATCCTTCCTAGGACTTTTTAGGAAGGAGTGATTCTGTAACTTTGTGTTTTATCAAATTTGAAAGTTACTTTATTCTTTCCTTATTCAAGTAACTTTTTCACCACTCTCACTTTCTCCTCTCCTTCTAAAATGCCCAATAAACATATGTTAGAATTTTGTACTTTGCCAAAGATATATCAGGCTTTTTAAATTTTTTTCTTTATTTTTATTTATTTATTTGAGAGCAACAAACAAGAGAAAGAAGGAGAGAGAGAGAGAGAGAGAGAGAGAGAGAGAGAGAATGGGCATGCCAGGGCCTCCAGATACTGCCAATGAACTCCAGACACATGCGCCTCCTTGTACATCTGGCTAGCATGGGGTCCTGGCTAATCGAGCCTCAAACTGGCTTCACCGCTTAACCACTAAACCATCTCTCCAGCCCATCTCAGGCTTCTTTTTAAAGTACTTGTTTCTTTGATCTTTAGAAAGTCTGTTTACTGGTATATTTTTAAGTGTACTTTATTTTTTTCTTTTTGCTTTTGTCATCACTAATATACTACTAAGCTTATGTGAAGTATTTTATCATAAGATTTCATATTCTTTATTTCTAGAATTTTTATCTTTGTGATATTCCCTACTTGTTCACTTATTACAGGCTTACTTTATAATCCTAAACATAGTCACAGGAGATGCTTTCAAATCCTTCCCTGTTCAATTCATCTGCAAAATCTGTCTCAGTGCATTGCTTTCTCCCTTGAATTCAGGTTGTCACACTTCCCTTGTCAAATCAATACAGTTTAAATTGTCTTCTAAATACTTATATGGTAGTGGCTCTGGATCCATTCCTTACATGGCTACAGAGAGTTGTATTTATTTTATATTAGTAATTATTAACTTAACTGGACACATTTTAAACTCAATGCATTTTTGTTGGAAGCAGCTTAAATCTCTGTTGTTTCTTTATATAGTAACTAGGATGTTTGGTGTGTGATAGTGCATGTATATTTCTGTGGTTCTGCCTTGTTTTAGTCATTTTATTTGTTCAATTTTATTTTGCTTTCACTGTGCTGGAGATCAGGTGAGCAGGCCTGCTGAGCTATGTGTGTGCAAGCATATCTTGGAGGCCAGTTTGCAATACTCACAGCAAACTTTGTTTCTGTCCTCAGGATGTAGAAGATGTCCCTTCTGAGTCCCCTCTTCTTGACAGTCAAGCTGCTGAAAATTCCCCAAGCTCTTTATTTCTTCAAGACAGTGTGATTCTATCCAAGTTTTTACCACCTTACCCTGAATGAGCTGGGGTATGTAAATATACAAGCACAAAACTATAACTATGATCATGGATTGAGGGACATTGGAATGAAATTAACAAACCTATAACTATTTGGCATCATGGGACAGGTCAAGGACATGCAATATCTCATCTGAAAGCCTCCACTTTGTATCCATCAGAAGCTGATGTTCCTTCTAAATCTCATTTAGGCATCCTGCCTTTTCCAGAGTCTCATATCCAAATATCATAAAGCAAATCTTGTCCTGGGTTGTGTGTGAAAAATTGTGGAATGCACACCTTCAATTACCCAAGTTGATTTCAAGCTCTCAGAAACTAAGAAATGGGCTGGACAGATGCAAAAGGTCGCACATGCATCTGGAGTTTGTTTGCAGTGGCTGGAGGCCCTAGAGCACCCATTCTATCTCTCTATCTGCCTCTTTCTCTTTCTGTCACTCTCTTTCTCTCTCTCATATAAGTAAATAAATAAAATTAAATTTAAAAAATAGACTAGAATGATGGCTCAGTGGATAAAGTGACGAACCAAATTTGGATCTCCAAAACCCACATAAATGCCAATAGTGGCCACGTACAACTGCACTGCTAGCACTGGAGAAGCAAAGAAACAGGTGTGTAAGCACTACAAACATATACAAACACACAATGTGCACTCACACACACATGCACACAAGAGTAAACATAAACTTTAAAAAGTTAAGGAACATTTTATGAATCTTTATGTAATCTCAGGGCCTGTGATAGAGTAGGTCCCCACAGATACTTGATAAAAATGAATTCTCCCACTCCACTTGCCCCAGAGTGTCTCTAGTAATTGAGCAACAACACCAAAACCTCTCACTTTCACCAGTCTTCCACAGTAATTGCTGAATGCTTTAAGGTTCTTATATTCTTACTATCAAGTTTCCTGATCAATTTTAAGTATGGGGCTTTGTTCAA